>NW_024423564.1:64357605-64729461 GCF_017311325.1 Ursus maritimus | reverse complement strand
TTGCACTACTGGGTATTTACCTCAAAGATACAGACGTGGTGAAGAGAAGGGCCATATGCACCCCAATGTTCATAGCAGCAATGTCCACAATAGCTAAATCGTGGAAGGAACCGACATGCCCTTCAAGAGATGACTGGAGTAAGAAGTTGTGGTCCATATATACAATGGCATATTACTCAGGTAACAGAAAGAACGAGTTCTCAACATTTGCTGCAACATGGACGGCACTGGAGGAGATAATGCTAAGTGAAATAAGTCAAGCAGAGAAAGACAATTATCATATGATTTCTCTCATCTATGGAACATAAGAACTAGGAAGATTGGCAGGGGAAGAAAGGGATAAAGAAAGGGGGGTAATCAGAAGGGGGAATGAACCATGAGAGACTAAGGACTATGAGAAACAAACTGAGGACTTCAGAGGGGAGGGGGGTGGGGGAATGGGACAGACTGGTGATGGGTAGTAAGGAGGGCACGTATAGCATGGTGCACTGGGTGTTATACGCAATTAATGAATCATCGAACTTTACATCAGATACCAGGGATGTACTGTATGGTGACTAACATAATATAATAAGAAAACATTAAAAAAAAAAAAGCTACTTTAGGGGCGCCTGGGTGGCCCAGTCATTAAACGGCTGCCTTTGGCTCAGGGCATGATCCCAGCGTTATGGGATCGAGCCCCGCATCAGGCCCCTCCACTGGGAGCCTGCTTTTTCCTCTCCCACTCCCCCTGCTTGTGTTCCCCCTCTCTCTGGCTGTCTCTCTCTCTCTGTCAAATAAATAATAAATAAAATCTTTTTTTAAAAAAGCTACTTTAAATGGATAAATTTCTGTAAGACTCAGTAACCACTAGAATGGCTAATATTCAAAAATAGGATAAGTGTTGGTGAAGATATGGAGAAAATAAAACCTTCATACATTATTGGTGGCAATGAAAAGTACAGTCACTTTGGAAATCACTTTGGAAGTGACTTAAAGAGCAAAATACAAATTTACCATAAGACACAGGAATTTCACTTCTAGATATCTATCTAAAAGAAATAAAAATATATATCCTCACAAAGATGTACACAGGAATGTAATGAACTACCAACTGTGGGGGGGGTAAATTAGGACAATGATCCAAACTGAAAATAATAATCAAGCCTTTACTTACTGCAACAAGGCAAGCAAGAGGCCAAAAGGAGCTGTAGGAAACTAATACACCTAATAGCAACATACTCCAGTGTCACTGACTATGAATATGTAAGAGTCTATGTCCTAGTTTTTCATGCCTGTGGGAAGAGCAACGCCAATAAATACATATAAGAAAAATTAATATGGCTAAAATTTTCTTATGTGCTAAAAAAAAAAAAAAAAGAGTGGCCAAAAGGAGAGACACTGGCTCTCCTCTGTTTCATTTGTTCCTGAGGGAATTGCATTAGGTGAAAATATACAGCATAGAAGGGAGAAATCATCTCACTACCACAAGCCTCCAACAAAAATCTCCTGCCTTTTTATTGAAGGAAGAGTCTAGGGAAGTGAAAAGAGAAGGGCTAGGAGTAGAAAAGTATTGAGTCAGTGAAGAAAAGCCTTATCCAAGAACCCTGATAAGGAGATCTCAACAAGGTTCCTGAGACAGTGCCTACACTCAGCTTCTGATAAGAAGGACTCCTTTTCTGGAACCCTTTTGCACTGTTGGTGGGAATGCAAACTAGTGCAGTCACTCTGGAAAACAGTATGGAGGTTCCTCAAAAAGTTAAAAATAGAACTACCCTACAACCCCGCAATTACACTAGGTATTTAACCAAAGGATACAAAAATGCTGATTCGCATGCACCCCAATGTTTATAGCAGCAATAGCAATGATATGGAAATTATGGAAAGAGTCCAAATGCCCACTGACTGATGAATGGATAAAGACAATGTGAGAGATATCTAGACAGATATAGTGAGATAGATGATAGATAGATAGATAGATAGATAGATAGATAGATAGAGAGATATGCATACACATACATATGCATCTGTATATATATTAATGGAATATTACTTGGTGATCAAAAAGAATGAAATCTTGCCATTTGCAACAATGTGGATGGAACTATAGTGCATTATGCTAAGTCAGAGAAAGACAAATATCACATGATTTCACTCATATGCAGAATTTAAGAAACAGAATTGATGAGCATAGGGGAAGAGAAGGAAAAATAAAATAAGATAAAAACAGAGAGGGAAGCAAAATATAAGAGACTCTTAAATACAGAGAACAAACTGACAAACTGAGGGTTGTTGAAGGGGAGGTTGGTGGGGGTATGAACTAAATGAGTGATGGACATTAAGGAGGGCACTTGCTGGGATGAGGACTGGGTATTAAATATAAGTGATGAATCACTAAATTCTACTCCTGAAACAAATACTACACTATACTAACTAGAATTTTTTTTTTTAAAGGGACTCTCTTTTTTTCCTCCCCTTCCTCTGTGTTCATCTGTTTTGTTTCTTAAATTCCACATATGATAAGAAGGACTCCTAATGCAGGTTCCTTGACTAGGAAGTCAGTTATGCCTATGAGCACAGCTTTGGGTGGGGGGAGTAGAGTTCTTGACCGCAACTCTCTCCAAAATACTACAATGCCCTTGCCGTGCACATAGTCTGCTGACGGAAGAACAACTTCCCTCATGATACCTGCCAAGTACACCCTTGCACTTGCTTAAGGTCAGGCCTGAAAGATTACACATTAAGATTTTGGCCTGAAGCCAGATTCCTCAGAATGTTTATAGCAGTATTATTCATAATAGCTAAAAACCTTATAACAATCCACATGTCCACTAACTGGCAAATAAATGAAGAAAATGACAGATATCCTTCAATGCAATACTATTAAGAAACAAAAGGGAATTAACTATTGATACATGACATGACAAATGAACCTTGAAAACATTACACTAAGTGACAAAAACAAGTTGCAAAAGACTACCTATTATATAACTCCGTTTATATAAAATACCCCCTAAAAAGACATTTACAGAGACACAAAGCAAATCTGTAGTTCTTTATGAATGGACATAGGAGTGTTTATTAACTGCAAATGGGCACAAGGTTTGTAGAAATATTCTAAAAATGAATTGTGGTGATGACTGCCTAACTGTTTATTTATTTTTAAAAATCACTATACCATTGAATTGTATATTTTATTTTAATGCTCTAGATGTGCATATTTATTTATATGTTTGATTATGGATATAACCACATCTTTAGATGCCACAAAAAACACATGAGTTGCCAATTTATTTCTACTTCATGATCAGGTGCTGGGGGCAGGGGAAGAAGAGAATAAAAGTAGAACCATTGAACTTTATTCTTAGAGACCATGATTCTCCAATACACAAACGATAGGACTGGCTGAAATGATGAAATAAACTCTATTTATTAAACAATACCTCCTTATTCCCCCTTCCTCCAATTGGATGTATAAAACAGGTGAATTTTATGGTATATGAAGTGTGGTCCAATAAAACTTTTTAAAACACTAAAACAGGAATAATCAACTGAAATTTAATTATAGTAGGTCTAAAATTCACACCCCATACATAGTTGGTGGACACAGTGGTTATATAGTAAATGAAACAGTGTGATAGTAGCAGTCTCTCTGGGCAGCTAACTTTATTTAGAATTGCCAGTTAAGGAGCATCTGGGTGGCTTCGTCAGTTAAGCATCTGACTCTTGATTTTGGCTCAGGTCATGATCTCAGGGTCAAGAGATCAAGCTCCGCATTGGGCTCTGTGTTGGAGCATGCACAGGATTCTCTCTCTCTCCCTCTGCCCCTCCCCGCTTGCTCTCTCTCCCCTCTAAAAGAAGATGTGGTATATATATATACAATGGAATATTATTCAGCCATCAGAAAGGATGAATACCCACTATTTGCATCGACATGGATGGAACTGGAAGGGATTATGCTAGTGAAGTAGGTCAAGCAGAAAAAGACAATTATCAAATGGTTTCACTCATATGTGGAACATAAACAATAGCATGGAGGACCATAGGGGAAGGGAGGGAAATCTGAAGGGGGAGAAATCAGAGAGGGAGACGAACCATCAGAGACTATGGACCCCAGGAAACAGACTGGGGGTTTCAAAGAGGAGGGGCTAACAGGAAGATGGGTATTAAGGAGGGTATGAGTTGTGATGAGAACTGGGTGTTATATGAAACTAATGAATCATTGAACACTACATGAAAAACTAATGATGTACTATACAGTGGCTAACTGAACATAAAAAAAAAGAACTGTCAGTTTACTATGAAAGAAAAAGCTGACTGGATTTTAGTCTGTTTTATTACTGCTTAGAACTATCTTTAAGAAAATGCACCCCCCCCCCTTATTGCCTGAACCAAGGAAGACTGCTTCAATAGCCCTCTTCTTTGTGTGTAACTTGCTGGAAGTATAAATGCTTATGAGAAATAAATGCTGATAGTTACCATTTTTGACTTACCAAAAAGCAATTTCACCAGATTCAACCTAATATAATCCTTATGGAGGGCAATTTGACAACTACCTATTTTTTAATCCAGTAATTCTACTTCTAGAAATTTATCCTACAGATATCCTTGTCATGTATAAAATCACTTTTGTTCACGAATAGTCATTGCAGCATTCTTTATAATGTATAATGTAAATAATTCATAATGTAAAATAAAGAAATGTGCATACATAACGAAATGGTTAAATAAATTCTAATACATTCCTATAATGAACAATTACACAAATATTTAAAAATAAATCAGAACTAATTTACTTAGACATCATGGTAGAAAGGTTCAGTGGTTCAAAGAAAAGGCTCTAGAGCCAAACTGTCACTATTTGAACCCAGCTCTACAACTTACTTATGAGAGTCACATAACCTCTCTGTTTGGTTCTTTATCTGAAAAATGTGGATAAAATAATATATATCTCACATAGCTATGATGATTCAATGGATGTTTACATGTAAAGTCCTTCAGAGAGTGCTGGTGCATAGTAAGGGATCTATAAATGCTGACTATCACTATTCTCTACAATATGACTTTGCAAGGTGAAGAAAAAAAGAGCAAGGGTGTGAATAAGATGTACAGTATTGCATTAAACATCAACACTTAAAAAGGGAATATATAATGCATCTACTTGTATACAAATATTTCTAAAAGCATATATAAGAAATTCCTATCATTGGCTGCTTCCAGGGAGAATGGGATAATTGGACAACAAGAGAGAGAGGAAACTTACTTTTCTTCATATACCATTTCATACCTTATGAATTTTGTTCAATGTTCATGTTTTTAAAATTAAATGATACAATTATTTTTAATGTCTATAGTAGAGTAGCTTTAAGCTTTGTTTAAAACTGCATTTTCTGAGCCTATCTGTCTACAAAACACTCTTGTCAAGGAACACGTCAAAGTCACCCTGTGCTCCAAAGAACACCATTTTAGAAACACTGCTGCAGGCTTAAGAGAGTCACTGAAATTTGCAGAAGAGAATGACATATTTGGAACAGAGATTTGGGACCCTTTCCCTTTTTTTTGGATAGTGTTCTTTTTTGGACATGATAGATTACTTCTTTTATTGGATACCCAAGTTTGAAATGCAATTACTTCATAGCATGAGTGAGCAAGAGAAAATAAGTGTTAGAATGCATGCTTTGAGAATAAAACCAAAGCCACAAATACAGCTTTTGTCGCAACAAAATATTTTTTATTTCACTAACTCTGTAAATATGTCACAGTCCTAATAAGATTACATAGTGAGGTTTTCCTTCTACGAATCCAACTATTTTTCCCAGAGCAGCTCAGCCTGAGAGACTTAAAACTGGATTCTCATTTCCCAGACAGACACTAAGGCCCTCCCAGGATCTCTCATCTCTGTCCCTCCTCTCTATTCACAAACTGCCACTCTAGCTTGTAACCTCACTATACAAAGCGAGGCAGTTGCCAAGCATAGAAAGGATAGGAATTTTGGCCAAAAGCCCACAGGTAACAAGGGTGAAGCCAGGATTGTCCCCAAGCCGTCTGCCTTGAGGAGCTTGTGACTTTCCTCAGAACAGCATATTCCTGCAGGAAACATTTTTGTCTATCTTCATATATAATATCATACATCAACTTTATGACCTCAAAGCGTCTTCAAGATGAAAACTTTAATCATTCTAGAGTTACAGAGTTATGTTAGTGGGAAGGCATCTATTTTCTGTTTAGTTAAAAATTCTGAACATTTAAATAACCTAGCTAGGTTATTTAAAATGAAAGTAGAAGAAAATTGTGCTACTCCTTAAATCAGTGTTTCCTACATGGTTTATATTACACTAAATGTTAATAGGTGTTCAGGCAAAAAGGGCAACAGTGATCGAATACATATTGGAAATACTGGATGAAGCAATGTTATTAGCCCACTTTCGTTACTAGCAGACTTCTCAAAATCTTAAAAATGCCCATATTCATCGTGACTCTCCTAGAAGAGCACAGAGTATAATAAAGTGCTTCTCATCATCATCAATAGCTCTCAGACTAATATTCTACCTAACAAGCAATTTGGGAAATAATTCCTTAATGAAACAAAGACAGCTTTTAAAAATGAAAAGCAAGTGTGCATATTAAAGTGCATGTAATCCTGTTCTTCTCATAACCCAGACTTAAATCATTATTTGTTTATTAAGTACAAATTACTATACTGGACACCTAACGTCCCTGGAACCATGACGTGCATACTGCTCTATTCAGGTGGCACCAATCTTCACCTGAATAATGTTAAAATTCAATCAACTACAAATCATTTATACAGCCCTTCATCCCAGGTACTATGCTAGGCATTAAAGAAACACTGACCAAAATGGACATGATCTCTGCCTCAAATAGTTTACAGAATTGTAATAAATATAGACATTATATGAATAATTTCAATTGATGAAATTTGCAAGAGGGCAAAATGCTGAAAAGGAAAAGTACATGAGGTGAAGAAAACCTAAAAAGGAGGTCTTTAACTTAGTTTGGAGGGTCAAGGAATTCTTCTCTGAAGAACACTCATCCCAAGCTAATGTTTGAAAAATTTCCTCAAATTTTTCCAGAAAAAGAAGAGTAAAAAAATCTTCAACAGAACGAATTACATTTTGGAAAACCCAGAGGAAGGAGAGAACATAGCACATTCAAGAAGCTGGAATAAGTTCAATATGACTGGAGGACATAGAGGGAAAGACAAAGTGATGCCACATGCTGGGCATGCACATGGTGCCAGGTTCTACAAAGAAGGCAAAGACAAGAGGGTGACACATGTCTTCAAGAAGCTTGGGAGGAAATTATAAAAGTCCAGATGAAGGAGAAAGGAAGTAACTAACTTTTACTAAGTATATAACAAAAGTTAGATCTTATACAATGTGCTTCAAATACATTAACTCATTTAATTCTTACGATTACCCTTAGAGGGTAGAATCATTATCCATTTTATAAATGAGGAGATAGAGAATCAAGAATATTAGGAAGATGACTTTCTCAAGATAATATTTGGGCAGTCAGTATTTGACTTCTAAATCTTTGCTCATAGCAGCTCCTTCCTGAACTAAAGGTGAAGAGAACAGGAATCTGGGTGGGAAGCAGTGGGGAAGGGGAGATGGTACAGAGGTAAGAGTACACTGTGGTTGATCTGGACACTAAGGATGCTGGAAGTGAAGAGTTTGCTCTGATCCCTGTGGATGGAAATGTTCTATAACAAACAAACAACAACCAAAGAAATAATATCTGAACCTGGAAAAGGAAAACACACTTTCTAGCAAGGAGCTGCTTCACTGGAGAGCCCTTTAAGGCCTATGGGAACTCAAACAGAATGGAATGGTGGCTGCCAGGGACTGGGACTGGGGAGTGGGGGAAATGGGAAGACGTTTGTTGGATACAAACTTTCAGTTATAAGATGATTATGTTCTGAAAGCGTAGTACAGTATAGTGACCACAGTTAATAATACTATATTGTATACCTGAAATTTGCTGGGAGTATATTGTAAGCATTTTCACCACCCCCCAAAAAAAGAAGTTAACTGTGGGATAAGGAATGTGTTAATTAACGTGATTATGGTAGTTATCTCACAATGTATACATATATATAAAATCATCACATGGTACACTATAAATATACTTGTCATTCTTTAAATATACTGGTCACACTTTAAATTCTTCTTGTCAATTATACTTCAATAGAGCTAGCTGAGGCATTTCTACCTCTTAGAAATCTATGCAAAATGGACAAAATTCCCCAACACTCTCCACCCAGTTTCAGACTATATAAGTACACACGTGTCTCTGAATTCTCAGAGGCTTGGATCTTTAAGGTACTCTCTCATTTCAAGGGCAGTATCAGCACTTGCTGTTTTTATCTAGCCCATGTCAATCAGGGTGTGCAATTCATCTCTTCTCTCATTCTACTCTCTTACACACAAACACTCACACTTCACTTTCACAAGCCATTTCATAGATTTGTTTAATAACACAAAATACTTGGGGGCGCCTGGGTGGCACAGCGGTTAAGCATCTGCCTTCGGCTCAGGGCGTGATCCCGGCGTTATGGGATCGAGCCCCACATCAGGCTCCTCTGCTATGAGCCTGCTTCTTCCTCTCCCACTCCCCCTGCTTGTGTTCCCTCTCTCGCTGGCTGTCTCTATCTCTGTCAAATAAATAAAATCTTTAAAAAAAAAAATAACACAAAATACTTGGGAGTTCCTAGACTGTGCCATTCAGGTGGTGCACAGTCTTTCTCCATCTCACTAGCTCAACCTCCTCTCACCCCTCCATTCCCCTATTTACTTTTATTCTTTTACTCTCTGAAACCAAAAAGCAAATTTGTCACCTCTTCTCAGGAATAATACATTACCCTTGGAGTTTAACTATTCATCCCAAGAAGTTTATCAAATAATATCTTCCAAACAAATACAAAGCTCTCAATGAAAGTAATTCAGGTGAATAATAATTTTTCCACTTGTTCATAATTATTATTACTATAAATAAAAGATAACTCTATTATTTGCTGAGCATAGATCTTGTGCCAAGCACTCTGCCAAGTACTTTAAGAGCATTATCACATTTAACATCCCCACAAAAGTTCTGTGACAAAGGTATTGTTTTAACCTTATCTTACCTATTAGAAAACTATGAGTTAAAAAGATCAGTTAAATGAGTTGCACAAGGTCACAGAGCAAGGAAATTTGAAGACTGCATTTTCATCCAGGATGTACTGGCTATATTCTCTCTACCAATGTATCCTGCTTCTTAGTCTTCTGGAGACTGAAATGGTGAGATGGGCATGGACACAAAAGAAGATGCCAAAGTTCTACCCAAGTAGAAGGATAGGCTGAATTTCTAGACAGGACAAGCAGTTTTCCAAAAATCTTTTGTTGAGTTCTTAGGTTGGGATGACTGATCTCCTGTGTGACAGTTTCCTAAATTGCATGTCACCCAGTCGAAATGTATAGTTTGATGGGTCCACAGAAGAGGAGATGGGGGGGAAGGGAGGAGAAAAGCCATTCAAAGAAGCACAAAATTTAATTAAGGAAAACATTAGATCAATTAAGACTAAATGGTGGTATAAAACATTAAGGTAAAACATGTATTAGTGTGACATTTGCATTTTTATGAAGTATGAATCACAAAGAAATAATATATGCAGCTAAATTTCAGTTAACTCCCTTTTAAAAATCTTGTTACCATGGTAATGCCAAGAATGAGTTTTCACAGGATGTAAGATATGGATTTTTTGATTTCTTAAAAGCAGTTTAAATAAAAACTACCAACAACATGGCCTCTTTTCACTTCTCTTACATGACCAAGGGCCACTGAAAATAAGAATCACCTAGACATCTATTCCAAATATTACATAGAGGAAAAAAATACTAAAAATTGAACTGGATTTCCCTGTTATATTTCTTATAATTTTATTCTCTTTTAGCCTCTAGTATATTTTTAATAGGTTCATTCCAAAAGCTATGCCTACGAAAACATTCTAATTGTGAGAGAAACAAAGAAGTATATTGTCTCTTCTTGGCACTGTCTATAATCCTACGTCTGCTTGCTTAATTAGGAAGTTTTTAATAACAGCTACTCTCATTACTGAGATCAGTTAAAATTCCACTATAAAAGCTATCTTTGACACCAGCAGCTAAATGGTTCGCCTTCTGAATTCCAGATCTAAGAAAAGTTACCCGAGTGTCTAATGAATAATAGGCAATTGAGGTTTCTAGGCTACAAAAATCCTGTTGTGACGAAAAAGGCAGAAACCTAACTCCAAAATCAATAGCGTATTACTCTCTCCACAGGCAAGAGCTGCTGGGTCAGGGGAATCATGAAAAATTCATAGCGGAGGTGGCCAAGTCATCCATAAGACAGAGAAAATGATGCTATATCTAAAGATCCCCTGAGCAATCGAAAGCACTTTATAGATTTCACTGTGGATAAGTGCTGGTGTGTTTCATCTGGGTGCCTTAATGCTGCCGCGATCTTATTTTTGACAGTCAATGAGGATGTTTTGATCTATATTTACAGGGTCCTATTTACGGATAGTTCTTAGCCTCTTTACAGCACTTCGATGGTAGTAGTCACAGGGATATGGCCTGAAGCTGCCTCAGTCTTGAAGATTCCTCTTGACTGGACCTGTCCTAGCTCAGTCTTCTCACCCTGCAGTATTTAATTCGCATAACAGCCCTGAAAATTAAGTATTATTATTATTGTTATTATTCCCATTTTATCCATCAGGAAATGAAGTCCAGACAGGTGAAGTGATATATTCTCGAACACACAGAAAGTAAGAACATGAATCAGGATTGTAGCCCAGGTATTTTTAACCCAAAGACTCACAGAAATTCAGAAAACAAGTTTGCTTGCCCCACAGGGGCTTAATATCCTTCATTTAAGAAAATTTAAACATAACCAGTCAATCCACATTCAGAGCATCACAGCAGCAGACAAGGCTCTGTGTAGGCCCAGGCTAGGGCCATTGCCTCTGGCCCTTCCAATCCATTTTACACTCTTTTACTCTCATCTTACTTTCTTACCAACTAGTTATATGTTAAACACAAAATTTCTCAGGCTGATATCCTACCAATACTTTAAAATGCAGTTCAAATTATACTCTATAGTATTCATAAATAGAAGGTCTTTAAGATTATTATGAATGTTCCCTAATATGCCAATACTCCCATGTCCCTGATAGCCAACATGCCCTTTAGAGAGGCTGAAGGATTGCAATGTTCTGCTATCTAGCTGTCCCACTTCTTCCCAAACAATCTGAAGCACAAGAACCAGCTTTATTTTGTTAAGCTACTGACTTATCTCTCAATGGCTGCTATTTAGGATAAGGCCAAAACTCCAGCAGGATTCAAGCTTCAGTTTTCCTTTATTTTCTATTTCAAAACACTTTACTACTATTTAAACAGGCATTTTTAAAGAGCAGTTTTAGGTTCACAGCAAAACTGAGAGAAGGTATACAGGTTTCCCATACAACCCTGTCCCCACAAACCCATACCCTCCCACATTATCAATATCTCCTACCAGAGTGGTACATTTGTAACAATTAATGAACCTACCTTGAGGCATCATTATCACTCAGTATATGGTTTACATTAGGGTTCACTCTAGGGTGTTGTATATTCTATGGATTTGAACAAATGCATAATGATGTGTTTCTACCATTATACCATACAGAGTATTTGCCTACCAAAAGTCCTCTATGCTCTGCCTATTCATCCTTCTCTCCGCCCCACCCAACAATTGGCAACCACTGATCTTCTTACTGTCTCCTTTTGGCTCTTCTAGAATGTCACACAGCTGAAATTGTATAGTATGTAACCTTTCAAGATTGGCTTCTTTCACCTGCTAAAATGCATTTTAGTTTCCTCCATGCCTTTCATGGGCTGGTTGCTTATTTCTTGTTAGCACTGAAACACATTTCATCATTCAGACTTATCACCGTTTACTTATCCATTTACCTCCTGAAGGACATCTTGGTTCCTACTAGGTTTTGGCAATTATAAATAAAGCTGCAATAAATGTGTTTGTGTAGGTTTTTTTAAGGATGTAAGTTTTCAACGCATTTGAATAAGTATCAAGGAGTATGACCGCTGGATTCTATGGTAAGAGTATATTTAGTTTTGTAGGACTGTCTTCCAAAGTGGATGTACCACTTTGTGGTCCCATCAGCAATGAAAGTTCCTCCTGTTCCACATCCTCACCAGCATTAGGTGTTGTCAGTGCTCTGGATTTTGACTGTATTAAGATGTACAGTGGTATTTCCCTGTTTTAATTTAATTTCCCTGATGATATATGATGTGGAGCATATTTTATATTTATTTGCCATCTCTATATCTTCTTTGGTGAGGTGCCTGTATGTTCTTCACACATATTTTTTTAGTTGGGTTGTTCACTTTCCTATTGCTGAGTTTTAAGAGTTCTTTATATACTTTGGATAACAGCCCTTTATAAGATATATCTTTTGCCAGATATTTTCTCCCAATCTCTGGCTTGTCTTTTCATTCTCTTGGACAGTGTCTTTCACAGAGCAGAAATATTTAGTTTTATTGAACTCCATCCAGTTTATCAATTCTTTCTGTCATGGACTATGCTTTTGGTGTTGTATCTAAAAGTCATCACCAACTCAAGGTCACCTAGATTTTTCTTATATTATCTTCTAGAAGTTCTATAGTTTGGGATTTTGTATTTAGGTCTGTGATCCAATTTTTGTTAAAGGTGTAAATTTGTACCCAGATTCACTTTTTGTATGTGAATGTTCAGTGTTTCCAGCATCATTTGTTGAAGGGACTATCTTTTCTCTATTGTATTGCTTTTATTCCTTTGTCAAAGTTCATTTGACTATATTTATATGGGTCTATTTCTGGACTCTCCATTATGTTCCATTGATCTACTTGTTTATTCTTTTGCCAACCCACACTATCTTGATTATTATAGCTTTATAGTAAGTCTTAGAGTCAGGTTAGTGTCAGTTCTCTGACTTTGTTCTTCTCCTGAAATACTGTGTTGGCTATTCCTTTTTTCCGCTGTCTCCATATAAACTTTTGAATCAGTTGCTGACATCCAGAAAATAACTTTCTGGGATTTTGACTAGGGAATGCATGGAATCTATACATCAACTTGGGAAGAACTGGCATCCTGACAATACTCAGTCTTCCTATCCATGAACATGGACTATCTCTCCATTTATTTAGTTCTTTTTGACTTCTTTCATCAGTGTTTTATAGTTTTCCTTATATAGACTTTAACATATCTTATGAAATTTACATGTAAGTATTTAATTTTTCAGAGTGCTAATGTAAGCAGTACTATATTTTTAATTTAAAATGCCACTTATTCACTGCTGGTATTCCTTTATATTTTTATTTCCTATTTTCTACTGTGTTTCTAAAACAGTAAAAATGTATCTTATTTGTTCCAGATAGTTATGTCACCATATAGTCCCCAAAATGAGTCCTACACATTTGCCAACATTCCTTTGCCTGAGGTTTTACCTGGAGTTTACCTGGGGTTCTCTGCACTTGGTCTCTTTTAAAACTTTGTTGATACCTCTTCTAGGCAGTATTTGCTGGACCTTCTGACTGTGGTAATTACTCCCTCTCCTATAACTCTACCACATATCTTTCAGCTCCTAACTATACTCTGCCTTAAACAGACTCTACTTTTCAATGTGTCTTTAGTCTACAGCAAGACTATGATCTTAAAGCCAAGATCAGCTGGGTCTCACACATCTCTCAGTTTATAGAAGTGCCAGGAACTGTGTCACATAGGTTTACATTCAGATCTCACTTAGTTTGACTTCTCCAGGCCAGCTTATATTTCTCTTTTAGTATGATCTTTTATTGCTTTCTACTAGTATCTTGAACAAAAGATAAATTTAACCAGCAATCCCCAGAACAGTTTTTAAGGGAAGCAGTAGTCATTGTGCTTGAATTACATGGGAGAAGTGAGACTTCCTAATCTCAGATACTGTGAAAATATCTGGGTTGGCCTTATGCATTTGTCAAATGCCTTTTATACGCCAGGTTCAGTGTTAGGCAGGAGGCATATACAAAGATGAGAAAACTAGCTCTGCCTCTCAAGGGACTCACAGTCTAACGAGAAAGCTTCAACAGAAATATTGGGGCTGATTCTTAAAAGAGTTAGGAGCTCACTAGAGAGAGAAAAGAGGAAGAATCAACATGAGTAAAGATCTGGACATTACCAATTCTAATGCACTACCAATATCCCTTAAATACAGACATTTAAAAAAAATTATCCTCTCACTACATATTTTCTCATCCTATTATTGATTTTTTGTTGTTGTTGTTTTACCTCCATAAAAGAAATGAATTAGAAAGTCATTGGCACCAGAAATTTCTCATCCATGGCAAGCCTTTTTATAAGCATTTTAGTGCTCTTGGTAACAGGGGGAAAAAAGGAGGCCAACAGAGCCTAGAGAGATTGTTAGGAAGTCTTAATCTCCATGAGAGAAAGATTGTATTGTTACCAGACCCATCCAGGCCTCAACCTGCTGTGGTATACTGAGAGGCTTAATCCTACAAATTGCCTTAAAATACCCAGTCAATGCCATCACCAAAGCAGAAGGCATTATGGATCATAAAGGGAGGCAAGCAGAAAGAACAAAGGAGATTTTTCACACTGGGCACCTCTAAGATGCTATGCCTTTTGAAGTCTGTTTGGCAATGGCCTGGCCAAACTCCAAATCCAGTAATTATCCTATTCATTACTAAATGCACCTAGCAGCCTGAACAAGAACTTAAAAAACAGGGATTCTTTTGTGTGTCCTCTAATAATAATAAATGGCAATAATGATAATAACAACCACTATTTATTGTAAATCTACAATATGATACATTATATATACAATCACAACTAATTATCACAAGAACTCTGCAAGGTATGTAATTCTTACCACACATACCCCACCTCCAGTGCTCTTACCATTTTAAAAATGAGGAATCTGAATTTTAAGGGGCAAGTTTAACAGTAACTTACCCAAAGTCACACAGCTAGTAAAGGGCAGACCCAGGATTTAAACCCAGGCCAATCTAGCAATGATGCTGCTGTCATTTCTATTTTACTACATTGCCTCTCACAACGTGTTCCTATATTACCGAACATTAGGAAAGGTCAATATATAACCACAGCGCTACACATTCAAGGACACTAGCTAAGCACAGGACTGAAAGAGGAACAAAAACTACTTCCCACATCAGAAATCAAGACCAAATCCAGAGAACAATTCTGGAAGAAATGAAGTATAAATTAGTTGGCCTCCTTTCTATGTTTCTCAGTTATGATCATTTTCAAGTTTTTATGATAATGATCTCTGGAGAAAACAGTCAATGAGAAGGGATAAAAATCATAAAACATAATGAAGATAGATTAGACAAAAATAAAAATAGTGCCCAACTCATAAAAAAGGAAGTTGGAAAAGTAAAAAAGATAGACATAACTTACCAATCACCTAAGAATTCAACAGAAGTGAATCAAAGGATAATGTATTCAAGAAGCAAAACAAGTCCATTATGGTATAACAGAAATGAAGGGGATTAAAACCTGAGAACCTGAGTCTGAGTCATGTTTCACCACTATTTAGCTCTATGATCTTAGATAATTAATTTCTCTGTGCGTAGTTGCCTCATCTGTGAAATGAGAGAAAAAAATATTCTTCCTTTTCAGAGTTATGAGGATTACCTATAATAGCATGAGTAAAATTTTTTTAAATTCTAAACACACACAATTTTTAGTTATTTTTAGTATTTCTCTACGACCCATTGCCCTTTGAAATTCAGAGTAAATTCAGAAAGGGAAGGCAACTTTCTCTATAGAAAATAGATTCAAAGCAACATATAAACAAATGCATAATAGAAAATAAAAAGTAAAATATGATAAAGTTGGTCAGAAAAAGAGGGAGAAGAAAAATAACTAACATTTACTGAGACCTAAATTTAGTGCCAGGAGCTTTTGAAAACGATTTTATTTAAGAGCTAACAACTTTGAACGGGGGTATTTCCCCTAATTTTATAAAGAAGGAAACTAAAGTTCAAAAATATGCAGAAATTTACACAAAGTCACATAGCTAATAAGTATTGGGAGTTTTAATTCAACCACAGATTTCTTAGGCTCCAAAATTCATATTTCAGAGGCAGTAACTTTACAACTGGATCCTGAACAAAGAGCAGAGCTGGTACAGCACAGCATGGAAAATAAACCAAAACCACACCAAAACTTAGTCTAGCATATCATTCAAGGTCTGGCTAGAAACAGATGGCAAACTCAAACAAGATAAATGAGAGTTTAATAAAGGAAGAATTAATGAGTGTAAACAGGGTAAGGAAAACCAACCAGGGATAATGAAATATCCCAGTTCTAGCAAAAGCAAAAAGCTTTTACCTTACACCCATGGAGGTTAAGGCCTATCTAAGCCTCTTTAGGCATGAAGGATCATTGGGAGAAGTTGTTACCAAAACCTGGAAAATGTTAATGTGGCTTTAATAGAGGAGGAATAAACATTCCAATCTCTCTCTTTTCCCACCTTGTGATACCTTGACAGTGCCTCTCACCAGCACACAACTGCAAGCCAGAGTATAAGGGAACCTGCTAATTTAGTCCATAAAGGTCAGTCTCCTGGGTCTCTAAGCAGGGTGGGAAAAAAGTGGGGCTCGGATCTAAAGGGGCAAATGGAAAATATCCAGAACATGAGAGAAATGGCCCAATGTATTTTTAGGTATCAGCCATACTTTTAAAAGCAGACTTTGCTATTACCAACAACTATGACTACAGAACAGAATACTTTATACCAAGATCAATGAATCTGAGTAAGGGATATATATATGGAACGTGAAGAGAAAGTATGACTCACCTCCAAACTCTACAATTTGACCTTGCTTTTGTCCTGATTTCCCAAAAAATAATTAAAAAATACAATATATTAGATCATCTCAAATTGTTGAATGTAATGATAATTTTACCAATTAATTTCTATTATTTTATAAATTTTTTTCATTAATCTTAGATGGAGAAAGATGTCAAAAAATCGTTATGTTTCTGAGAAGGTAAAAGGTCTTATAAAGTTAAAGTGCTGTCCAAAATAAGATTTTGTGGTTTGGCAAACTCGTATCAATCCTTTGAACCCCTCTGGAAATCACGCAAATAAATGTCTCTATGTATTATGTGTGCATGTGTGTATTGTAGATGGTGGTATAATCTATTCATTCAAAATTTGGAGTATGCCTGTTTGAAAGGCTCTGTGCTGGGTAATAGTAAGACGAAAACATTAAAAATATAGTGCCTGCAGGAATCTCAAGCAAAAGTTGTTGTCATTTTGTCTTGTTCCCATAAATAAAATATTTAATTGTGTAGGAAAAGAACTGAAGTTAATTTCCATTATCATTTTCACAATGTTTACTACTTTAAGAAATCATATCACATAGTAAGCATCAACAGTTTTTACTGAATTGAGTGAAAATGAATATTAGAATCACAGCATGTGAGAAACAAGAAACATTACCATGTTCTTTAAGGCTTCTTCCCTTTGTTCATGCTCTTTTTTTCTATTTAAAACACCCCTCCTTGCTATGATCTCCCATTCATTTTGGTATGTAATCTCTTTATTGAAGTATATCACACATACATAGAAGTGTACAAATAAAAATGCATAGCTTGATAATTATTTTAGAAACCAGCACACCTGTATATGCCACCCTCAGATCAAGAAATAAAGCAAAACCAGCACTCCAGAAAGCCCTTTCCAGGCACAACCCACTCACCAACGGTAACCACTATCCTAAATTTTAATAAAGTTATTTTTGTCCAGTTTCAACTTTTTAAATGAAATCATATGGCATATACTCTTTTGTGTCTGGCCCCTTTCTCTCCATATTATTTTTGTGAGATCCTTCCATGCTGTTGCATGTAGTTATAGTTCACTCATTCTCAATGCTGCATGATAATCCAAGATACAGGCAGGATTGTAACCCAACTGACCAATTCTATTATTTATAGTGACTTGAATATACCCCTTTGATTATTACAAACAGTCCACTAAAAATATATTTTTTTAAGATTTTATTTATTTATTTGACAGAGATAGAGACAGCCAGCGAGAGAGGGAACACAAGCAGGGGGAGTGGGAGAGGAAGAAGCAACTCATAGCGGAGGAGCCTGATGTGGGGCTCGATCCCATAATGCCGGGATCACGCCCTGAGCCAAAGGCAGACGCTTAAAGACTGCACCACCCAGGCACCCCCACTAAAAATATTTTTTATGTCTTTCTGGAGAATGCTTGTATACATATCTGGGATTGAAAAACCAGTATTACCTACTAGAGCGAAAGGTCTACATTTATTAGTTCTAGTCAGACTTTTATAGTATTTTTTTAAAAGTGTATATACCAATTTACACCCCCACCAACAATATATAAGAGTTCCAGTACAAATAAATTTATTTTTTCATTGATGAAGTTTTTTTATTTAATGATGATGTACTCATCATTAGCTTTTTATGGAGTGTAAATAAATTTAAAGGTTCAATTTAAGCTTAGTTATTTCCTTTTGGAAGTATTTCCTGATCATCCCAGTCCATCAGTTCCCCTTTACTTATGCTGCTAAACTATGTCCTCCATTTTGCATACCTCTTTTATATAAACTGATTTGCATTATTTTTCTTCTATCTTCACCTTTAGTATACAAGTGTCTTAGGGTAGAAAGTATACCTTATTCACATTAACAGTCCTAATAGGGCCTGGTACATAACGGGCACTCAGAATATTTATTGAATAAATGAATGAATTACATTACTGAATCCTACTTCCCTTCTATTATAAAAGAAAAGTGAGACCTAGAAGAGTGAAGTGCCTTGGTTCTCCCAACAAATCACTAGCACAGTGGCACAGCTGGGTTTAGAGACTGGGGGTCATGCCTCCTAATTCATTGCTCTTTTCACTACATTATGCTGCTTTCTTTAAAAATCTTATTCTCACAATAAACCTACAAATAAGTTTAGCTGCATTTCTCTTTTTCAAAGGAGAAGGCAAAGGACACAGTATAAATCTCCTGACAGCTGATGATAAGGTTATAGAACTTGTCTATATGCTGTGACAGAAAACCCAGCTAGAAGAAAAACTGTATTTCAAGACAAACAAATATGCAAGGGGCAAAATAGTTAGTTAGGCTAAAGAGCTCTGGGGAAAACCTCTTAAATCCATAGATCCAAATATTCCAAAAGGTTAGAGATGGTCTCAATTTATAAATTTATAAAAAATTATAAAATGCTCTGAATTATTGGATAGTACAGTATCTGATTTTAAAGGATTATATAGAGACATGAAAAGATGAGACAGCTGCCAGATATGCCCTGACAGTTTGTAGTTATGGCCCGATGTTACAGACATCTACCAAATAATATTCTAGTACAGAGATTTATGTTGAGTTTTATAAGGCACCAAAGCAAATACACTGAGAAAGAAATGGATAAAACAGTCAAGCATAGCAGAATGAACACAGACTATCAGTGCAATTCGAAAGGAAAGGGCACTTAGATCATTTGGTTTCTCTCTGGGACAGTCTAGGATCCTTTTGTAAACTATTTAAATTATTTAGACCAAAATCATTTAAATCAATAAATCCTTTATAACACTGCCTATGTGCAAAGCACTAAGGAAGATACAAGGAAATACAACAATTTTTATCATAACATTTTCCTGATTGCAATGTATTTTTTTTTATTTGAAAAGAAAAACCCCCACTCCTTGGCTGGACACTAAATGAATTGGCTTCAGCCTATTCCGCATCATTTAAATAGCTTATTATCTCCCCAAAATTAGACTCTTAATACTTCTCTACATACCTCTTAATATCCTATTCACTGCCTTTGATCCTGATCTTTCTAGAGGAGGAAAAGGGATGGGAGAGAGGAATATATATAAGGCAGTACTATGTGCCTGACAATGAGCCATATATTTCGTATTCATTATATCATTTAATCTTCAAACCAGTTCTCTTGAACTTAATCCAGTTCTCTTGACCCCATCCACTGCTTCCGTCAAGAATTTGATATCTTCCACATTGCTAAATCTTATAAATCTATTCCCATTCTTCAATTTATTTGACTTGACAGTGGTGTTTGGCACAAGAGATCACACTGTTCTTAAAATAATTTTATCCCTTGGTTTCACTGTACAATACTGTTTTTGTTTTCCTCTGGCTTGACTGGCTGTTCCTTCTCAAGTAACTTCTGTAAGATTCTCTTCATTTCCTTGATCTCTAAATATCTTCTTCCTAGGGTCCAATCCTTGAAACTTTTCCCTTCTCAAAATACACTAATTCCCTTGATAATCACCTCAATCAGTCACATGGCTTTAAATACCATCTGTTTACATTGATGGCTCTCAAATTTATAATAGAGTTCAGACATTTCCTTGAACTCTAGACTCATTCAGCCAACTGCTTATTCAACATCTCTACATGTATAGCTTATAAAGATATCTGAAATCACCCTCCTGATCTTTCCTCTCCCACTTGTTCTTTTCAGTCTTCTGCATCTTATTAACAGCAATTTCATTCTAACATATGTTCAGATCAAAAATTTTGAAGTCATCCTCAGCTCTTCTCATTCTCTCACATCCCAAATATAATCTATCAGTAAACCTATTGGTTATAGTTCCAAATATTCCCAGAATATGACTGTGATCATCACCTCTTCTGCTTGTACCCTGGTCCAAACCATAATTTTTTGTTGGGATTATTTCAGTTGCCTCCTGACTGGTTTATCTGCTTCTGCATTTCCTCCCCTAAAGTTCATTCTCTCCAGTGAGGACAATTCATGCAAGTTAAATTGTAACACTCCCATTTTCATGACCCTCTAATCTTTCTGCCATACCCCAGTATAAGGCCTTACACTGACCCATAAGAGCAACATGATCTTGACCATTACCTCTATGACCTCGTTTCCCATTAATCTTCCTTTTACTCACTGTTTCAGCCATAATAAGTACTTGTTTTCCAAAAATACGTCAGCCATGTTCTCACTCAAGACATTTGCACTTGTATCCTCTGATTCAGAAGCTCTTCTCTAGGTATCTGACTGGTTTACCTCCTTCAGATTTTTGCTTAAATTCTACCTCACAGTGATGTCTTCCATGATTACTCTACTTAAAAATTGTAAACTCCATCAATGTACTCCCTAATCCTCATCTATGACTTTTATTTCCTCCACAGCAGCTTTTATCATCTGTCATGTTTTCCTTATTTACTTCTACACTCTCTTTCCTTCCAACTAGAATGTAAACTCCATGAGGCAAAATTCAGGCTTGTGTAACTGTAAAATTTATGTTCTTTTAACCATCCAAATTGCCTATAGTTTCCTGCCATCATACTTCCATATCTACATGTATGAAGCATATCTTGACTTCAAGGCCCAGTCCAGTGGTACCCTTATCATAGTGCTATCATATTGTGGACACTCAGGAAATATTACATGAATTAATGAGATTTACTCTGGGCCTTTAATAATTTTATAATTTATCTGTAGGTATACTGAAAAAAATGGAAAATAAGAAAGTAACAAAGATGTCAAAAGATATACATTATAGGTAGTAGAGTATGACAAACCTAGGTTCAGATTCTATTACTGAGTGATTGGGAAATACATAAGTCCTCTCAGGTTCCATTTCCACACCCACATATGAGGAAATTAGAACTACCTACCACATAGTGTAAGGATTAAACAAAGTCAGGAATATAAATCACCTAATTAAGTGCCTGGTGAATAATAAGCAATCATCAAATATTAGTTCCCTTCTCCCAAATGAACTAATTTCCTTTTAGATTAAGTATTTTCTGTATCAGTTATAGCATTAAGCGAAATCCTTTTGGTAATTACAATGTTACCTGGAATAGCTAATAATTTAGAAAAATTCAATAATTCCCAGGCTATAACTGGCTCTCTACCACCAAAATAACATCATGGCGATATCATTTCATGTGAATATTGCCTATATCTAAAGCACCCCAACCACTCCTGAAAGAGACAATGTTTCACCCTTAATATCTAAACAGTTTCTCCCAAGTTCTAGAGGGCACCACATTTGTTTTCCCCACAAGCCATAGCACCTTAACCACTCTCTGGTATGAAACAGGTAACCCGTGTGTGGATTGCACAGATTCTGTTTGACCTTCTCAGCATTCCTTCTCCCATCTCTATTAGCACTTTACTGCCAAGAGAATAGAGATTGGAAGTTAGTAAAGACAGATTATTGATACCTTCAGTTTCCTTATTTTCTTTATCCACCTGTTACATTCTCACCAAACTGTATCCTCAATGAAAAAGACCCAAAAAATGCTACTAATGAATCCAGAAGAAGTATTGCTAGAACCAAATTTTATTGAGACTCCATGATGTGAACAGTTGATTTCACTTATTTGGCTGGCTGAGGCAATACTGAGTTTCATTCAGGTGATCATAATTCTTTTGCTGATCTTAAATATTCTTAACCTAGCACCCTACAATGTATCCAAACAAAACTAACTATGCATAATCAAAAGATCACAGATTTGAAATCAGAATGACCTTGCCTATACAGTTACTATAAGAACTTAGACAAGATACTAATTATGCCTCAGTTTCCTAGTTTGCAAAATGGAATAATAATACCTATTCTGAAGGCTTATTGCAAAGATCAAGTGAGGAAACCACCAAAATTCTAGAGGAGAATATAAAGCAGTAACCTCTTTGACACTGGCCGTACCAACTTCTTACTAGATAGGTCTCCTGCAGCAAGGGAAACAAAATCAAAAATAAACTATTGTAATGTCAAGATAAAAAGCTTCTGCAGAGCAAAGGAAACAATCAAAAAAACTAAAAAGGAACCTTCAAAATGGGAGAAGATATTTGCAAATGACATTCGATAAAGGGTTAGTATCCAAAATCTATAAAGAACTCCTCCCCCAGGAAGCTCCTCTACAATATCTTAAGTAGGTTACAAGAAATGATCACATACGTTCTCTAAAATTGGATTATGTTACTAATTTAATTAGTAAGGGATACAGAAAAGTAGCCTAAGTACAGAAACCACACATGGCAAGAGCAGCAGATGGAACATATCTTTCTTAGCTCTTCCTTGACCCTTTGGTTTCCTAAGGAATTCTGCAGCTGCTGGTGATAACTCCACAAAGGTTCAACCCCACCAGAACTGCCCAATTTCTTGATCCTCTGCTATGTCTCTCTTCCCTTCTTATACTCATGGTGTAAATCACCATTTTGGAAGAACTTGCATTAAAAATGTAAACACTTCCATTATAAGGAAACTTTTACAACATCTAGACCCCTTGATTATGTAACAAAACTCAGCTTCAGAAAGTAGAGTCAAAACAAGTCTCTAATATCTATGTCATCAGGGTCTCAGAAGCTTCCTCCTTAGCATTTGACACTTCTGAGCTACTAATTTACCTGTTTGCTTACTGATAGAGTAGCAAGCTGATTACATTTTTGAATGTCATTACTACTAATGTTGAACATTTACAAGATCCTTTCACCTGAGTGGTTCTTCTACTAAATTTAAGTCCAAGGATCAAGGACATAGATTCCCTTCTCATGAACACTCAAAGTAAATTCTGTGGTCTCATTACAACTTGAAAAACTTCAAATATTGTGTTTGTGAAATTACAATGCAATTATTTATTTGATATATATATATAATTGTCAAATGACTGAACTGTGAGCTCCTCAAGAACAAGGACTATTACTTTTTAATTCTGTACCACCTTGGGCTTGTGCAGCCCCTTAAATACAGCACAGTGGTTAAAAGCAATGGCTTTGCATTTAAGGCTTAAATGGTAGTCTTGGCTCTGCTGCTGACTAGCTGTGGACCTTTGGGCAAGTTACTTACATGGCCTAATGTTCATTTACTTCCTCTGTAGAATGCAAATAAAACTTCCACCTCTTATGGTTTTCGGGAGTACTAGAGTGTCTGTATGTGTTTGTGTGTGTGTAGAATCAAAAGCCTTAGCACAGTAATAGGCACATCATAAGTATTCAAAATGTGAGCCATTTAATTATTCTTTTAGTATTTAACCATATTGTTTTTCTTATGTTCAATTAGCCAAGATATATGTACATCATTAGTTTTTGATGCAGTGTTCAATGATTCATTAGTTGCATATAACACCCAGTGTTTTTATTTAAATTCCAGTTAACGATATAGGGCAATATTAATTTCAGGTGTACAGTATAGTGATTCAACACTTCCATGCAACCCATGGTGTTCATTACACATGCCCTCCTTAATCCCCATCACCTACTTCATTTCCCCTATCCACCTCCTCTCTGGTAACCATCACTTTGTTCTCTACAATTAAGAGTCTATTTCTTGGTATGCCTCTCTCTCTCTCTTTTTTTTTTTCCATGTTGCCCATTTTTTTTTTAATTTCTTGAATTCCACATTAGTGAAATCATATGATTTTTGTCTTTCTCTATCTGACTTATTTCACATTGCATAATACTCTTTAGCTCCACCAAGGTCATTGTGAATGACCTTGTTTGAGTGTATATGTCTGAGTGTATATATATGTCTTTTATATGTCTGAGTGTATATATGTTCTTTTATATGTCTGAGTGTATATATACAGCACATTTTCTTTATCCATTCATCTATCCATGGACACCTGGGCTGCTTCCATATCTTGGCTATTGTAAATAAAGCTGCAATAAACACAGTGGTGCATGTATCCCCTTGAATTAGGGTGTTTCATATTCTTTGGGTAAATACCCAGCAGTATGACTACTGGATACCACTATAACGTAGTTCTATTTTTAACATTTTGAGGCACCTCCATACTGTTTTCCAGAGCAGCTGTACCAGTTTGCATTCCCACAACAGTGCACAGAGTTCCTTTTTCTCCACATCCTCACCAACACCTATGGTTTTTTAATGTTGTTGGTCTTAGCCATTCTGACAGGTGTTGGGTGATATCTCATTGTAGATTTGATTTGCATTTCTCTGATGGTAAGTGATGACAAACATCTTTTCAGGTGTCTGTTGGCCATCTGGATATCTCCTTTGGAGAAATGTCTATTCTTTTAATTTATTCATTTCTTCTGTCCATAATTAGTTGGATTATTTGTTTTTTGGGTGTTGAGTTTTATACAATCTTTATACATTTTGGATACAGATATCATTTATCAGATATGTCATTTGAAAATATTTTCACCCAATCCGTATGTTGCCTATTACTTTTGTTGACTGTTTCCTTCACCATGTAGAAGTTTTTTATTTTGATGTAATCCCAATAGTTCATTTTTGCTTTTGTTTCCCTTGCCTCAGGAGACATATCTAGAAAAAAGTTGCTGTGGATGATGTCAAAGAGATTACTGATTGTATTTACTTCTAGGATGTTTATGGTTTCAAGTCTCATAGTTAGATCTTAAATACATTTTGAATTTAATTTTGTGTATGGTGCAAGAAAGTGGTCCATTTGTTTCTTTTGCAAGGAGCTATCCAGTTTTCCTAACACCATTTGTTGAACACACTTTCCTTTCCCATTTGATATTCTTTCCTGCTTTGACAAGATTAATCGACCACATACTTGTGGGTTCACTTCCAGGTTTTCTATTTTGTTCCATCAATGTGTCTATGTTTTTTTCTTCCCCAGTACCATGATGCTTTGATTGCTACATCTTTGTAATATAACTTGAAGTCCAGAATTGTGATCCCTCCAGCTTTTCTTTTCTTTTTTTAAGATTTTATTTATTTATTTATTTATTTATTGAGAGAGAGAGAGAGAGAGAATGAGCAGAGAGAGGGGTAGAGGGAGAGTGAGAGGGAGAAGCACACTCCCCAATGAGCAGGAAGCCTGACCCAAGACCCTGGGGTCATGACTTGAGCCAAAGGCAGATGCTTAACTGACTGTAGCTTTGCTTTTCTTTTTCAAAATTGCTTTGACTACTGGGGGTCTTTTGTGGTTCCATACACATTTCGGATTGTTTGTTTTAGCTCTGTGAAAAATGCTGGTGGTATTTGGTAGGGATTTTATGAAATACATGGATTGCTTTCAGTAGTATAAATATTTTAACAGTATGTGTTCTTTCAATCCATGAGCATGGAATGTCTTTCCATTTGTATCATCTTCAATTTCTTTCATCAGTGCTTTATAGTTTTCAGAGTATAGATAGGTCTTTCACTTCTTTGGTTAGATTTATTCCCAGGTATCTTATCATTTTTGGTGCAATTGTAATCAGGATTGTTTTCTTAATTTCTCTTCCTGCTGCTTCATTGTTGGTCTGCAGAAATGAAACTGATTTCTGTACATTGATTTTGTATCCTGGGACTTTACTGAATTCATGTACGAGTTCCAGCAGTTTTTTGGTGGAGTCATTTGGGTTTCCCATAGATAGTACCATGTCATCTGCAAATAGTGAAAGTTTTACTTCTTCCTTACTGATTTGGATGCCTTTTTTTTTTCTTTTTGTTGTCTGATTGCTATGACTAGAACTTCCAATACGATGTTGAATACAAGAGGTGAGAGTAGACATCCTTGCCTTATTACTATCCTTAGGGAAAAAAGCTCTCAATTTTTCCCCACTGAGGATGATATCAGCTATCAGTTTTTCATATATGGACATTATTATGTTGGGGTATCTTCCCACTAACCCTACTTTGTGGAGGGTATTTATCATGAGTGGATGTTTTACTTTGTCAAATGATTTTCTGCATGTATGGAAATGATCATATGGTTCTTAACCTTTCTCTTATTGGTCTGATGTATCAAACTGATCATTTGCAAATATTGAACCACGCTTGCAACCCAGGAATAAATCCCACCTGATCTTGATGAATAATTTTTTTAATGTACTGTTGAATTTGGTTTGCTAGTATTTCATTGAAGATGACTGCATCTATGCTCATCAGAGATACTGGATTAGTTCTCTTTTTTAGTGGTGTCTTATCTGGTTTAGGTATAAGGGTAATGCTGGCCTCACAGGATGAATTTGGTAGTTTTTCTTCCTTTCCTTCTTTGGAATAGTTTGAGAAAAATAGGTATTAACTCTTCTTTAAATATTTGGTAGAATTCCCCCAGGAAGCCATCTAGTCCTTTGCTTTTGTTTGTTGGGAGATTTTTGATTACTGACTCAATTTCTTTGCTGGTTATCAGTCTGTTCAAGCCTTCTATTTCCTCCTGTTCCAATTTTGGTAGGTTATATGTTTCTAGGAATTTATTCATTTCTTCTAGATTGCCCAATTTTTTGGTATATAGTTTTTCATAATATTGTCTTATAACTGTATTTCTGTGGTGTTGGTTGTTATTTCTCCTCTCATTTGTGATTTCATTTATTTGAATCCTTTCTCTTTTTTTCTTAATAATTCTGGTTAGAGATTTATCAATTTTATTGATTTTTTTCAAAGAACCAGCTCCTGGTTTCACTGATTTGCTCAATTGGTTTTTTTTTTTTCTTAGTTTGATATCATTTTTTTCTGCTCTAATCTTTATTATTTCCTTCCTTCTGCTGGATTTAGATTTTGTTCATTGATGTTTTTTCTAGCTCCTTTAGGTGTAAAGTTAGGTTGTTTGAATTTTTTCTTCTTCTTCTTTTTTAAATGTTCTTAGCACTTAGCATTTTCTTTCTCCCCTGCCCCACCCAGTCCAATTCCTTAAATATCTTTTTTTAATTAATGCTATTTTTTTATTATTTTATGTTAGTCACCATACAGTACATCCCTAGTTTTTGATGTAAAGTTCCATGATTCATTACTTGCGTATAACACCCAGTGCACCATGTAATACGTGCCCTCCTTACTACCCATCGCCAACCTATTCCATTCCCCTACCCCCCCTCCCTTCTGAAGCCCTCAGTTTGTTTCTCAGAGTCCATAGTCTCTCATGGTTCATTCCCCTTTCTGTTTACCCCCCTTCCTTCTTCCCTTTCTTCTCCTACCGATCTTCCTAATTTTTATGTTCCATAAATGAGTGAAACCATATGATAATTGTCTTTCTCTGCTTGACTTATTTTGCTTAGCATTATCTCCTCCAGTCCCGTCCATGTTGCAGCAATGTTGAGAAATCGTTCTTTCTGATGGCTGAGTAATATTCCATTGTATATATGGACCACATCTTCTTAATCCAGTCATCTGTTGAAGGGCATCTCGGCTCTTTCCACGGTTTAGCTATTGTGGACAATGCTTCTATGAACATTGGGCTGCATATGGCCCTTCTCTTCACTATGTCTGTATCTTTGGGGTAAATACCCAGTAGTGCAATGGCTGGGTCATAGAGTAGCTCAATTTTTAACTTTTTAAGGGACCTCCACACTGTTTTCCAGAGTGGCTGTACCAACTTGCATTCCCACCAACAGTGTAAGAGGGATTCCCACTCTCCACATCCTCTCCAACATTTGTTGTTTCCTGCCTTGTCCATTTTTGTCATTCTAACTGGCGTAAGGTGGTATCTCAATGTGGTTTTGATTTGAATTTCCCTGTTGGGTAATGATTTTGAACATTTTTTCATGTGTCTGTTAGCCATTTGTATGTCTTCATTGGAAAAGTGTCTGTTCATATCTTCTGCCCATTTTTTGATTTATTTGTTTCTCACGTATTGAGTTTGAGAAGTTCTTTGTAGATCTTGGATAGCAGTCTTTTATCTGTAGTGTCATTTGCAAATATCTTCTCCCATTCCGTGGGCTGCCTCTTAGTTTTTTTGACTGTTTCCTTGGCTGTGCAGAAGCTTTTTATCTTGATGAAGTCCCACAAGATCATTTTTTCTTTTGTTTCTCTTGCCTTTGGAGATGGGTCATGAAAAATGTTGCTGTGGCTGATGTCAAGAGATAGGCCTGTTCTGCTATAAGCTTCCCTCTTAGAACCACTTTTGCTACATCCCAGAGGTTTTGGACTGTTGTGCTTTCATTTTCATTTGTTTACATGTAATTTTTAATTTCTTCTTTTATTTTCTGGTTGACATTCACTGCTTAGTAGCATGTTCTTTAACCTCCCTGTATTTGTGGTATTTCCAAATTTTTTCTTGTGGTTGACTTCTAGTTTCATAGCATTGTGGTCAGAAACAATGCACGGTATGATTTCAATCTTCTTGAATTTGTTTAGGCTTATTTTATTGCCTAATATGTGATCTATTCTAGAGAATGTTCCATGTGCCCTTGAAAAGAATGTGTATTCTACTGTTTTAGGATGAAGTGCTCTGCCTCTGAATATATCTGTTAAATCCATTAGACCCAATGTGTCATTCAAAGCAATTGTTTCGTGGTTGATTTTCTGTTTAGATAATCTGTCTCTTGATGTAAGTGGGGTGTTAAAGTCCCCTACTATTATTGTTTTACTATCAATTAGTTCCTTGATGTATGTTATTAACCGTTTTATGTACTTGGGTGTTCCTATGTTGGTTGCATAAATATGTAACAATTATAAATATTTATTGTAATTGTAAATATCTTATTGGAGCGTTCCCTTTATTATCATACAGTATTCTTGTCTCTTACTGCAGTCTTTGCTTTAAAATCTATTTTGTCCAATGTAAGTAGAGCTACACAGCTTTCTTTTGATATCCACTTGCATGATAGATGTTTCCCCATCTCCTCACTTTCAATATGCAGGTGTCTTTAGGTCTAAAATAAGTCTCTTATGGGCAGCATATAGATGGGTCTTTTTTTTTTTTTTCTTCTAACCATTCAGTCACCCTATGTCTCTTGATTGGAGCATTTCATCTATTGATAGTCAAAGTAATTATTGATAGATAGATATGTATTTATTGCCATTGTATTACTTGTTTTGTGGTTGTTTCTGAAGATTTTCTCTGATCCTCTCCTGTTTTTCTCTCTTTAAGAAATTTTGAGATCTTCTTTAGTGATATATTTGGATTTCTCTTTATTCTTTGCATATTTATTAGTGATTTTTGATATATGGTTACCACTAGGTTTGTATGAAACTTCTTCTACATATAGTAGTCTCTATTAAGTTGATGGTCATTTAAGTTTGAACCCATTCTTTTCTCCTCTCCTCCCCATGTTTTATGTATATACTATTACATTTTTTATCTTTTTTGTGAATTCCTTGATTGATTTTTTTACGGATATATTCGTTTTTACTGCTTTTGTGTTTCCTCCCTTTTGCTGTCACTTTTGGTCTCTCCTTTCTTCTCAAAGAGTCCCTTTTATATTTCTTGCAGGGCTGGTTTAGTGGTCCTGTGAACCACTTAACAGGAAGAGCCCTTGCAGAGCTGGTTTAGTGGTTTAGTGAACTCCTTTAGGTTTCATTTGTCTAGGAAACTCTTTATCTCTCCTTCTAATCTGAATGATAGCCTTGCTGGATAGAGTATTCTTGGGTACATATTTTCCCTATTTAGCAAGTTGAATATATCATGCCATTCTCTTCTGGCTTGCAAAGTTTCTGTTGAAACATCCTCTGCTGGCCTTATGGGATTTCCCTTGCAAGTTACTGACTGTTTTGTCTTGCTGCTTTTAGAATTTTTTCTTTATCACTACATTTTGCCAATTCGATTTCAATATGTCTTGGTGTGAGTCTGTTTTTGTTTATTTCGATAGGAGTTCTGTGCACCTTCTAGATCTGGATATCTGTTTCTTTCCCCAGATTAGGGAAGTTTTCATCTATTATCTGTTCAAATAAACTTTTTGCCCCCTTTTCTTACTCTTCTTCTGAGATTCCTATGCATAATTATTTTTCCTCTCTTTTGTTCAGATTGATTATTTTCCATTACTCTGTCTTCTAAGTCACTAATCAGTTCCTCCGCTTTTTCCATCATGCTGTTCATTCCATCAAGCGTGTTCACATTTCATATTGAGCCCATTATCTCTCCTACATTATTCCTTATCTCTGTGTTAAGGGTCTCATTCATGTCCTCCACAATTTCCCCAAATCCTGTGACTATCCTTGTGATCATTGTTGTAAATTCTCTATCAAACATGTTACTTAGTTGTTTCACTTAGATCTCTGGCTGTGGTCTTGTCCTATTCTTTCATTTGGGATAAATTTCTCTGTCTCCTCATTTTGTCTGCCTCTCTGTCTGTTTCTCTGTGTTCAGAAAGTCAAGTATATTTTCTGCTCTTGAAAGTAGTGACTTTATGAGGAGGAGGTCCTGGAATGCCCTCCAGTGCAGTGTCCCCTGTTCATCAGAACCTGTCACTTTAGAGGAGTGTCCTATGTGTGTTGCCTATGCCCTGCTATTGTGTCTGAGTCACTCTTCCTTTCAGTGCAGTCATCTGCACTGACTCTCTTCCTGTTGTGTACTGTGCTTGCTCTCTGTGGTGTTAGTGGGACCCAGGCAGGCCAGCTCTTAGGGGGCATGCCCCTTAGGGAACATGAAAGCAGGGAAGTGATATTACAAAATCTACACTGGGTCACAGCCCAATGCTGGATCCCCCAGAGGACTGCTCACATTGCAAGGCTGAGCACCAAGCATGACTATGGTTAATCATGGCTAGGTCCAGCACACAATGGTGGCTGGGGGCACCTGTCCAGGTGATGGTAGGTGTGCACATAGAGGCTAGATGGGTCACACGCACTAACAAAATTTGTCCTGAGCCCAAGGCAGAGGTAGCAGGCTTGGAGTGGGGAGTCCTCAGAAGAATTCACGGGCATGGCGCACTGCTAGCAGATTTGTTAGCAATAATCTGTGCAGCAATACCTCCCACAGATGGCTCTGTGCTTATGCTGGGGGGCAAGGGAGAAAATGGTACCTGCCAGCTCCTTATTTCTGGAGAAGTCCCCCAACATGCTCTGAAATCAGTATGAACAGATCTGTCTCCTGTTTGCTTCCTGCATTGAATAAACTGTCTTTTTTATTTGCCTCTTTGTGCTGGCTGCTGTCCTTTGAGGGCAGTGATTCAGCTATCTCTCACCCTACAGGCTTACCCAGTGCTGAGTCAGCTGACTTTTAAAGCTCCAGGCTCCAAGTCCAACTGGTTTTAAAAACTCTCAGAGTTCAGCCCCTCTACTTTTTAAAGCCAAATGTTATGAGGATTAGTCTTCCCCATGTGAGCTCCCTGTTGCAATGGACTATTTCTCTGCCTTTTCTCCACACACAGATCCCTCCATCCTGCAGGCAGCTTCCCTCCTCCTTTCTGACGTTCCTAAACTTTCAGATGTAGCTTCTTTGCTATATTTAGTTGTAGAGTTTGTTATACCAGTCTTCAGATCAATCTCCGGTTTATTGAATTGAATGTATCTAATTGTAAATGTGGGATGGGGAGAGCTCAGAGTCCTCCTACTCCATCACCTTCCCAAGCTCCCTGTTTGAACCATTTTTAATGATTACTTTCATCATCATCATTATCATCAGCAGCAGCATCACCATCGTCATCATTATCATCATAATCATCATCACCGTCATCACTATCATTGCTATCATTTTTAACACTTAATAAATATATGCCAAATATTCTTTCTACAAAGGAAAATAATTCCCCTTTATAAATTTATTGTATTAAATTAAAACCCTTTAAAGAATTTAGCTCAATGCCTGGCACATAATCAATGCTTTAAAGTGTTAGCTCATATTATTTCTTAATCCAAAATAAAAGTTAGGGCTGACATGAATCTCAGAGGCAAACTAATGTGTCCCTTGCTGCAACAGAAATTACTAGTTGCCTATCCAATATTTCTTCTTCCTTAGTAACAGAGCCCTCATATTGTTTAGCACTGTACCCAGCTAAAATATGAAACAACTCAATTTCCCAGATAGCGGTAGACAGTCAAATGTAGGAGGAAGTTACTGAGTCAAATTTCTAGGTTAAATCTGTTTAAATACAACTGATTCAGTTGGAAGGTATGTCCTTTTCTATCCTGCTTCCTAAAATTGGAACAGAATGGCTGGACCTGTTATGACCACCCTTAAACAAAGAATTGACCCTTGAAAATAGAAGTCAGGAGCTATGGATGGTAGAACAGAAAAACAGAAGAACCCTGGAACTTTCATGACTTCATGATGGCCTGAATTGCATACCTCCAGAATTTTTTTCTTTATGTGAGAGAAAAAGGAATCCTTATATTGTCAAACAAGTATTGTTTGGGGGGTTTTTTGTTATGTGTAGGGAAACCTAATATTAACTAATGTACTTGCCTTCAATTATGCCATAGCAGAAATGAGATTTTTCCATTAGTTTATTCCCTACACAAGGAAACCCACAATATTGTGCTCACACAGAAGGGATTGGCAAAATTTTTTTAGGTACATTTTCCCTGTAAGGTTAAGTCAATGAGGGTTAGTATCAGTAACATCTGATACCAAATTCAGTCTCTTTTCACTTCATCAACTGTTTATCTTCTTTCCCTAAACTACAATGGCTTTCACCATCTAAACCACATGATTTAACATTTTATTTTAAAATATTTTCTATTTTCTAGTTCTTCCTCATGTCCATGTCAGCTTAAATGAGTTATAAACTTCTGTGAAGTAAGGGAGTCACAAACATCTGGGTACTAACAATGGTTCTGGGTGTACTAGCTGTGTAATTTGTGTTTCTTCATCAATAAAATGGAATAATGCCACGCATACGTGGAAGTTAAATTAAATAATACATGTAATGCATATAAAACACCTTGAACAGTGAATAGCATAGCAAAATAACTCATTAAATCTTCACATTTTTTTTCTCTTTGTCACCACTCCTCTATTTTCTAGTTGAACCCAGAATGTCACAAAAGAAAGGAATTCTCCAAAAGGTGTCTCCATGTCTCTATTCCTCTTTCCTTGACTATGTAGACTGAAGACATAGCTCATCTTACGTAGTTTTGAAAGCAAAGCAATTTTTGGCATATGTTCATCTCCTTGTTGGCTTATTGAAGAAGCATGCTGCTGGAGGCCTGGAGAGGCTCCCACAGGAGCTTGCTGAAATTTTCTGAACATGTTCAGACATTAGATCTCTATTGCTAGAACCCCAAGGAACACAAATCATCTTATCCAAAGATTTAGGAAGCTAATAGTTCATTATGAGCATGGCTCTGGAGAGTTCAGCTTTCAAAAGAAAGAGAATCTATGTCTTCTATTTCATTGCCTGAAGACTACTGTAAGACTAGTAGAATCATAGAAGGAGTTATTCATAATGGCCCCATAATGCCTTTCTATTTGGAATCCTGCTTAGCTGAGGCAATATACAATTCCATTATCATTTCAGGGGAATCCAAGGACCATGTAGAGGTATTTATATGAAACAGCACCACAGAATGAACAGCAAGGATAAGAATGTCAGGAGAGAATATGCAAATTCAGGGAATTCAAACATTCTCTTCTTCTCCAAAAGTTCATCCAGAGGATAACAGAAAACATCAACCAGCTGATAGTGATATACTTTAACTACTGGATAGGACTGCCCTTTATTAAACATGTTCTATGTTACAGACACCAACAAGGCACAATATGTGCATAATCTCACTGCAATCCTATATAATGCATATAATTTGCATTTTTCAGCTGAAGCCAAAATGGACGCAGTGTCATGCCCAAGGTCACACTATTAGCTCATAGGAAAATGAATATTAAAGACCATCTTAACATATGTCTGTCTCAGAATAAAGTTGTGCTCTTTCCAAAATAACCAGTTTGAAAAGGCAACCATCATATGAGGATCTACCACACACACCCAACAGAAAAAGAATCCTAAATATTTTGGAAGATATTAGCTTTATCATGGACTCAGAATAGCAGAAATTATTTCTATATGTGTTCTATATCAGTATTGTTTGATCATGAGCCTTTACTGAGGACCTCTTTGGTTGTGTTATTTTGGGTTTGAGAAGCAAACAGCAAGATGAGATTAGACATGCAAAGGATGTATTGAGGGAAATGTCTACAAAGAATAAACAGGAAAAATAATAAGTAGGTTCAGACAGCCTTTGGACTGCAATGCAGGTCTGACATCTGTGAAAGGAGAGAAAGGAGGATTGTGTACGAAGGTCTTGGGCTGCAGCTTAGTTCTAAGAAATGGACAAGGACTAGAACCCCTGCACTGTGCTCAGTCACTGGATGGTAGTAGCAGTCTTGGGTAAGTAAGGTGTGAACACAGTGATGGATTCAGAGGGGCAGCAGTTGGGGCTTTCAATAAACATTATACTCTGTGGTAGAAGATATGAGTAGCACCTTTCCATAGCTACAACAGAACAATGCCTGGACATCGCAGATCTATTTCTTCACACAGGTTCAGGGAGCAGCTCCTATATGGTCCCTGTGGGCCTCTCAGGAAGGAGGTTAGTGAGATGAACTACCTTCTCCATCAGTGGAGTTCAGGCCTTAACCGAAATTCATCCTCTCCCTCCTCCAGTAGCCATTCTAAATTCTCTTCATTCTAAATTCCACAACCATCACTTCAGGAGATTGCACAATCTTACCTACTGGTATGCCTTAAACCTTCATTCCTGAGAATTCTGAGTCCCTAATAATCATAGCCTTCTGATGCAGGAATTTCTACACATGTCCATTTAAAGTTAAAATGGTCTAAGGGAATATCAAGAGGGGTCTAAGATGATCACTTGGGTTCCAAACAATTTCCTCCCTACCCTCACGGTGTAAAAGCCACCCTAATTCATCTTGTTGATAAGGATCAATTACTCTTGCCAAGATGATTATTCCCTTTGTATCCTGCTTAGTCCTGTACACCAGAAATGCAAAATTCCCCACTGGCAGCTGCAGTTTTTGTTCAATGGGACATTTACTGTGTCCCCTGATAAGAGTGTACCCTCTTTATGGACTAGGACTGCCTATCTTCAGAGCCCAGATGTGCAAGACAGAAACATAAATTTGCTAGTAGGTCACAGGGAGTGATGGGGTGTGGTACCACTCGTACTTCTACCCTTTGGTTCCTGGACCCATATATTCTTTCCATTGGGAACACAGCACCATAAGAGGTGTAAATTCAAAGTCTCTCATTTAATGCATTATACTGAAAAAAGGTACCCTATCCTTTCATAGTGTTGCCTCCAAACTGGTTTTTCAGCTTTGTCTTCAAAAGGCTGTTCCAGTGTTCCTGACACCAGCTACTTCTGGATAGAACACTATATGATACAATCAGTGGATCCAAAGATGATGGGCCCACTTCCACACTTTCTTTGCTATGAAGTGGGTACCCTCTTTGAATATTATGTTTTGTGGGATTCCATGCCTGTGAATCAAGTATTCTATAAGATGCTGAATAGTGGTATTGTATTCAAGAAAGGCAAACTCATATATAGAGTAGGTATCTAGACCATGAACTGCTGGCTCTTCCTGGTTGGAAGGGGACCAATGTGGTCAAATTGTCCCCAAATGGCCAGATGGTCTCCTTAAGGAATAGTGTCATACTAGGGACTTCAACATTGATCTGTTTCTCATAGGTTTGACATTGAGAGACAGCAATTTCTAGGTCAGCTTTGGTAAGTAAGAGTCCATGCTATTCAAATTATATATAGCCCCCCCGTGGCCACTCTATTTATGTGACTATAATGATAGTTCCAGGGTATCTGATAACAAAGGCTGGCTGATGTCTAACTGGTCAAGTCATTTTTGTCTACTGGGTTATATTAGTACCTCTTCCATGGTGGATGCTTTCTGGAGAGTATTAACATGGAATCAAAAGTATTTTTTTTAAATAGACTTTTTAAAACAAACTCACCACTCAGAAGTACTACAACTCCATATCATCCGATGAAGCCTGGCATTACTCAATGGCATCTGCTATTGCTCATGGGCCACAATCAGAACTGGCCAGCAGTGGAAACAGCAGGCATTGGGATGATGACTAGAAGGCAAAAAGCTTCATTTACTGGTCTTGCTCATGGCTATGCCTGTACCCTGGTGATGTCTGGAATGATTGTGAATGAAGGTATCCTCAAAAAGCATGTATCACTATAGCATTATAGAACATTCTGAATGTGCCCACTGCCATTGGTCCAACCACATTCCCCTACACTACACATCCTTGTCTCCAAACTTTCATTCTTTCTCCTTCCAGTTTCCTGATAAATTGGCAATATATTACTTACTTCCCAGGAATTTATATATATTCTCACCTTAAGAAACCTCTCCTTCCATACAAAGTGAATAGCCAGGTACACTGAAGTCTCACCCACTTGGGATAATTTTCCCTCTCCACCTTTTATGGCCACCTTGTATATGGCCATAATGCAGGTACCATACATTTCTGGCTTTCATTCACATACTGAAATGACATACCCATAAACCCAGCCCAGGCCTCCTCTTCCTCTTTTACCTGGTCTTACAGGATCAGCCCATAAGGCCATAGGTGACACTGGAGAAGGAGAGCTGGTGCAACTGAGGAGGGTGAAATAGAAGTCTGAGCTACTTGATTATGCTACTTGGATTTACTTGTGACTTCTGGTCCTACTCAAAATCAATCCCAGATAAAACATTTCATCTTCTGATAGGCCTGTCCAACTTTATGACTTGGTGTGTTCAATAAAACCCAACTTCTAACTGAGAGTTCCAGATCCTTGGTCACCTGGTGCCTCATTGTAAAGGTTCCCATCTTTATCAGAAGCCAGTAACATGCCAGGTGCTATTTCTCAAATGGCATATCATTCTCTACTGTGGATGGTATGGCCTTAATCTAGAATCCCTGTGGCCTAGGAAACGATCGTCCCACTAAGGCTCACTATATTACATCTCATATTATATCTCATTCCAACAATGACACCTCCAACATCAAAGAGTCTGTCAAATTATACGACTCAAGAGGCAGCAGTGCCTACACCACAGGCTGACCTGCTGTAGGTCTCTCTAAAAGCTGATGATCTTGTATGTAAAGGAGTATAAGCACCAGAGCAATTATTCTAGGTATGGAATATGTTGCCTCCAGAACCCAAAGAGGCCCACCAGGTGGTATGCTTCCTTCTCTGTGATAGAGAGTGAAAGATGTAGTTCTTTGTCTTTTACTATAGAGGGGATATTCAGGCATGCCTCTGACAACTGGAATTCTAAAAACTACGCTGAAGAGGAAGGACTCTGAATTTTCATAAAGTTAATCTCCTACCCTCCAGTGTACACATGTCCTAGCAAAGCATCCATCCTGTCCTACCAGCACGATGTCACCAATGTAATGGATTAGTGTTATGTTCTGTTCCAGGTTGTCTAGATCTCTTCAGACTATATTATGACAGAGGACAGTAGAGTTAACATAGCCTTGGGGTAAAAATGAATATGAATATTGTTTTCCATTCCATGTAAAAGCAAACTACTTCTTATCCTCTTCTTTAATTGAAACAGAAAACAATATTATTTGCCAAATCATACTATGTACGTGTATTAATTTTCTCTAGCAATGATACCACATTAAATTCGGCAGCTGCAATTGGGGCAACTATTTGATTGAGTCTGTAGCAGTCTATAATTATTTTTCTGTTTCATCCATCTGTTTCATTCAAGGGCCAAATGTGGTGAATAAAATGGAACTATGACAGAGACCACACCACCCTGCATCCTTTAGAACAGGGTCATCAAACTACAACCCACACGTCAAATCCAGCCGGCTGCCTGATTTTATAAATAAAGCTTTACTGGAACACAGCCACATTCGTTTACATATTGCCTATGGGTGCTTTCATAATACAATGGCAGAGCTGAACAACTGTGACATGGACAGTATGGCCCAAGAGGTAAAAAATATTTACTACTTGGCCATATGTAAAAAAAGTTTGCTGATAGTTGCTTTAGAACTTTAACAGTGGTACTATCTCTGCCATTCCTTCTACCCACCCTCAAGGATGTGATTTTATTTCTTATTTACAATCTTGGCTGGGGGAATGGTCAGTTGAAGAGATTTCCACTTGGTCTTCCCCACAATGATAGTTTTTATCCCAATAAGCCAAGGATATTAATATGAGGATTACTCCAACTGCCAAGTACATCAAGGACAATTACAAACTTGAGGATTGGGGAAATGACTACCTGGTTGTTCTAGAAAGACAGTGGAGTCACTGTGAGCTAGACCTTAATCATGACTCCATTTATTACTGACCCCCCAAATCCCCTACTCTAACAGAAGCACCATGATGACATTTTGAGCATCTGTATATCAATCTGAACTCAGATCCTGTGACCAATATCATTGAAATGCCTAGATATTCCCCTTCCCTTGGTGTATAGTTACCCAAATAAATGGCTATGGCACGATAAATGGTCCTTTAGAGAATGACTAGTGGAACAATTACAGAATGTGTATACCACAGTATTATAGGATCCTCTCTCCAAGAAACCTGACCACCTCTTCAGTCAATGTATTCTAGATCTGAAAATTGAGTTAGGTCCAGAAACTGAATAGGGGATAGTGACTTTTGGAAAATGGATCCTCCATTTTTCCCTTTTCCTAGTTGTGGATATTAAATAGCACCTTTATGGGCTGTCCATCTAGTTTGCCACTAGAAACACCATGGTTATTAGTCATCTCCTCAACTCCCTGAAGGCCAAGCCCCCTTGCATGCCATTTAAGCCTTGTCCATAATTAAGATAATTATGGCCATCTGCCTCCTGAGGGATAACCATCACCAGTTGGCCTCTATTAATTCAAATACCCATTATCACAAAAGATACTAATAAGTCCAGCTCTATGACAGCTTCTCTTACCATCATCCATTGCCTGTAGAGGAGAGCCATTACTAAGTTTTTCATCAGCCCTAGTATTCTTCCTTTACTACATCACAGGGCACTCAGGCATTTAATTCGCCGTGAGCCAACACTTTCTCTAGACTTCTGAAAGCTACCCTACAGTATTTGCCCCATTCCTTTGATATGATTGCCTAGGTATTAAATCCCATGAGCTGAGAAAGTAGACCCAGGTAAATTAATTCTTGCATATCCACTCTTACTCTCCAGACTCTTCAATCAATCACCCTTCAAATCCAACTTCCTGACTCCTGGAAGATATGCTTATTAATTGTTGCAGCTGCTTTGGTATATAACTTTTTTCTTTCTTTATCAGCCCATCAAATCTTAGCATACTGGGGTTTAAACCTAGTTATAGTCTGGCAGCCAGGACAAGAGATGGGGCATCTTCTCAAGGGGACACCTGTTCCTTGCAGGGGAGCAGCCTCTTCAGTATCTTCCAGCACCAAGGATGTTCTAGCTCTTACTCCCAAAGCTTGGAGGGTTCAGAGGGATCTGCAGAATGCAAGTCCTCAAGGACATACTTCCAGATATTCCCATCACATATGTCAGGATCTCAGGTTTTCCAACCAAGTTTGTGACCTTAGTATTATAGACTGACTTTGGCTTTAAACATTTCTGAGCCTGTGCCACTCTAAAGTTCTGAGGCTGTTTCTCTACTGAATCCACTCTTTCACTGCAGGAAATCCACTAAAGGAACCCTCTTGCTCTCACATTTTGCCCTTAACTACTTGTTATTATTTCTCATTATCCTTCTGAAAGGCATCAATGTAGTTTAGCAGTAACCAGCCAACTCAACAGTACTTGTAGACATTGTTTGCTCCATATCTTTAAAATACCTGATTTATTGCACTTGCAGGAAAAGTCCCTCCACTGACACATTTTCCCAGATCATCATCGGTTAAATCTTCAATTGGGATCTTGTGCTCCATATAACACCATCCTCTTTGTCTGCAGAGCAGGGAGTGAGCCATTTCTAGAACAGTATCTTATTGCCTGTCTGCATAGACCACTCCATTTTCAGTACCACCTCTGTTAACTCAACTATTCTGAGAAGCAAGTAGCCATAAAAATGTTAGACAGGCAACAGATTTACTGAGGTAAATGAATGTGAAAGAATAAGGAACAGGATACAGGGAGAGCGTTCACACTACATGACACAGCAAATACATATGAAAGGATGGGGGAATGAAGAAGGATGACTGGGTAGGAAGAATCTCAGATTGCAACATGGTCCTAAGAGAGTTTATTGCAAGTCAATAAACAGTCCTCTATCCAAGCTGGTAATTAGAGAAGTCCTTCATCACACAAGAATGTTGCAAGCAATAATACCCCACGAGTAGCTTAGTCCCTGGCCAGGAGTAGTCAACAAGGTGTATGGTGTCAGAGTGAATGTGGTGATGGATCCAGAAGGGCAAAATTCTGGCTGTCAGTCAACTATGCTCCCCAAAGTAGGAGACATGAGTGGTGCATTTCCATGGATGCCATATCTGTGTACTTAGAATGCTGAGATGTTCTGATATGATTCATACCACCAAAGAGCTCACAGTACAGTGGAAAAAATTAATCTAAAAGGAAAATAAGGGACCAATTTGAATTTGGGATAAAGAAAGTATGCTGGGTTTTATCAACATAAAATATTAAAATTTAATATTCCAGAGGGAGCCTGGGATGATGGTAACATAAGCTCTTTCATTGTCCTTAATTGCCTTGCTATGTTGGTCCAATTATTATAAGGGGCAGGGAAATCTTCATCATCACTACCTCTGAGAAAAAGAAAGATCTCACATGCACATCTGAGGTTTTGAAATCCTCCCAAGATTTTATACTTAAAAAGAGATGGAGAGCAGCTAACAAACCCAACATTACCCAGAGGGATATTTGTGTACCAGTAGATTCTCTCTGGCCCAGATGGTAAGATTCTGTCTCAGCAGCTCATCTGGCCTCCTGCCTTTTGCCTTTTTCCTTGGCTTGGAGAAAGCAGCCCCCAGAATCACGTAGTCAGATCATCTCTAGATCTCCCTATACAAAAAAGATATTCCCATCCCCCTTACCTGGCCAGTAAAACCATTTAGTCAGGCAAGACATAAGGGTTCCTTCTGTAACCAGTCTGCATAAGTATAGAATTGACTCTGTTATAGTAAGAAATACACTTGACATTACCTCTGTTATACATGAGACATAGTCATCAATTCCCTTGCTGGGATACTCATATTTGATCATTCTAGAAGAATCTTAGGAAGATAACAAGTTCTTACCAAAAGGGGGGGGCAAAAATCCAGAAATGAAACACAAAAAACAGATCTATACTAGTTCAGAGGGAAAGCACATCAGCCAACAGCATTAACTAATCTAGACTCAAGGTATAGTTCCTGGACCATCAGCATCAGATAAACTTTGAAACTTACTTTATAAAAGCCAACAAAGCAGATATTGTATCTATCTAATAATTTAGTACAGACTTTGGAATATAACAGGAGCTTAATAAAAAAACTGCTAAAATATGAATATTAAAATAACAACCAAACATTCTAGAAAGAAAGATATGGTAAAGAAATCATAAGAGATATATAGAGAAATAATAATTCAAGAAATGAAGTAGATAAATGTTTCCTTTTACAAATAGTTATTTCTTCATGCTAATTTCATAAAGTTAAAGAAATATCTTAAAATTGTATATATATTTCATTGTAATTTTGATTTGTATTTCCCTAATGATGAATGATGTTGACCACCTTTTCATGTGTCTGTTGGCCATCTGTATGTGTTCTTTGGAAAAATGTCAATTTATGTCTTCTGCCCATTTTTTGACTGGATTATTTATTTTTTGGGTGTTGAATTTGATAAATTCTTTATAATTTTTGGATACTAATCTTTTATCAGATATGTCATTTGCAAATATCTTCCACCATTCTGTAGGTTGCATTTAGTTTTGTTGATTGGTTCCTTCACTGTACAGAAGATTTTATCTTGATGAAATCCCAATAATTCATTGTTGCTTTTGTTTCCCTTGTCTCCAGAGACAAGTCAGGGAAGAGATTGCTACTGCCAGTGTCAAAAAGTTGCTACCTTTGTTCTCCTCTAAGATTTTTGTGGTTTCCTGTCTCACATTCAGGTCTTTAATCTATTTATAATTTATTTTTGTGTATGGCGTAAGAAAGTGATCCAGTTTCATTTTTCTGCATGTTGTTGTTACCTATTAGAATGGTAAAATTAACAACACAGGAAACAACAGATGTTGGTGAGGATGCAGAGGAAAGAGGAACCCTCTTACTTTGTTGCCAGGAGTGCAAACTGGTGCAGCCATTCTGGAAGAGTATAGAGGTTCCTCGAAAAGTTAAAAATAGAACGACCCTATGACCCAGCAATTGCACTACTAGGTATTTACCCAAAGGATACAAAAATACTGATTCAAGGGGATATATGCACTCCAATGTTTATAGCAGCATTATCAACAATAGCCAAATTATGGAAAGAGCCCAAATGTCAATCGACTGATGAATGGATAAAGAAGATGTGGTGTGTGTATATGTGTGTATATGTGTATATACATACACACAATGAAATATACTCAGCCATAAAAAGAATGAAATCTTGCCATGTGCAGTGATATGGATGGAGCTACAGTGTATTATGCTAAGCAAAGTAAGTCAGAGAAAGACAAATACCATATGATTTCATTCATATGTGGAATTTAAGAAACAAAACAGATGAACATAGGAGGAAAAAAGAGAGAGGCAAACCATAAAAGACACTCTTAACTGTAGAAAGCAAACTGAGGATTGCTTGAAGGGAGCTAGAGGGATGGGCTAAATGGGTGATGGGTATTAAGGAGGGCAGTTGTTGGGATGAGCACTGGGTGTTCTATGTAAGTGATGAATCACTGAATTCTACTCCTGAAACCAATATTACACTATATATTAACTAACTAGAATTAAATAATAACCTGAAACATTAAAATATAAAATAATATAGATGTATTTAAATATTATGTATATATATAAATTATAAAATACAATGGATTATATATTACATAAATATGTCACTTAATATAGCTACATTATATATGGTTCTATATATGTATTTATTATAATATATATTAATATATATTAATATATATTATGCAATATCTTATATGTGTTATAAAAACACAAAATCATATAAAATAAACTTCTATCAGCTGGTATAATATGTTAGGTTGAAACAGTCTAATGATTCCACTGCAAAAATGAGAACAAGCTGGATAAATTACAAAAACAATTTGATGACCTAAAGTTCCAAAGAGGGGACAAACCATTGGAGGTGAACTAATGACTGCCAACCTTTTCTTTTACCCTCTTAAGGGTATTTTCTGAATCCAGGTAAAGACTAAGGATCAGGGTTGACCCAAGGAGAAGACCCCTGAAAGAAAACTGGTAAAGCAATGAAAAATAATCAAGGGCTTAAAAGAAAAAAATGGAAACTTGAAGAAGCTTCAAACACACAGCTCATTTTACCAACAGGACATTTGCTGAGTTTGAGGGTTGCACATGTCTCTCTTAATTCATACTTCATACCATATATACAAATGAATTCCACATAGAGTTAGATGTAAATATTAAAGTTAAAATTAGAGAGTTTTCATAGAAAAACACAGGCAAACATTTTCATGACTTTGGAGTAAGTGTACATTTCTTAAACAGGACACAAAAAAGCAAACCTTAGAAGAAAATTAGTTGACTAACTGTACTATATTAATATTAAGAACTTACATTCATTAAGATACCATTTAAAGAGTGAAAAGGCAACCTGTAGTAGGAAATAAGATATCTATCATTCATATAGTTGACAAAAGACTAGTATTCAAAATATATAAAGAATTCCCAAAATCAGTAAGAAAATGCAGACCACCCAATAAAAAATGGGCAACGATGTGAACAGGTACTTCAGAGAAAAGGATATCAAAACTACAAATATACTCCATAAATAGTGCTCAAACTCTTTAACCGTTCATTTTCATTAAGGAAATGAAAATAAAACCACAGTGAGAATTTCTACACAGAAGTTCTACAATGAAAATGACTAAACAAAGTATTGGAAAAAATAGAACTCTCACATACTGCTAGAGGAAGGATAAATTGGTACAACTACTTAAGAAAACAATTTGGCTATTTAAAGATCAACAACTGTATACTGTATGATCTAGCAACTCCTAGGCATCTACCCAACAGATATGCTTACATATGTTTACCAAAGACATGTTAATAGCAACAGAATGGATAAACAGTTTGATATATTCACACACAAAAACAATGATATATAGCAATGAAAATGAACCAACGTCTACTACATGAAATAATATGGATGAATCTTAAAATATAAGTCTAAATAAAAGAAGCTAGGCACAAAAGAATATATACTGTACAATTCCATTTACACAAAATAATGAAAGATAAAAAACAGGCAATAACAATCCATGCTGTTATAAATAAGGATATGGGTTACCACGGAGTAAGACACTGACACAAGAGTGGGAGTTAAGGGTCTCTGAGGTGCTAGTAATGTTTTATTTTTTAATCTAGGTGATGTCAGTTAAACAGGTATGTTAAATAAGTGAACTATACACTTTTGATGTATCCACTTTTTGGTATACTGAAGTATATTATATTTAAATTAAAAAATTTTATAGTAGAAGATCATTATGAATATTTATCTGTTACATAGTTGGAAAAGATGTGCTAAACCCTAAAGCAAGCAAATAAACAAAAATCAAGGAAAATTTCAGGAGACTTGACTATATAAAGATTGAGGAACCCATATACACAAATACAATTTTAGTTTGCCACAGAATCCAAACAAAAGGGTTAACACTAGTAATACATAATGAGGATAAATTGACATAGATGGACAAAAGACTTATTTTAAAAGCAAAATAATAATGGCCAATAAAAAACAATAGTTCTAAATTTTTCAATAATCAAAGGTATTCAAAGTAAAACAATGAAATGAGATTTTCAAGTATCCTAATTAGCCTCTTCTAATAATGAGATGATACTGATAGGGATAAGATAAGATCGGCACTTTCACACACTGTTGGCTCTAACTGAAACTGGTTATTGAACCAAAACTTCAAAAAGCAAGAGTAAATACTCAGGAGCACCTGAACAATATCTATCATTCCAATGTCCTAACAGCCCATTTTCTTGTAGGCTGCCCCTTTTTCCTTAGTTACCTTCTAAACTGAGTGGCTCTGACACTGCACTCATCCCAACTTTGTTTAAAAAAAAATCTAAAATAAATAATATATCTCCGATAATGTATAGGCAAAAGTTTAGAAGAATATGTTCTGAAGTACTGATAGTGCTTCTCTCTAAGATACAGGAATATGAAGTTCACTTTTCATGTCATAATCTTTCTTTAATGATCATAGGTAATTTTATATTGTTTCTAAAATAAAAATAATAATCTCTATTTCATCTAATCTTCATTCATTTCCTAATTCATTCAACAAATACCAAGAAGATACTACAATGTGTGAGGCCCTGTGCAGGGGCCAACAGGGCAAGCAATTAAGGACTAAATAAAGGAGATGACACCTGAGATCCAGCCTCTTAGACAAGACCTAGAGTCCAAGGTCGAGTCCAAGGTCAAGTCTAAGGTTGACTCTAGCAAAGACCGGGAGTTCAAGGTCCTATTGTTCAGGGTTTTGGTCAACACAAAGTACCCTAGTTGTCACAGTATGTATCCCAAACCAAACCATTCATACAGGGTGTATCAGAGAAGTCTGCCCTATGCAGGAGTGTACATCTCTTCAGCTGATACTGAGAAAAGAACTTAACCCCCGTGACTAGATCTGACATGTTTCAAGCCACTGTAATAAAAAACTAGGAACCAAACCAAACTAAACCACAACAACAACAACGACAAAAAACCAGACATAAGTAGCATAAATTGAGATATAAACAGGCAGCCATGCTAATAAACACTCTCATTGGAATGGGAAAAAGATAGGAGTTTGTAAAAGGAGAAGAATAGTATGTGGAAAATAATAATGATAGTAAACATTTATTATGTGCGTGGTACTAATCTGCATACTTGACATATATTAAATCTTCACAACAATTTGATAGGGGAGGTTACTTATTTTATTTTATAACTGACAAACACAGCAAGTTTATTTGCCCAAGGCCATTCAGCTAATAAGTGGTAGAGCTGGGATCCAAATACAGGAAGCATGATGCTTGCTCCAGAAAATTCTGTTTATTCATTTATTCAACAGACATTACTGGGAACCTACCAAAAGCCACGCATTGGGATAGACACTATAGATACGAATATGAATAAGAGAACTCCTGCCTTAACAGAGTAGCAGAATGGCTGGGAGGTGATGGGGAGCAGCAGATGTAAACAACATGGTAGATGCTGAAACAGAGGAATTGGCCAAGCACTCTTGCAAAGTTTAAGCAATTTTGCTGGGGAAAATCAAAAAAGGTTTTACCAATAGCATTTGACTTGATTTTTGAAGAATAAGCAGAAAAAAGCAACTCGAAAATGGTGGGGAGAGGAACTTCAGACAACATGTTCAAGATAACAAGGTATTTATACGCATGAAATACACCATGAAAACATGTCCGTTTTGCATGATCAACTACAGAATGGAATACATGAAGGAAAGTGCTATAAAGAAGAAAAAAAGGAAGACCAGCCAGTATATCTCCAGCAACATCAATGGGGCTATTGCCATCAAAAGAACCATGTGGTGGAGCTTATCCTCCCATTGTTTCATGGAAGCACACATGAAGATTTAGTCACTTGTTTAAACTTGCATCAAGCTACATTTTTAGCAAAACAGCAAAACTAAAGCTTTACTCATTAGATAACTCACTTCAAGGTAGCGTTTGGTAAGATTCAGGTGTTATTCCTGTAATAGAACACTGTTGCCAAGGTGATAAGGACTTAAAAAACAATGAAATAAATATAACTGCAATAAATATGTTCTGAAAAGACAGCATTAACTACAAGTTCCCACTGTAAAAGAAACTCAGGGCAGTTGAAACAGCTGAAAATTATCTTCAAGGTAAGCAGGAGCTCTCATACCACAGCATAGAGGATATAAGTTTTCAGATCTTTCTGCCTCATAGAGTTGCTCGCTGCTTAGGAGTTTAATATGCAGTTTTTGCTGGCTGTACCTATCCTGCTTACAACAATGCCTTTTCTTTATGTAGCAGAAACTTAAAACAACTGACATTCCTCAGATGGAAAAGCAGCCTGCTCCAGCAAAAAATAATACAATATCCTGTTCTACCCTACGGTTTCCCACCATGAATTGGCTCCAGCATATCCCTATTCCCCAAAGGAGAGCTCCAAGGAAGGCTTGGAAGGGATGTGTCTTCATATTGGAAAAGAAGATTAAAACTTCTATATTCACGCCTTAGATATGACCTCATTTTTCTAGAGAATTTTCCACAATCCCTTCCCTTTTTCTGAGGGGAAAATGCATAATCTGATGTATAATCTTTTTGTGTAATTCATTTTTTTAAAGATTTTATTTATTTGAGAGAAAGAAAGTGAGAGAGCATAAGCAGGGGGAGGGGCAGTGGGAGAGGGAAAAACAGGCTCCCCACTGAGCAGGGAGCCTGATTCAGGGCTCAATCCCAGGACCCTGGGATCCTGACTTAAGCCAAAGGCAGACACTTAGCCAACTGAGCCACTCAGGTGCCTAACTCAGTGCATACTGCAGTACATAATAACAGCAGCAATGCTTTGTATTTGCATCGTGCTTTAGAGTTTGTCAAGCTCTTCTGCATACACTGCCTCATGTAATCTTTTTATAAACCCTTTAGGATATTGTTTTATCATAACCACCACTTCATAGATAATAAAAATGAGGCAGGAAGGATAAATAACTTATCCAGGGTCACAAACCCATTAAATGCCAGAATCAAGCATTGAGTCTACTATGTCTAAATTCTTCAAGTTCAATGTTCATTCCACAAAACTACAACCTGCCTATATTGAAAAATATTTATTTATAAAAAGAAAAAAATGGATTTTATTTGAGGTATAGAGGCTGTGTGGTCGTGGTCAAGTCATGTAACACTAAATAGACCTTTTAGCAACAAAAGAGTTGTCATAATAATAGTATACTAATAAACTTCATATCTATTCCCATCTACTTCTCATCCCATATTCTTGTGGAATAAGCACACATATAGATGATTAAAAACCACACTATTTGTCTTCAGATCACATTAAATGATTATTTCAAAATCATACACATTTTAAAATTTTAAAAATTATCTTAAACTATGTTTAATATTAAAACGCAGTATAGAGGCGCCTAGGTGGCTCAGTCAGTTAAGCTTCTGACTCTTGATTTCCGCTCGGGTCATAATCTTGCAGTCATGGGATTGAGCCACACATCAGGCTCTGCACTCAGCATGGAATCTGCTTCAGATTCTCTCTCCCTCTCCCTCTCCCTCCTACTCACTCTCTCAAATAAAAAAATAAAATCTTAAAAAAAATAAAAAACAAAACAGTATAACATAATGCAAAAACAAATGCTTTGTATTTATATTATCCAGTCCTGGTTTCAGATCCAATTCTAACATATAATGGGTAACCTACAAGTGACAAACCCTCTGAACCCATTACCTCATTTAACAAATAACAAGTATTTTACAATTTTATGGGAGAATTAAATCATACAGCATGTTATAAAGCCCCTAGAATAACACTGGAGGTGCTGCTCAATAAATGACATTAATTTTGTTGTTGTTGGGTTTTTTGTTTGTTTGTTTTTGGTGATTGTGGGTATTGCTATTGGTATCATTCAAATAATTTCCTTTTAAGTGCCAATAAAAGCAAACAATTTCAGAGATTGCTGGATAGTAAAGGAGAACCAAACTAAGGCTAAAAAAACAAGATATATTTAAGTGAAAACAATTGATGAGTCAAGAGTTATTATCCTCACCTTTTATTTTTCATTTTTAGGATGTTATTTTGTATAGATCACTCTAATAGCCTTAGAGCCCCATGAATCCATATTGTTAAATAAATCAGAGGTGCATGGGCATTCTCAAATTTTAGCATCGCAAATGAAATAATCTATCTGGAAATGTGAGTGTGCCAAGATTAGAAAATGAAACCTTATCACATGAGCCCAACGCACTTCCTTGTCATGATGTTTCCAACTGGGATAGAACTTAAATGTCCATCACTGCATTTACTCTTTCATATAGATGCTTCTATATGATATTTTCAGTATCTTTCTAACATAATTGCATTTAAATGATTAAAAAAACCGCACAAATGAGCTTTTCCTGCTTATTTTATCATAGAGAAAATTAATTATGTAATAGTAATTATATGGGTAGATGAGTGGCAGTTAAATTGCATTTTTTGGTCTCCATTTTCTAAAAAACATTAAGAGTCTCTTTTATACTACTTTACAATTTATTGCCTCTTATCTAGCCACTAATAAGCACATAACATTTAACTTTCCAATGATACTACTGCTGTTGTTTTTGATGGCATTATTGTTATAATTTCCTATCGATAGCTACCATTTTTTTTATTACCTGGAATGTGATAGGGCACTAGTCTCTTTACATTCATTATTTAATTTAATGCTAACAAATATCCTGCACAATAAATATTATTATTGCAGTTTTTGAGAGGCTACATTTTCTGAGGTCACATTACTACTGTGTTAACATGTTGAACTCAAACCCTTTATTTCTAAATTTCTGGAATTTTTAGTGTCTCTTGTTATATTATGTGCTCACATATAAATTCTAAGAAATTTCTGAAAAGAATAATATAAGGAGCAATTGCAGTAATATTTACCTAGCCATATGGTTTTCAGCAGTATATTAAACATATTAGCAGTAATGTATGAATACATCATAAAGAAAAAAATGTTTTAAAATTTAAGAGTGGGGAAGACATCTTTCAGTAAAGACAAAAGAACAGGGACTGGATTTTCCCTTCTTGCTTAAACAAATAGGAAATAAAGTAAAATATGTGAAACAATAATTTTAAAGACATTGGAAGTCAGGCAACCTATGACAGTGTTCCTAAGAAACACACAAAAATGAAATGAACTCTATGATTGTCCAACCCTACTGCCTGCACTTTCCATACTATAGTACAAGGAGAGGGGAAAACTCAAGAAGATCCTAGCACTCTCCATGAGTTCAAAAGAAGCTGGAAGCTCAAGAAAGCCAAGACAGCTAAAGGTCACAGGCAGAGTAATAGGCGAGAGCAGCACGGAAGGAGAGCTTTGAAAATCTGCAGGTGATTTTCAGTTTTCATCTGAATAGTGATCAGGACATGCATGAGTGGAAACTAGCCATGAAGACACCATCAAAAGAACTAGAAGAACAAAAACATGATATTCTCACAAGCCAGAAACCATTCCAGTCCTCACAAGCCAGAGCAGAAATTCTAATAATTCATGAGTATTGAATATAGTAACCAGAGGAGTTTTGTCTCAATAAGGAGAAGAGAGCCCATGAAAAACTACTTTGGATAACACTTAATAAAGTTGATAAGAAAAATCTGAAAGGATCAACTGTTTATTTGCAAGTAACTTAACTTCATCTTGAAACAAAACTCAAAAATATTTGTATAAATGGAAAAATATCCAGTATCCAACAAAATAAAATTCATGATGTCTGGCATTTGATAAAAAATTGACAGGCACACAAAGAAGGAAAATATGGCACACAATAAGGAGAAAAATCATTGATCAAAACTGACTTAGAAATGATCCAGATTATATAATTAAAGCATAAGGATATTAAAAGTTAACTGTATTCCATATGTTCAAGAAGCTAGGGGAAGGAATGTGCATGTTAAGAAGTGATATAAAAGGGGGAAGGAGTTAAGATGGCAGAGGAGTAGGGGTCCCATTTTTCAGCTGGTCCCCTGAGTCGAGTGGATAGGTACCAGACCATCCTGAACATCCACAGAATCAGCCTGAGATGCAGGAAAATACATCTGGATCTCTACAAATGAACATCTCCAGAGCTGAGTATTGAGGTATGAAGCGGGGAGCCCTGAAGCCTCACACAGATATCAAAGATAAACGGAAGGGGGAGGGAGCCGCCACGGTCAGGCGCCGGGAAGCCATAGCCACCTGCACTGGGGAGCGGGCGGACTCGCGAACCGGCACCTTTGAGAGAGCAGACTGAGACTGTGAGCCGGGGAAAGCGCGCCAACAATCTGAAAACCGAAGCTCCAGAGAGCGCGCGAACCACACTGAAATGGAGAGACCTCCGGAGCGCGCGGGGGCGGCTGGCAGTGTTAGAAACACAAAGGACAGAGAGTGCCAGCCCTGGAAGTGAGGGCCGAGACGCCAGGTGTGGGGCACACATCCCAGGATGCTGCAGGGTTGAGCAGCACCAACAGAAACAGAGTTAAAGTGGCCAGAACACCAGTGGACAACGGTCTGTGATCCCTCTGTTCTAAGACAGAGGCTTAGATTCGGCTACTGCTGCTGACTCTCAGAAGAGGCACAGCAAACCGCCAGGGAAAGCCACCAGAGAACAAAAGACTGGAAATACCGGCTCAGAGTGTGCCCACCCCCATCCCCCTAGCAGGGGACACGGAGACTCTACCCAAAGAGGATTGCCTGAGTATCACCGCGACAGGCCCCTCCCCCAGAAGGCAGGTTGAAAAATCAAGAAGCCCACATCCCTGAGGTCCCTATAAAACAAGTGCACACTGCCTGGGTCCTGGTCAATAATTTGGGCTCTAGACAACCCCGCGACCTCTCCTCATCAGAATGACGAGAAGGAGAAATCCCCCCCAGCAAAGAAAAGACAATGAGTCTGTGGCCTCTGCCACAGAACTAATGGATATGGATATAACCAAATTATCAGAAATGGAGTTCAGAGTAAAAATGGTCAAGATGATGTGTAGACTTGACAAAAGTATTAACGAAAATGTTAATGAGAATATAGAATCTCTAAGGGAGGAAATGAGAGAGAATATGACAGAAATTAAAAATGCTATGAATCAAATGCAGTCAAAACTAGAGGCTCTGGGGCGCCTGAGTGGCACAGTGGTTAAGCATCTGCCTTTGGCTCAGGGCGTGATCCTGGCGTTATGGGATCGAGCCCCACATCAGGCTCTTCTGCTATGAGCCTGCTTCTTCCTCTCCCACTCCCCCTGCTTGTGTTCCCTCTCTCGCTGGCTGTCTCTATCTCTGTCGAAAATAAATAAAATCTTTAAAAAAAAAAAAAAAAAACTAGAGGCTCTGACGGCCAGGGTAAATGAGGCAAAAGAACGAATTAGTGAATTGGAGGATGAGATGGTAGAAGAGAAAGCTAAAACAGAAACTTGGCTCAAAAAGATCTAATCTCAAGAATGTAGGTTACGGGAGATTACTGACTCAATGAAATGTTCTAATGTCAGAATCATCGGCATCCTCGAGGGGGTGGAGAAAAACGGAGGTCTAGAAGAGATATTTGAACAAATTGTAGGTGAAAACTTCCCTAATCTAGCAAAGAAAACAAGCTTTCATGTCCAAGAGGCAAGAGGACCCCTCCCAAGCTCAACCACGACAAACCTATGCCACGTCATGTCATAGTGCAAATCGCAAATATTAGATCCAAGGATAAAGTATTGAAAGCCGCCAGGGCAAAGAAATTTCTCACGTACCAAGGCAAAGGTATCAGAATTACGTCAGACCTGTCTACACAGACCTGGAATGAGAGAAAGGGTTGGAGGGGCATTTTTAAAGCTCTTTCAGAGAAAAAGATGCAGCCAAGGATCCCTTAACCAGCAAGGCTGTCATTCAGAATTGAGGGAGAGATAAAGACCTTTCAGAATCGCCAGTCATTGACCAATTTCACAACCACGAAACCAGCCCTACAGGAGATATTAAGGGGGAGTTCTATAAAATTAAAAAGGCCCCAAGAGTGATACAGAACAGAAAGTCACAATCTATAGAAACAAAGACTTTACTGGCAATGTGGCATCATTAAAATCATATCTCTCAATAATCAGTCTTAATGTAAATGGTTTGAACCATCCCATAAAGTGCCACAGGGTTGCAGATTGGATAAAAAGAAATGACCCATCCATTTGCTGTCTACAAGAGACTCATTTTGAACCTAAAGATACATCCAGACTGAAAGTGAAGGGATGGAAAACCATTTTTCATGCCAATGGACCTCAAAAGAAAGCTGGGGTAGCAATTCTCATATCAGACAGATTGGATTTTTAACTAAAGACTACAGTTAGAGACACGGAAGGGCACTGTATTATTCTTAAAGGATGTATCCAACAAGTGGATATGACAATTATAAATATATATGCCCCCACCAGGGGAGCAGCAAGATACACAAGCCAACTCTTAACCACAATAAAGAGACATATAGATAAAAATATGTTAATAGTAGGGGACCTCAACACTCCACTATCGGCAATAGACAGAGCACCAGAGCAGAAAATCAACAAAGAAACAAGAGCTTTCAATGCCATACTGGATGAACTGGACCTCATAGATATATATAGAACACTATACCCCAGAACCAAAGAATACTCATTCTATTCTAATGTCCATGGAACATTATCAGGAATAGACCGTGTTCTGGGTCACAAAACAGGTCTCAACCGATACCAAAAGACTGAAATTATTCCCTGCATATTCTCAGACCACAATGCTTTGAAATTGGAACTCAACCACAAGGAAAAATTTGGAAGAAACTCAAACACTTGGAGACTAAGAACCATCCTGCTCAGGAATGACTCGATAAACCAGGAAATCAAAAATCAATTTAAACAATTTATGGAGACCAATGAGAATGAAAACACAATGGTCCAAAACCTATGGGACACTGCAAAGGCAGTCCTAAGGGGAAAATACATAGCCATCCCAGCCTCACTCAAAAGAATAGAAAAATCTAAAAATGCAGTTTTTATATTCTCACCTCAAGAGGCTGGACCAGCAACCGAGGGACAGGCCTAATCCACGCACAAGAAAGCAGTTGACCAAGATTAGAGCAGATATCAATGAATTAGAAACCAGGAGCACTGTAGAGCAGATCAACAGAACTAGAAGCTGGTTCTTTGAAAGAATAAATAATTTGACAAACCACTAGCAAGACTTACCCAAAAGAATAGAGAAAGGACCGAAACTAATAAAATTATGAATGAAAAGGGAGAGGTCACAACCAACACCAACGAAATTGTAAGGATTATTAGAAACTTTTATCAACAGCTTTATGCCAATAAATTAAACAATCTGGAAGAGATGGAGGCCTTCCTGGAAACCTATAAACTACCAAGACTGAAACAGGAAGAAATTGATATTTTAAACAGACCGATTAATTATGAAGAGATTGAAACAGTGATCAAAAACCTCCCCAAAAACAAGAGTCCAGGGCCTGACAGATTCCCTGAGGAATTCTACCAAACAATCAAAGAAGAAATAATACCTATTCTCCTGAAGCTGTTTCAAAAAATAGAAACAGAAGGAAAACTACCAGACTCATTCTATGAGGCCAGTATTACCTTGATGCCCAAAACAGGCAAAGACCCCATCAAAAAGGAGAATTACAGACCGATTTCCCCTATGAATATGGACGCCAAATTCCTCAACAAGATCCTTGCTAATAGAATCCAACAGTACATAAAAGGATTATCCATCATGACCAAGTGGGATTAATTCCTGGGATGCAAGGGTGATTCGACATTCGCAAATCGATCAGTGTGATAGATCATATCAACAAGAAAAGAGTCAAGAACCATACGATCCTCTCATTTGATGCAGAAAGAGCATTTGACAAAATACAGCATCCTTTCCTGATTAAAACCCTTCAGAGTGTAGGGATAGAGGGTACATTCCTCAATCTCATAAAAACCATCTATGAAAAGCCTACAGCGAATATCATTCTCAATGGGGAAAAGCTGAAAGCCTTTCCCTTAAGATCAGGAACACGACAACAATGCCCACTCTTGCCATTATTATTCAACATAGTACTGGAAGTCCTTGCAAGAGCAATCAGACAACAAAAAGGGATAAAAGGTATCCACATCGGCAAAGAAGAAGTCAAACTGTTTCTCTTCGCAGATGACATGATACTCTATATGGAAAAAACAAAAGACTCCACTCCCAAACTACTAGAACTTATAGAGCAATTCAGTAATGTGGCGGGATACAAAATCAATGCTCAGAAATCAGTTGCATTACTACACACGAACAATGAGACTGAAGAAAGAGAACTTAGGGAATCCATTCCATTTACAATAGCATCAAATATCATACATTATCTTGGAATTAACTTAACAAGAGATGTAATGGATCTATATTCTAGGAACTATAGATCACTCTTGAAAGACATTGAAGAAAACACAAAAAGATGGAAAATATTCCATGCTCATGGATCGGAAGAATAAACATAGTTAAAAAGCCTATGCTACCCAGAGCAATCTACACTTTCAATGCCATCCCAATCAAAATACAAATGACATATATCAAAGAGCTGGAACAAACAGCCCTCAAATTTGTGTGGAACCAGAAAAGGCCCCGAATCGCCAAGGAATTGTTGAAAAGGAAAAACAACGATGGGGGCATCACGTTGCCGGATTTCAAGCTGTACTACAAAGCTGTGATCACCAAGACAGCATGGTACTGGCAAAAAAACAGACACATAGACCAATGGAACAGTATAGAGAACCCAGAAATGGACCCTCAGCTCTTTGGGCAACTAATCTTTGACAAAGCGGGAAAAAACATCCAGTGGAAAAAAGACAGTCTCTTCAATAAATGGTGCTGGGAAAATTAGACAGCTACATTCAAAACAATGAAACGTGACCACTCTATCACACCATACACAAAGATAAACTCCAAATGGATGAAAGACCTCGATGTGAGACAGGAATCCATCAAAATCATATAGGAGAACATTGCCTGTAACCTCTTTGACATCGGCCAGAGCAACTTTTTTCATGACACATCTCCAAAGGCAAGAGAAACAAAAGAAAAAATGAACTTGTGGGATTTCATCAACATAAAAAGCTTCTACACAGCCAAGGAAACAGTCAAAAAAACTAAGAGGGAGCCCACGGAATGGGAGAACGTATTTTCAAATGATACTACAGATAAAAGAATAGTATCCAAGATCTACAAAGCACTTCTCAAACTCAATACACGAGAAACAAATAATCAAATCAAAAAATGGGCAGAAGATATGAACAGACACTTTTCCAATGAAGACATACAAATGGCTAATAGACACATGAAAAAATGCTCAAAATCATTAGCCATCAGGGAAATTCAAATCAAAACCACATTGAGAAACCACCTTACGCCAGTTAGAATGGCAAAAATGGACAAGGCAAGAAACAACAAATGTTGGAAAGGATGTGGAGAATGGGAATCCCTCTTACACTGTTGGTGGGAATGCAAGTTGGTACAGCCACTTTGGAAAACAGTGTGGAGGTCCCTTAAAAAGTTAAAAATAGAGCTACCCTATGATCCAACCATTGCACTACTGGGTATTTACCCCAATGATACAGACGTAGTGAAGAGAAGGGCCATATGCACCCCAATGTTCATAGCAGCATTGTCCACAATAGCTAAATTGTGGAAGGACCCGAGACGCCCTTCAACAGATGACTGGATTAAGAAGATGTGGTCCATATATACAATGGAATATTACTCAGCCATCAGAAAGAACAATTTCTCAACACTTGCTGTAACATGGACGGGACTGGAGGAGATTATGCTAAGCAAAATAAGTCAAGCAGAGAAAGACAATTATCATATGGTTTCACTCATTTATGGAACATAAGAAATAGGAAGATCAGTAGGAGAAGGAAGGGAAGAATGAACGGGAGGTAAACAGAAGGGGGAATGAATCATGAGAGACTGTGGACTCTGGGAAACAAACTGAGGGCTTCAGAGGGGTGGGGGTGGGGGACTGAGATAGGCCGGTGATGGGTATTAAGGAGGGCACATATTGCATTGTGCACTGGGTGTTATATGCAAATAATGAATCATGGAACATTACATCAAAAACTAAGGATATACTGTATGGTGACTAACATAACAAAATAAAAATTATTATTAAAAAAAAAGAAAATAAACAACCAGATTAAAATGTTCAAACGGTTTGGGAATAGACACTTTACTAAGAATGATACACAGATGGCAAATAACGACATGAAAGAAAATTCACCATCATTAGTCATTAGAGAAATGCAGATTAAAACTCCAAGGAAATACCAATATATACCTATAAAAACATCTAAAATTAAAATGACTAGCCCTACAAAGTGTTGGTCAACATGTGTGCAACTGATACACTGCTGGTACAAATGTAAAATGGTACATCTTTGGAAAGCTCTTTTAAAGTTTGTCAAATGTTATATAAGTATATAAATATAATATATATAATATAGATCATTTATATATTTATAAATATATAAATATAATATACATTTATTATATATAATATATAATATAGATATATAGATATATCTATAAATATATAAATATCTATATATAAATATAAAATATTTAATATATAAATATATATGTATATATAGATATATCTATCATGATAAGTAAGTACACCAGTATAGAAATGTTCACGGCAGCGTTATTTGTAATGGCCCCAAATTGGAAACAACCTAAGCATCCATCAACAATTAAATAAATAAACTAATTGTGCTATATCCATGCAATGACCCTACTTAGCAATAGGAAGGTATGTATTATTGATATACGCAAAAACACAGATAAATCTCTAAATAATTGTGCTGAGTGAAAGAGGTCACACAAAAGGAATTCATAGTGTATGATCCTTTTATATAAAAATCTAGAAAATGAAAATCAATCTGTAGCATCAGAATGCATATCAGGTGTTGCCTGATAGAGTGGTAGACGTGGAGGGATAGGAGCTTAAGAAAATTTGGGGGAATGATGAATATTTTCATTATCTTGCTTATTATCATGGTTTTATAGATGAGATAGATGATAGATATTAAAACTTATGAAATTACATACTTTAATCATGTGCAGTTTCTTACATGTCAATTATACCTCAATATAACTTTGGGAAATGGAGTATTTAGTTGTTAACATCAACTATACAGCAGTCTTTTACTTTACCTCTTCTAATTTCCCTAAAACAATCTTTAAAAGACCAGGAAGAAGGCGTAGGGAAACATCTTTTACAAACAATGGCAAATAAGCTAGACAGCTAACATATTGACAAGATTTAGGCAACTTTTCCACTAGTTAAAAGACCTATATAGAAAACAGAATAAGTAGCAACCAACATGTTTTGCTACCTGAAATTCAGCAAAGTTGCAGGTGAGACAGGCAGTGAATCACTGTTCTTCAACTTTTTGTTTTTTTCTTTGAAATGTGCAGTCTCTGATAATCCAAACTCAGGAAAAGATATAATACATTAAGCCTCAAATTCCATATAGATTCAGATATATTCAATCCTAGAAATTACGATGACACACTGTATTCTAACTTAGAAAAATGCCACAGGAATTGATGAAGATAGGAAAAGTTGTATGTATTCTCCTCAATTTGGAGAATGAGAGAATCAGAAAGTTAAGGTTCTCACCTTTATCCAGAAAACTTCATTAGATTACAACAAAACCAAGCTAAGAACTGTACACACACCACCGTCCCAACTGCAAATCTGTGTAGAGGCTTCTACATATAAACGGACAGTGAGCAGGATCAAAGGCATACTACAAATGATGCTTCTTGATTGGGTTTGGATAAATATTGCTTTGTACCAAGTAAAATAAAACTGTTAACTTGTAAAAGAAAGTGGCAAAAAAAAAAAAAAGGAAAAGGGAACATCATTTGGAAAGCTCATTGGAGGATTATAACTCTCAAAATTATTTACTAAAGCATGCAGAAAAACTTAGAAAATGTTTGGCACAACCAATACACTGTAAGAATACAGGGTGGAGAAGAGACATATAGCTGTCCATCAAAATTTCTTGTTTCCCTTCCATAGCATAGAATTGTTGCTGCTCAGCTGGGGCTGCATTTCCCAGAACTTTTGCATCTAAGTGTTGCTGTGCAACTAGTTCTTGCCAATTTGAAATGTGAGTAGATACGATGTGTTACTTCTAGGTTAGAACTTTTCAAAAGTGGGTCAAATTTCTCCACTTTCTATTTCCCTTGCACTACTTAAATGCAGAGGGTGCTGAGACCCTCTATGAAATAACAGACCTACAAAATTGAAAGACTTGGGTCCCTAGATCAACATGCAAAGAATAATTCCTGGCAACCAGGAATCTGCACTGGATTATTACACGAGTGAGAAACAGAACTCTACTGTGTTTTGCCTATGAAATTACAAAGTGGGCTTGTAACAGCAGTTACTGGCACCTCAATTAATACATGTTAATAAATGTGGCCTCTATAAAACAGGAACAAAAACCACCAGGATAGAAAAACCTGATAAGAAATGTTAACATAATGAAATGCAACAGTATTAATGAAAAAATAAAGAATTTGATGCCAAAAAGAATATAAGTAAACAAAAAGTATAAATAATGTTATTGAATTATTCATTGGAAATAGTAAAAAGAAAAAAGAGAGTAAAAGGTAATATTGCTTAAATATAACCAATCAATTGGAGATGACCTAGAGGGAATTAGGCTAAGTGAAATAAGTCACACAAAGTACAAATACCACATGATTTCAATTACTTGTAGAATCTAAAAAAAGAAAAAAAAAACAAAGCAAAAAAAAATTAACAACAACAACAAAAGAGAAACATAAATATAGAGAACAAAATAGTGGTTGCTAGAGAGGGTGATGGAGGGATAGGTAATATAGGTGAAGGGGATAGTGTGGTATAAACTTCCACTTATAAATAAGTCATGGGGATGAAAAGTACAGCACAGGGAATACATTCAATAACATTATAACTATGTATGGTGACAGATGGTGGTGACTATTTAATAATGTATATAATTGTGGAATCACTATGTTGTACACTTGAAACAAATATATATTAATATTACATAATATATCATGGTATAATTATTTAAGTTATATAAAAACATAAATTATGTTTAAATTAACTAAATTATATAATAATATATCATTTAAATTATATAAATAACAATATTTATTATTAATAACATAATATTAAATAATAGCATGATATGCAATAATTAAAATTATTAATAATACTATTATAATTGGTTGATTTAAAAAGAAAGTAGTCTACCTGACTGCAGAAGAAAGGGTAAAGAAACTAAACAAGAGTTGAAACCAATGAGAAAGAATGTGATATTGAGGGTAGAGAAAGAACGGGAATTATATCATTCCAAGAAAGAAGACTAGAATCGCTCAAACAGAAGGAGTAATAAAGACATACCTGAAAAAAACTTCCAGAGCAGGAAAGAAGCCCAAGTGTGCAAACTATTCCTGATAGAATTAATGGAATGAGACCTACATGGAGACATATTCTGGTAAGATATTTGAATTATAGTGATGAAGGAAAAAAACAAGCATGGGGAGGAGAAAACAATAGGTTATCCACAATGGAATAAATATAATGGCAGTTTTATTTTTCTTCTCTTTGAGATAAAATGTCAGAATACAATATAGGAACAAATAATGAGTATCATCAGAAAAAGCTTGTGTCTCAAAAAAAATCACCCAATTTTCGTCTCTATACCATACTGCCTTCTTTAAAATTATAATTACATCATAAATGATTACTCAACAGACAACATATGTATAGACAACACAGGCAACATTTTCAAATCAGTCTTATAAGGCTAGAACATACTCTCACAAAATATTTTTCATTTGTTAATAATTTTCTAATTATAGAAATACTAGATACCACGATATTTCTTTACCTGGTTGATACTTTTTTCCAAAGATTTTATTTATTTATTTGAGAGAGAGAGACAGAGATAGTAACAGAGAACATGAGCAGGGAGGAGAGGGAGATGCAGTCTTCCCGCCTGAGCAGGTAGCCCAACACAGCAGCCCTCGATCCCAGGACCCCGGGATCATGACCCAGGGCAGATGTCCATTCGACTGAGCCACCCAGGCACCCCTCCCTGCTTGATATTTCAAGAATACAGGTAATCTATTATTATTAATAATAAATCACTAGCAAAACGCAGGATGCCAAGTGTTTCTTTCTGATCAATTTGAGTTAAAAGAACATGTTAATGACACAATCCTGACATTGCATAATAAAACTTTTTCAAAAATCTCTCTCTGAAATTGGTATATTTGGCTCAAATTCAGTGTGTCCCATATTTCTGAGAGCTTACTATGGAAAAACAATGTTGCTTTTAGTTAACAATATTAGCCATGGATATATATTAATAAGATTTTCACTGCAAATTTGATGCAAATATAACGCAAAGCAAACAGCATTCAGTATGTTGGAATACTCGGGGAAATTAAGGAGTTTCAAAAACAAATTTATAGTACTAGATGCTATATGTTAAATCTAATGAAAATTGTAAATTAAGAAAGCATCTCCTTCACACCAAGATAAATATTTTGGTTAACTGATAATATAAAACTTTTGTAAAGTATGAGAATTTGTAATAGTAATTATATTACTTTGGTAGAACTACTTCTTTTTTTTAATGTTTTTTTATTATATTATGTTAGTCACCATACAGTACATCCCTGGTTTCTGATGTAAAGTTCGATGATTCATTAGTTGCGTATAACACCCAGTGCACCATGCAACACGTGCCCTCCTTACTACCCATCACCAGTCTATCCCATTCCCCCACCCCCTCCCCTCTGAAGCCCTCAGTTTGTTTCTCAGAGTCCATAGTCTCTCATGCTTCATTCCCCCTTCTGATTACCCCCCCTTCTTTATCCCTTTCTCCCCCTACCGATCTTCCTAGTTCTTATGTTCCATAGATGAGAGAATTACTTCTAAATGAAAATTAATACATTTTTAGAAATCATGAAACATATTGTTTGAAATATTTTGTCTGTTTCCAAACAGTCAGAAAAACTGCAGTCATATTAACCTATTCCAGATTTTCTATCAGAACTTATCACATATAACCTTAATCCAATCCAGTGGTTACATTTGCTCACATATGTATGCTAAAGCTCCATCAAACCTAATAGAATTTTTTCTTTAACTTTTTATTTTAATTCCAGTTAGTTAGCATACAGTGTTATATTACTTTCAGGTGTACAATATACTGTTATCTAAGAGAATTTTTTTTAATATAGTGAAGCAAGACTCAAGCTGAAAGCTGAAATTCAAATTGTCCAATTTTTTTTTTCCAGCTCCAACATAGGATCTGGAGATAGACATCACTGGGCTTAAAGCCCAATTCCACAAATTTTATGATGTTAAGCAAATTATTTCACCTCTTTGAGACTCAGTTACTTCGGCTATTATATAGAAATACTACTACTTAACTCACTGTGAAAATTTACATTTTCTAAAGGCATCTATAAGGATCCTATAAGGTACATAGAAAGCATTTAATAAATATACAGATACTATTTTAATTAATAATATAAGAATTGCAATTGCGAAGATTCTCCTTTCTGCATCTTTCATAGAGAAGACCAAGGAAATCTATGGTTCCATATAAAAATATCTCAATTTATCTACCAAACACATAAATTTCAATTGCATCGCTCATTTTTGTTACCAGATTTCTAAAAGAGACACTCTCCATAAATGTACTACAATTCTTTCAGTAAAATAATTTTAACAATTACAATAAAAACCCAAAGTCAGTTTAAAAGCAAATTAAATCAACATACCCATCAAGCAGGCCCTTCTAAAGTCAGATGTCACAGAAGTCAACAAAATTGGTCTCATTCCTGTCATAATTTTTTTTTCTTAAAAAGAATTAGCTCCTTAAGAGCAGGAACTCTATTATGTATACCCCTGTATGCCTCATGCCTAGATAATACCCAACACACAGAGGCATTTAATAGATGTTTATTGAATTAATAAACTGAAAGTTTACTTTAAATGGCTTATAGACATAGTCTATATAATTACATGGCTATAACTTACAATACTAAACTAATGCACAAAAGATGATAACAGCTAACATTTATTGAGTGTTTCTAAGTATTGGTCACTATTTCAATCATTTCACATATATTACCTCATTTAATATTCACAATAACCGCATGAAATAGATAATATTACTAACTTCATTTTATTGATATGGAATGGGAGTTACCAAGAGATTTGGCATTTAATTGTCCCAGTTATTAGGCCTATTATTTAATTGGCATATGAATGAGTCAAAATTTGAAATCAAGAGCCTGTAAGAGTACCCACTAATATGCCTTCTGAACTTAGGGAAAATCCTCTAAGCTCAGTTGCCTCATTTGTAAGATGGAAATAAAGATACTTATTTCAGAACTACTAAAACAAGAACACAGTTGAAAAATAATGTACTGCATATGAATGTACTTTACAAACTGTATAATCCGATTTGGCTAAGGAAGTATCCTTTTCTCTTTAGCATATGTAGATTTATCCCTAAAATTTATGAAAATACAGGGAGAAAAAAAGATAAGCACAATTATAAGAAAATAACAATAGAGAATATACTTTTTTAGGCCTGGTAGCAACAAATTTCCATCGGGAATGCCACATAACAAACTTTTAAATCTGCACAACCCTTTAAAAAGTTTATAGAGTTTTCTAATGACATTATTAGAAAAATACCCTATCCCAATTTAGTGATACCAAATCAAACTATAAACTGAAGTCACAATGCCTTAAGTTTGTATGCGTTAAGAGTTCTTTGAAATCCATCACTTTGTTACTGTAACTCTTCAGATCAAGAATATCTCTCAGATATGGGGCACCTGAGTGGCTCAGTCAGTTGAGGATCACTCTCCTGGTTTTGGCTCAGGTCAGGAACTCAGAGTCATGATATCCAGCCCTGCCTCAGGCTCTGGACTCAGCAGGGAGCCTGCTTGAGCATCTCTCCCTCTGCCCTGCTCCCTATTCTCTCTCTCTCTCTCTCCCTATTTCTTTCTCCTCTCTCTAAATAAATATTTTTTTTAAAAAAAAGAATATCTGTGACATTTGATAAAAGGAATGAAGAAAAAAAGCAGGTTTTTGTCCTGCTCTGCCCCTTAAACTACGTGGTCTTGAACAAGTTACTTAACCATTCCGAACATGAGTTTCCTTATCTGTTAAATGGTAGTAATATTAGTAATTAGTGCAGATGTAATGACATAATTTTTATTAGGCACATTATATATCAAAGCCCATTTTAGGGTTCATTATTCAATAAATTATAGTGGTTATCATCATCATGAGTTCATACCTCTAAGTAAATTGAAACCCCAAGTAGTTATAACTTGTTCAAGGTCACACAATTGTGTACAAAAGAAACATGACTAGACTTTCTATCCTTAAACTCTTACTCCAGTATTATTTTGTCAAAAATTATGTAACTTTAGGGGTACCTGGGTGGCTCAGTCAGTTAAGTGTCTGCTTTTGGCTCAGGTTATGAGCCCAGGGGGTCTGTGATCGAGCCCTGTGTTCGGTTCCCTGCTCAGGAGGGAGTCTGGTTGTCCCTCTCCCTCTGCTGTTCCCCCCACATTCATGCTAGATGGCTCATGCACTCTCTCTCTAATAAATAAAATCTTTTTTAAAAAATTACGTAACTTTGTATCTTTCTTTACCAGAGAGAACTATAAAAAACTCATCCCACCTCAGAAATGGTTTAATTTTATTTTCTATGAGATAATTTTAATTCACACAGGCTGTTATTTAATAAAAGGTGTCCAAAAAAGTTGATTTTATACTGGAATGTTCATGTAAGAAAACAAGCAATACTAGAAATAATTGTCCAGTCAATCTCTGGCTTGCTTGCTATGGCAGAAATAAATTGAATTCTGCTCTAGCTTTTTGACATGTAATTCTGATACTAATAGGTTCACATTCATTGCTCTCTCCTTTACCTGCTAACAGGAAGCATTTTGTAATGGTGTATCTACTAGTAACTACCTTATGTGTCCCTTAAGCATAAAGCTACTGTCTATAATCACATCACCAATTGTCAACAGTTTGCTGTAATGAGGAACACAGCACTAAAATAGCTTTGCTATGAAAATAAGATGCTCTCACCTCAGTCTTACCAAGATAGCAACCAAAACATTTGTTGTTTCCCATACATCCCTAATAGGAAAGGAGAAAGGCAGAGTTTCTTTTGTTAGACAAAGCTGGGTGTTTTAGAGTTTTTTGATTTTCAGATTAAGGAAAAATGGGTTTGGGCTTTAGGAAATGTTTTTTTTAGAGAGGGGGTTAGGGGCAGAGAGAGAGCGCTAGAAGGAGCCTTAAATAGGCTACACATGCGGAGCCCAATGTGGGGCTCAATCTCAATTCCTGAGATCATGACCTGAGCTGAAATCAAGAGTCAGACACTTAACTGACAAGCCACCCAGGTGCCCCTAGGCTATAGGAACTTTTAATTGTGTTACAATTCTATTACATGTCAGGGCTATGTTGTGATGGTTTGTGCTATTATGTCATCCATCATCTTTTAATCAGAGCAGTGCTGGGTTAGGTTCCCTCATTTGCATTGGGAAACTATGATCAAGGCAATGGAGATAAAAATATTAAATAAAATATTGTCTCTGCTCTAAAGTATCTCTCAGTCTACTGGGAAAGACAGATTTGCAACAACCTTTACAACATAGGGTGCTGAGACAATGGGCACCAACTGGACAATAAATACAAAATGATCAATAAATGAGAACAGAATCCTTCAATACATACAGAGGGAGCTATATGAGCAAAGGCAATGAAAGATGAAATGCCTGGCATAGTCAGAGAAATGAAGGTCATACAACATGGTTAAAACCTAGCGGGAGGAGGGAAAACTAAAGGTAGAAAGGTACAGAGAGGCCAATTCATGAAAGAACCTACATGTTATTTTGAGGAGCATGGGCTTTATCCTTAGGCCTGATGTGAAGCTGGTAAGTGAAATAATTGCATGTGTGTTGAAAGACATTTTCATCTCATACAGTGAAAAGAAGTTTAAATGTCAGTATCTGGGCTAATCTACATGACCATTGTCCCACAACCCCAAAATATAGAAAGAAACCAGCTTTTTGATCCTTTAACTGTTCTTAATGACAGTGTTCTCTAAGCTATCAGTGGCCTCTTGCTGAATCCATGTGCTTCATGAAATACAATAAGAGACAAGGGGAGAAAACAGTCATTGACTGGTTATCTACCACATGTGAGACGCTGTATCAAGTAATTTGAATATATTTTCATTTCATCTTCTCCATGAGTTAAGTCTTATTACATCCACTTTACAAATTTGTAAACTGAGACTCAGAGGAATTAAATTGCCCACAAACACAGGGCTATTGTTAAGATCTATCCCAAGGCTGTCAATCTCTGAGGCTTTTTCTCTTTTCAATATACCATTCTACTTTCCTAGAAAAAGGGGAGAGGGAAGACTGCAAGTTAAGGAAGGGGCTAGAGAGCACTATATGATACAGGAATATATAGGTACCAGTGCTGCTCTTATCTATTGCAACTATTTGCATTTAAATGCTATGGAAAAGATTTCCGGATATGGCACTGTGAAGAGGTAAATGAATCATTTCTACAAAAAAAAAAAAAAAAAACAAGTATAAAATTAAACAAAGTTGTCCAAAACAATATCAGGTTTCTGGAAGTCTAGCAAAGGCAGCCAACAAAATGAGAAGCATTTATTCATGACAAACTTTTAAAGCTTTGGGTAAGAATAACAGAAATTGGCAGCCTTCTTGCTTGGGACTGCTCCTATTCCACTCCCCAGTTCCACAGATGAAACTACAGTTGTTTTATCAATGTGGGGATGACAACAAAAACCAGGACACAGAAGCAAAAGACTACAGCTTTGTCAGATTAACATGGCAAACTTGTTAGAAGACAAGTGGGAAAAAAACCTAGCTGATTTGAGGTTGCAATTCCAAATGTGGCTATCATGGAACAGTTAGACATTTAAAGAGATCCTAGAAATGAAAAAGCCATTGGAAGATTGAAATAAACTTGCCACATATCCCTCTATGGCTTATTTGGAAACTATGAGGATGGATTGGGAGACCTGAAAGAGTCTAGCAAGAAGTGAAAGCCAAGACAGACTTTAGAACTACCTGTAACTGTGAATGAACTCCTCAGCCCAATATTAATCCATTGGCAAGATGGTGGAAGCCTTAAGCGCTTGGAGGTGTTTGAGAACAATTAATACACAACTCATTGGTTGACAGCTAAGCAATGAAAACACAGAGGTGACATACAGGAAGCGAGACTAAATAAGAAAAATAATATATGATGCAGCTAAAGCAGTCCTTAAAAAGAAATTTATAGCTTAAAATGCTTTATTAATTAATTCAATCAGAGGAAGCCTTTCAAATATGCATACGTCAAATCATTCTGTTGTACACTTTAAATGTCTTACAATTCTGTCAATTATACCACAATAAAATTGTAAAAAATATTTATTACAAAAGAAGGAATCTAAAATCAATAATCTAATCTCCTTCAAGAAGCTGGCAAAGAATAGCAAATCAAAAACAAAGAAAAGCAAAAGATAGAAAATAAAAAAGATCAGATTGGAAATCAATTAAAAAGAAACATAAAAACAATAGAATTGATGAAACCAACCAATGACTATTTAATAAGATCAAGAAAGTTGACAGACCTTCAGCTAGAAACTAACCAAAAAGGAAAAATAAAGATATACATTTCTAAAATAAGTAATGAAAGCTGATACATTGCTACTAACTTTACAAAAGACAAAAAGTTCACCACTTACTTCAGTTCATATAATTCATTTCATCACTCATTTCTATAGGATTTGATGGTCTACGACCCAGCTTCTAGGTTCTGAAGTATGATCATCCTTAATACAGCTCCAACAACTTGGATTGAGTCATGCCTTAAGTATTACCTTAACTGTAATTTCTATTTCCCTATCAAATTTAAACGAATTTCTTTTCAGACATCAATAAACTTCAACAATTACTCAGTGAATATTTACAGAGCACTTAGTTTAGTCAGGTATTATGTTGACTGTTTCTGACACTATAATGAATAAAATAGTTTCTGTCCATAAAACAGAGACCACAGTGCAGTGAGCGATATAGGTATAAACAAATAATCATGACCCATTATGTTAAGACTTTCTAAAATGCTATGGAAGAGAAGAAATGCCTAATTCTTCCAGACCAGAGGTCAAAATATGGTATCTTGAGCTGGAAATTGAATGAAAACTAATTGGTGATCACCAGAATGATCACCCAATGAGAAGGAACAGAAAAGAATTTCGGGAAGAGGGGCAATCCTTTGCAGCAGAAACATAAGTGTTTGTGGCCCAAGACTTTTGCCATTACTGCTCATAAAGCTCTCATACATGGAATATGAATCAAGCCCATTAGTGATCTATAAGGAGCCATAAAATGGGAAGCAGCTTTCCATTCTTAGAACTCTACTTAGAATCGTTGGGGGAGAAAAGAGAAAGCCAAACTAAGAAACATACTCTTAACTATAGAGAACCAACTGATGGTTACCAGAGGGAAGGTTGGTGGGGAGATTCTTAGAATATTCTTGGAATTCTTAGAATAACACCAGCCTTAGAAGCTACTAAGACATCTTCTCATTTAACTCTTTTACTCTTAGGTGGGAAAATTGACACTAAACAAGTATCTGCATTTCTTGAAAATCTCCTATGATTAAAAGTATCTGCTTTAAAAGGCCTAGCATGTACCTTACTTACTCCAAATCCTATGCCTGAGAACTCTGGCACTACAGCCCTTCTCAGCCAAACCTCCACCACTCCCAGTGCAGTGAGACCCTCCCACAGAAGATCAACACAGCCACCTAACACAAGATGTCCATAAACTTGGGAGTTTTAAAAGTCAGCAGGCTTCGCTGCACTAGAGACCAAAGTGCACAGCGCTGCTCATGGCAGGCAAACAACTTGAGACAAACAGCATGAAAATGGAAAATGGAAAAATCCCTGGGAAACACTGGGATAGATTATTTGCTCTTCTGGAAGTGTTTCCCTGAGAGTAGCAACCACAGTGACCCCTCTCCAGGGACAAAGTTGCTGATAGGTGCCATTTCCCTCCTGACCCCAACCCCCCCACCTCTGCTGAGCATAAACCTGCTTCAATAAACAGCACAGCGCAAACACTGACAGCCTCACCTACTTACACCAAGTCCTGCCACTGTGTGCTCTGCTGGAAGTGCTTTCCTTGGGCAAGTGTGCTCAATGACCAGTACTGCAGGCCCTGCCCCCAGAAGACCAGCACAATCCCCCTGCCCTACACACCATATCTACTGACCATAGAGTTCTGCAAAGCTTCAGTTCTCGTGGAAATAGCATCAGGTCTCATGTAATAAGCAGACCAGAGCACACCTACTTAAAACTCGCCACACTCTGGTCGAGGTCCAAACACTGCCCACTTTACCCAAGGAAAACTTCTGCGGATGGCTGTCCTGTGGCACAGAGCAGCCACAACACAGCAGCAGAGTGCATGAGCACACACCAGAGACACTTCCTGAACTGTTAGGCACTGGACATTATATGACCCGTTCATCAATTACTTTCAGGAGCAGGAAACATAACAGGATTGTCTAACACAGAGAAGACAGAAACCTAGACAAACTGCCAAGACAAAGGGATACAGCCCAAAAGAACGAACAAGAAGAGGTCACAGCCAGAGATCTAATTGAAACAGATATAAGTAATATACCTGATGTAGAATTTAAAACAACAATCATAACGATACTCGCTGGGCTTGAGAAAAGCATGGAAGACTCAAGGGAGACCATTACTACATAGATAAAACAGCTAAAAAACAATCAGGAGAAATGAAGAATGCAATAACTGTGATTTGAAACGGACTGGATCTATTGACCACAAGGATGGAAGAACAGAGGAACGAATGAGGGCTAGAAGACAGATTTATGGAAAATAATGAAGCTGAACAAAAGAGAGAAGGAAGGGTGATGGATCATGAGAGTACACTTAGGGAACTCAGTGATTCCATCGAACATAATAATATTCATATCATAGGAGTCTCCATAGAAGGAGAGAGAGAGAAAAAGGGGGGAGTAGTAGTTATTTGAGGAAATAATAGCTGAAACTTCCCTAATCTGGGGAAGGAAATAGACATCCAAACCCATGACGCACAGAGAACTCTCATCAAAATCAACAAAAGCAGACCAACACCAAGACATACTGTAGTTATTTTGCAAAATATAATGATAAAGAAAAATATCCTAAAAGCAACAAGACAAAAGAAGTCCCTAACTTACTTACAAGGGAAAACAGATGAGATTAGCAGCAGATCTCTCCACAGAAACTTGGCAAGCCAGAAGAGAGTGGCATGATATATTCGATGTGCTGAATCGGAAAAATCTGCAGCCAAGAATACTCTATCGAGCAAAGCTATCATTCAGAATAGAAGGAGAGATAGAGGTTGCCCGGGTGGCTCCGTCAGTTAAGCGTCTGCTCAGGTAATTACCTGAACGTAAAAGGAATAAAAGCTCCCGTCAAAAAATAGGGTGTCAGAATGGGTTTAAAAAAAAAAAAAAGGCTCATCTATATGCTGCCAATAAGAGACTCATTTTAGACCTAAAGACAGCTGCAGATTAAAAGTGAGGGAATGGCAAAACGTCTGTCATACAAATGAACATCAAAAGAAAGCTGGAGTAATAATGCTGATATTAGACAAACTAGATTTTATCTACTGGCTTATTTATTTTAAATAGTTTATCTATTTGAAAGAGAGAGAGTGAGCATGCATGAGTGGGGGCAGGAGAGGGAGAGGGACAGCATACTCCCCACTGAGTGTGGAGCCCAACGTGGGGTTCAATCCCATGACCCTGAGATCATGACCTGAGCCAAAATCAAGTCAGATGCTTAACTGACTGAGGCACCCAAGTGCCCTGATAAACTAGATTTTAAACCAAAGACTGTAACGAGAGATGAGGAAGGGCACTATATCATAATAAAGGGGACTATCCAACAGGAAGATCTCACAACTGCAAATATTTGTGTCCCCAACTTGGGAACACCCAAATATATAAAATAATAAAAAAAAAACACAAAGGAACTAATTGATAATAATATAATAATAATAGGGGACGTCAACACTATTTATATCAATGGACAGATCATCTAAGCAGAAAATCAGCAAGGAAACTGGCTTTGACTGACATACTGGACCCAATGGACATCACAGATATATTCAGAACATTTCATCCTAAAGCAGCAGAATATACATGCTTTACAAATGCGCATGGGTCATTCTCCAGAACAGATCACATGCTAGGTCAGAAGTCAGGCCTCAACAAATACAAAAATATTGAGATCACACCATGCCTATATTCTGACCACGATGTTACCAAACGTGATGTCAACCACAAGAAAAAAATTGGAAAGACCACAAATACAAGGAGGTTAAAGGACATGCTACTAAAGAATGAATGGGTCAACCAGGAAATTAAAGAAGAAAGAAAAATATGTGGAAACAAATGAAAATGAGAATAGGATTATCCAAAACCTTTGGGATGCATCATAAGCAGTTCTAAGATGGAAGTATATAGCAATACAGGCCTACCTCAAGAAGGAAGAAATATCTCAAACAAAGACCCTAGTACTTACTTTAAAGGAGCTAATAAAGAACAACAAATGATGCCTAAACCCAGCAGAAGGGAAATAATAAATTTTAGAGCCAAAATAAATGGTACGGAAACTAAAAAACAGTAGAATAGATCAATGAAACGAGGAACTGGTTCTTTGAAAAAAATAATAAAATTGATAAACCCCTAGCCAAACTTATCTAAAAGAAAAGAGAAAGTAAACAAATACATAAAATGACAAATGAGAATGGAGAGACCACGACCAACATGACAGAAATACAAACAATTGTAAGACAATATTATGAAAAATTTTAAGCCATCAAATCAGACAATCTGGAAGAAATGTTCCTAGAACGTTTCTAGAAACATATAAACTACCAAAACTGAAAAAGGAAGAAACAGAAAACGAACAGACACACAAATGGCAAAGAAATCAAATCAGTAATCAAAAATCTCTCAACAAACAAAAGTCCATGGGAATTCTTCCCAGGGGAAGTCTACCAGATATTTAAAGAAGAGTTAATACCCATTTTTCTCAAACTATCCAAAAATATAGAAATGGAAGGAAAACTTTCAAACTCATTCTATGAGGCCAGCATTAACCTGATTCCAAAACCAGACAAAGACTCTGCAAAAAAAAAAACAAAAACAAAAAAAAACACTACAGGCCAATATCCCTGATGAACATGGAAGCAAAAATTCTCAACAACATACTAGCAAATTGAATCCAACAGTATATTAAAAGGATCATTCACCACAATCAAGTGAGATTTATTCCTGGGTTGCAAGGATCATACAATATTCACAAATCAATTAATGTGATATACCACATCAATAAAAGAAGGATAAGAACCATACGATCCTCTCAATAGATGTCAAATGCAAAAAAAAAAAAAAAAGCATTTGACAAAGTACAACATTGATTCATGATAAAAACCCTCAACAATGTGCAGATAGAGGGAACACACCTCAGCATTATAAAGGACATATACGATAAACCCACAACTAATACCATCGTCAAGGGGGGAAAAATGAGAGCTTTTTGTCTACTGTCAGAAACAAGACAGGGATGTCCACTCTTACTACTGTTATTTAACGTACTACTGCAAGTCCTATCCTCAGCAATCAGAGTACAAAAAAATAAAAGGCATCCAAACAGACAAGGAAGAAGTCAAACTTCTACAATTTGCAGAGGACATGGTATTTTATCTAGAAAACCCAAAATATTCCCCTAAAAAACTAAAAGAACTGATATGCAAATTCAGTAAAATACAGGATACTAAATCAATATACAGAAAGCTGCTGCATGTCTATACACCAATAATGAAGTAGCAGAAAGAGAAATCAAGTAATTGATCCCATTTACAATTATACCAAAAACCATAAGATACATTAGGAATAAACCTAACCTGATATGTAGAAGATCTGTACTCTGAAAACTATAAAACACTGAAGAAAGAAATTGGAGATGACATAAAGATATGGAAAAACATTCCATGCTCATGGATTGGAAGAAGAAATATTGTTAAAATTGTCTATGCTACCCAAAGCAATCTACACATTCAATGCAATACCTATTAAAATATCATCAGCATTTTTTACAAAGCTGAAACAAACAATTCTAAAATTTGTATGGAACCACAAAAGACCCTGAATAGCCAAAGCAAATTTGAAAAATTAAAGCAAAGCAGGTGGCATCATAATTCCAGATATTACAAAGCTGTAGTGATCAAGACAGTATTGTACTGACACAAAAACAGACACATAGAATCAATGGTACAGAATAGAAAACCCAGAAATGAACCCACAACTAGATGGTCAATCAATCTGACAAAGCAGAAAAGAATATTCAATGGAAAAAAGACAGTCTCTTGAAGAAATGTTGTTGAGGAAAAATGGACAACATACAAAAGAATGAAACTGAACAACTTTCTTATACCATACACAAAAATAAATTCAAAACGGATGAGAGATACAAGTCTGAGATAGGACACCATCAAAATCCTACAGTAGAACACAGGCAATAACCTCTTTGACATTGGCCATAGCAACTTCTTACCACATATGTCTTCTGAGGCATGGGAAATAAAAGCAAAAATAAACTATTGGCACTTCATCAAAATAAAAAGCTTCTGTACATCAAAGGAAACAATCAACAAAACTAAAAGGCAACCTATAGAATGGGAGAAGAGTTATGTAAATGACATATCTGTTAAAGGGTTAGTATCCAAAATCCATAAAGAACTTGTAAAACTCAACTCCCCAAAACAAATAGTCCACTTAATAAAGGAGTAGAAGACAAGAATAGAACTTTTTCCAAAGAAGACATACAGATGGCTAACAGACATATGAAAAGATGCTCAACATCACTCATCATCAGGGAAATACAAATCAAAACTGCAATGAGATATCACCTCACACCAGTCAGAATGGCTAAAATTAACAACATGGAAACAACAGGTGTTGGTGAGGATGCGGAGAAAGGGGAACTTTCTTGCACTGGTGGGAATGCAAACCGTGCAGCTCCTCTGGAAAACAGTATGGAGGTTCCTCAGAAAGTTACCTAGGATCCAGCTTTTGCACTACCAGGTATTTACCCAAAGAATACAAAAATACTGATTAGAAGGGATACATGCACCCCAGTATTTATGGCAGCATTATCAACAATAGCCAAATTATGGAAAGAGCCCAAATGTCTGTTGACTGATGAATGGATAAAGACAATGTTGTGTGTGTGTGTGTGTGTGTGTGTGTGTGTGTGTGTGTGTGTATGTATCACAATGGAATATTACTCAGCCATAAAAAGAATGATATCTTGCCATTTGAAATCTGTGGATGGAGCTAGAGACTATTATGCTAAGTGAAATAAGTCAGTAAGAGAAAGACAAATACCATATCATTTCACTCATATGTGGAATTTAAGAAACAAAACAAATGAACATAGAGGGGGAAAAAAGAGAGGCAAAGCAGAAAACAGACTCTTAACTACAGAGAAAAAAACTGATGCTTACTGGAGGGGAGGTGGGCAGGGGGGATTGGTTAAACAGGTGATGGGTATTAAGGAGGGAACTTGTGAAGAGTACCTGGTTTGTATGTAAGTGATGAATCACTAAATTCTACACCTGAAACTAATATTACACTGTATATTAACTAATTGTAATTTAAATAAAACCATGAAAAATAATAAAGTAAAAACACTGAAAAAAAAAAAAAAGAAGGCCTAGCATGAACCTATTATGATCCCTTCTCTCATAGAATGACTCAAAAACAAAATCCGATCTTCAGTTCAACTTTCCCAACTCCCCAGCCCATGCTTGTCATTTCTCCTGTAAACAAAACCGGGCCCTGCAGAGAAGAAAGATATATACATAAATTTTCAACCATCCTTAGTTTGGCATTTCTTCAGGCTGATGAGGCAGAAGGAAAAAATCATTACCTGGTAACAGCCTATCTACCTACATCTGCAAACTACTATTTTCCAAAAAAAGAACTAAATCACCATTAAATGGTACAATTACAGTCTTTGAAAGACAGTGAAGTGTCACTGTGAGTTTTGATTAATCACAACTTGATACAATGAAAATATGTCAAGCAGTAACAAAACAAGATGTCAAGTCACAACAAAAGTGCAGCACTTACAGTTAATATCATGATCTTCCTTACTCCATACTGATTTTGTTTATGACATTTATAATGAGCTTTTGACATTTGAGTGATAGCTACACCAAGATAAGAAATTAGAACACCTGGGTATTAGTTTTCCTTAAGCAATAGGCACTGCTGAAACTAGAATTAAAAATTATTGACAACTAAAGTGCTCTTAAATGTCTCAAAAATTTTAAGTTTCATGTCTGAAGTGTGTAAAATGGAAGTCCCTATGGATCATCTCATCTATTGATTTCCATTCTGTTTTCCACCAAAGAGGACACTCTCAGACAGGCCATTCCTAGAAGGAGCCCAGCTGAGAAAACGGCTCATGAAAGGAAACTACGTTGTTGGTATCTTTCATGAGCCACTTGGAAGAATCATTTAAAAAGGAAATTTTAAATTTAAATATCAGGAAATAGAAGTAAGCCCTCCCCTTGGAGTTCACATCTCACCTCAAACAAAAGGCCCTGGTAGGCCATCTTAGTTGCCCTACCCAGGAAATATGCCAGCCTGTAGATTACTGTAGCAATGATTCTTAATGTTACAACTGTACCTATTGAGGAGAGAGTATATATCAAACACTCCACATGTAAGAAGTAAGATTTGACAATCACCCTCCAGGGAGTTTACACCTTCCGGTTCAGAATTACTCATTTCAATGAACCACTTAATTTCACAGATTAAGAAACTGAGATCTACACAAAGTCCTACCTCATATTAATGGCAGATCTAGCTAAGGACCAAAGTTTCCTGACTGCAACTTAGTTATGAGTGCTGCCACTAATAATAAACCCTACACAGCTGTACCACTGTCTGATTTACAAAGAATTTCTTTGTTCATTATCTCATTTGATGCACATAATAATCCTGAGGGGAAGGCATACTAAGGATTATTATTAGTATTTTGTAGATGAGAAAACAAAGATCCAGAAAGGTAAAATGACTTACCCTAGGTCACATGGACACTTTGGGATTGATAGACCTCAACTGCAGCATTTCTGAACCTAAATCCATTGTTGTTTTCAAGCCACTCCATTAATTCATCTGGACTTAATAATTTTCTATTAAGTAGTACTGTTTTCATTCTCAAAACATGAAGAGGCCTCAATCTAGGTTCAATTCTATATTCACTACCTTGTAGAGGAATGATCAGGTATTATAGCATGAGGTAACTTCATGAGAGCATATAAGTTCGAAATTTGCTCAGATCTTCAACATAGGCTAAATGCAACCCAGGTATTTATCTGAGGTAACACCATCTGGCATTGAAAAAAACCTCCCTCTAGGGAAGATCATTTAGAGACATGTTCATTCATAACCAATTAATAACCGCCAAGTCTCAAAATTGTCAAAATTATTTTATCTCTTCTTCACTGATGTTGCCATACAATATACACATCTCCCTTCTAAAAATGGGAAGACACATATCGGCTTTTTGTATTGCTGCTTGGATTTTGTTCAGTTACTATTTTAACTGACCACCATTAAGACTCCAAAATAATTTTTAAATATTTATGTATTAATAAAATAATTATATATATTAAGCACTTATGATATATTAAACACAGAGATGGGCATTTATATACACTATTTCATTTATGATATCCTCACAACAATCCTATACATAGGTATTATTAGTCACATTTTTGGATGGGAAATCTAAGTAATGTAGATATTGTAATAAAGCTGAAATTTTAATTCATGGCAAGCTAACTATAGTACCTGTGATCTTTCCACTATGTAACCCTGTCTCCTAATAATAATAACTGCAAAATATGCCTATGTTCAAGGATTAAGAAAATCATTAAGAATGCATGGTATAGTGATATACCATCGTTGTTCTTACAGCTGTGTCTTTTACTATTCCATCTGCCTAGAATATCTTTCCTTTGCTTAGAGAACACCTACTCTTCATCCTTTCAGACCAAGCTCAACTCTAACACTTCAGAAACACTCCTTGTTACCTCTCAAAAGAGGCCATTGCCGCCTTCTCTATGCTCAAGATACAATCACATTGCAACTGATCTGAATTCCTTAAAGAGAGAGACCACATCTTTTAAATCTCTGTAATTAAAGTGTCTAGTCCAATGTCTACACTAGGCAGGGTAAACTACCAGGACTTCGGTAAAATCTGTGAAACACTAAAATTAAAAAGTGTTGTTTTGGGGACACCTGGGTGGCTCAGTCATTAAGCGCCTGCCTTTGGCTCAGGGTGTGATCCCAGGGTCCTGGGAGCAAGCCCCGCATCGGGCTCCCTGCTCCACTGGAAGCCTGCTTCTTCCTCTCCCACTCCCCCTGCTTGTGTTCCCTCTCTTGCTAGCTGTCTCTCTGTCAAATGAATAAATAAAATCTTTTATTTAAAAAAAAGTGTTGTTTTATATAGCATAGAACAGGGCAGGATGTCCAGAACTCTTCTCTGTCATATCAAACACAGGGTCTTCAGATGCTCCATCTTCATGCATTCATTCATTCATTCAACAAATATGTACTGACTATCTACCATGTGACATACACTTTTCTAGACACCAATGTTCAATGATGAATAAATCAGAAAAAAGTTCCAACTTTCATGAGCTTACATTCTAAAAGGAAGAGACAGAAAATAAAACAAACACGCAAAATATAAAGTATGTTATATCACTATAAGTGTGAAGAAAAAGGACAGAAGATGGGGATACTTATTAGAACCGGATTTTAAATAAGATGGTTAGTTAGGTCTCACTAAGAAAATAACATTTGAGAAAAGATCTAAAGGAGATGAGAGAATATTCCATTAGGATACATTGAGAAAAGCTTTCCAGTAAGAGGAAACAAATACCAAGGATCTGAGGTAGAAACCTACTTAGGGAACACATTGTTGTGAGGGTGTTCCTTCCAGGAACAGCAAAGAAGTGACTGACCTAGAGTGAACTGCTAGGACAGAAACAGGATATGATGTCAGAAAGCTAACAGAGCTCTATCTGCAGGGATTTGTAGGCCGTTGTAGGGACTTAAATTTTACTCAACATGAGACAGGAAACCACTGGAGGGTTTTGAGCAGAAGCATGACACAATATGTTGAGAAAAGCTGAAAAAAGGGCAACAGCAGAAATGGGAAGACCAGTTAGGAGGCTACTTCAATAATTTAGCCAGGAGAGAATTCTCTGGTGACTTGGACTAGGATAAATGCAGTAGCAGTAATGAGAAGTAATTAGATGTGAATATATTTTGACAATTCCATGGACAAAATTTACTGCTGGATTTAGATACGGTGCATGTGATAGAGAAAGGAATCCAGGATGCAGAGATGACTCCAGGATTAGGGCATGAGCAACTGAAAGAACAGAGTTGCCATTAACTGAGGTTGGAAATACATGTTTTGGAACAAGTATCATGAACTCAATTTTAATCACTTTAATTACAGTAATCTAAATGGAGATATCAGGTTAGGTAAACAAGTCTAGAGCTCAGAGACAAGGTTGGAGTTGAAGATACAAATTTGGGAGACTTTTAGAATGAAGATGGTAATGTATTTAAAGTCCTATATTTCAATGAAATCACCCAATCAGTCCTGCACTACACAAAACTGGTTAAGAACCTGTACTATGTAGAAAACCTCACAGATTCCAACTGGGGAGGACCTAGAAGGAGGCAGTGGATTCCCAGAAGAATCCATTTTAAATTATTTTTTGTGGAGGGCACTCATTGAGGTTTATAATTCACTCATTTTAACATGTCCTAACTTTGCTAATAAAAAAACAGATTGACCACTAGGATTTTAGAACCTTAAGGAAATTTAGACGTCATATTGTATAGTTCTTTCACTTTAGTATATCCCAATGAAGCAAATGACTTGCCCAAGATCCAAAGTGAGCTAATGACTGAACTGGGGCTAGAACCTAGTAACTGACTTCTACTTTCCATTCCACTCCACACCCTGAGCATTCTTGTGTTCCTGTTTCCATTATCTGTTCTGGGTAGTATTTGAAAAGCACCATTGATTTCCTAAGTTTAAGATGACATAGAACATGTACTCCTTTCAAATTCTCTCCTTGTTGAGGAATCCTGAATCAATCATTGAAGACTACAAGTATCTAGGAATCGAATTGATTACTCTACTGAACAAACTGAGTTTAGTCAGGGTGAAGAATGAATGATCTTAAAACAATTGTTCTATAATCTTGTTTGGTAAAGGGGTTGGAGTCAAGTAAGAGGTATAAATTAGAGCTTGACTTGAAATGATACCTACCGATGTGTCCATAGATATTGAAGCATCCTACGGTTTCTGGATTGTTTGTTGTTTTTTTGTTTTAGTACTTATTTTGACATAATTATAGATCCTCAGAAAGTTATAAAGATAGTACAGAGAAGTCCATAAACTCTTCATTCGGTTTCCCCCAACAGCTATATTTTACATAATTACAGTAACATCAAAACCACAAAATTGAATTTGGTACTGTGTGTGTATAGTCCTGTGTCCTTTTTAACATTCATATACTAATGCAACCACCACTGCAATCAAGTTACAGAACTATTCCATCACCACAAGGATCTCTTTCATGCTACCCTAACCCCTGGCAATCACTAATCTGTTTTCTATACCAATAGCTTTGTCATTCAAAAATATACGTGGGGGGTGCCTGGGTGGCACAGTGGTTAAGCATCTGCCTTCGGCTCAGGGAGTGATCCCGGCGTTATGGGATCGAGCCCCACATCAGGCTCCTCCGCTATGAGCCTGCTTCTTCCTCTCCCACTCCCCCTGCTTGTGTTCCCTCTCTCGCTGGCTGTCTCTATCTCTGTCAAATAAATAAATAAAATCTTTAAAAAAAAATATATATATATATATATACGTGGAACCATACAGTACATAAATTTTTGAGATTGAGGAGCTTTTTTCCATCCTCTTATAACACCCTTGAGATCCATCCAAGTTGTGGCATGCATCAGTAGTATTCATTCCTTTTAACCGTTGAGCATTATTCTATAGTATAGATGTAACACAGTTCATTTTCCCATTAACCTATTAAGAGAGATTTTGATTGTTTCCAGTTTGGGGCTAAACTATTATAAATAATGGTGCTATAAACATTCATGTAGTTATTTTTGAGTGAACATAAAATTTTCACTTGCTGACAGAAATTCCAAGAAAGCAACTGCTGGGTCATATGATAGTTGCATGTTCAGTTTCTTAAGAAATTGCCACGCTGTTTTCCAAAATGGCTATCTAGATTTTCCATATCCTACTATGTTTTACTCTAGCTGTTCTACTACATATGTAGTGACAATTCATTGTGGTCTTAATTTTCATTTCCCTAATGGCTAGTAATGTTGAACATTCTTATTTGTGCTTATTTTCATACATATATTTATTTGTTGTGCTTATTTTCATATGTATATTTTCATATGTATAATCTCTTTAGTGAAATGTGTATTCAGATTTTTTGCCTCTTTTCTAGATGAATTGTTTGTTTTTACTATTCAATTTTAAGACATATTTAAACATTCTAGATACGGCCTGTGGTACTTAACATTAAATGTCAACTTGGCCGGGTCATGGTAGCCAGATATTTGGTCCAAATTATCCCAGATACTTCTATGAAAGTATTTTTTATATGAGATTAACATTCAAATGGGTGATCTTTGAGTAAAGTAAATTAGCCTCTATAATGTGGGCAGCCATATCTGATCAGTTGAAGGCCTTAATGAAACAAAGAATAGCCTCCCCTGAGAAACAAATTCTGCCAGCGGACTGCTTTTGGACTTACACAGTAACTCTTCCCTGGGTCTCCAACCTGATGGCCCATTTTGCAGCAAGCTTCTACAATCATGTGAGCCAATTCCTTAAAATAAATACCTTCCCCCCCATATATATATACTATTCTCTCTCTCCCATTCACTCTCTCTCTCTCTAGATATATATCACATACACATAACCTATTCATTCTGTTATTATGGAAAACCCAGACTAAAACAGGGCCCTACTGTCAGATATCTATTTTGCAAATATTTTTCACAACCTGTAAATTTTTCTTTTATCATCTTAATAAGATCACTGGCATAGTAAAAGTTATTAATTTTCACAAAGTCCAGTTTTATTTTCCTTTATAGGTTGTTCTTTTGATGTCATATCTCATAACTCTTCATCAAGCCCTAAATCTCTAAAATCTTCTGCTATAATGTTTTCTAAATTTTTACACTTTCACAACTTACATTTAAAACTACTATCTATAATTTTGTATAAGATATGAGGATTATGTCAATGTTCTTTTTTGTCTGCAAATACCCAAATGCACTAGGACTAACTGTTGAAAAGGCCTAATATCAAAGTATATATTGGTCAGGGTTCTCCAGAGAATAAGAACCAATAGGATGCATGAAGATTTATTTATGTATTTCAATATATAATATACAACATATAGAATTTTAATATATATTTCAATATTCCATTGTATTTGTATTTATAGAGAGGGAGACAGACAAACAAAAAAATACAGAGACAGATTTTAAGAAATTGGCTCACATGATTATAAAAGACTGGCAAGTCTGAAATCTGCAGGGCAGGCTGGCAGACTAGCAATTTGGCAAGAGTTAATATTGCAGTCTTCAATCCAAATGCAGTCTGGAGACCCTTAGCAAAGTTTCTATTAAGAAATCTGCTGATAACCTTTATGGGGTTTCCCTTGTACATAACAAGTTGCTTTTCTCTTATGCTTTAAGATTCTCTCTTTAACTTTTTTTTATTATTATGTTCAATTAGTCAACATATAGCACATCATTAGTTTTTGATGTAGTGTTCCATGATTCATCAGTTGCATACAACACCCAGTTTAACACTTTAATGATAATGTGTCTTGGTGTGGATCTCTTTGGGTTCATCTTATTTGAACTCTCTGGGCGTTCTGAACCTGGATGCTTAGTTCTTTCCCCAGGTAAGGAAAGTGTTCAACCACTATTTCTTCAAAAAAGTTTTGGCCCCTTTATTTCCCTCTTCTCCTTCTGGGATCCCTATAATGTGAATGTGATTCCACCTGATATTGTCCCAAACGTCTCTTAAATTGTCTTCATTTTTTAAATTACTTTTCTTGCTGTGCTGAGTATGTTCTGATACTTTGTTTTCCAGCTCATTTCTACTGAACCCCTCTAGTGTGGTTTTCAGTTCAGTTATTATATTCCTCAGCTCTGTGACTTCGGTTTGGTACTTTCCTATATTTTCTCTCTCTTTGTTGAAGTTCTCACTGTGTACCTCCAACAGTACTCCTGAGTTCAGTGAGCATCTTTATGACCATTACTTTGAATTTATTTTCAGGTAGATTAGTGATCTCCATATCTCTGAGTTTTCTTTCTTGTTCTTTCATTTGGAACATACTTCTCTGTTCATTCATTTTGCTTGACTCCCTGTATTTGTATCTATGTACAAAAACTGTTATCTCTTTCATTTTTGAAGAAGTGGACTTACATAGGGGATGCAACTTCTTATTTACCCTTACCCTAGTTCTTGATGTCTCTCGAGACTTTGTGATTGTCTAAACAACCTGCTTTATTCTGGTATGTACCCATTGTTGAGGGTGTGCCTATCAGTGTTCAGAGGGGAGGAATCTTATTTAGCACCATTTTCAGGCTGACTGGAAGCCAGATCCTAGGCAATATCTGTTAAAGTGTGCAAATACAGCACCTTGCAGCTGCAATCATAAACCCTCCTGGCATCCAGATCAAGAGATCTGGAAGTATCCCTTGGGTAATAGTTGCAAAAATTAGGGCTCCAGACAAGTTCTTTTCTGAGAGGTCTGGTCAAGCTTAACAAGGCCAACGAGGTGAGCAAGGATGGCGTCTCCCTGTTTACATTCTCTGGGAGCACCTCCTTAGCCTCTAAATGTGTGGGATATCTAAAGCTTTTCCCTTCACTTAAATCCCCAAGCTGAGTAAATAGGCCTTTTTCACAGGAAGATTGTTGTTGTTTTTCACACTGCTGTCTGTGCAATGCCCTGGGGATGGTATACTGCCAAGAACTGTCTTTCCAATTGCTACATTCCCATGGAGCTCAGGAATGCCAGCTCCCTTGGCCACCAGGCTCAGGAAATCAAAGGGTATTCCCTGTGTGGATTTTGCATGCCCACTGGCATTAGCTAGGCAGCTAGAGAGTGCAGGGATGCAGGCATGCCTCAGAAAGGTGGTAGGAAAATGTTTTAACTATGTGCAACTGAAGGCTTCATGAATGCAGCAGGAGAGTGCCTTGTCTGTGCACTCACACCAGTTTTAGGTTGAGAGCTATGAAATGACAACTATTCACACTCACCAGCCTCAGTAAAGGAGTGCAAAAGAATTACAACTGCCCTCACTCACCAACTATAGCTAGGGATGAGAATGCCATGTCCATTTGTGCTCAATTGCCACAGCCAGATTGGAGGTGAGTGAGATGTCCACTTCTGCTGTCTGGCTTCAGCAAGTCAAGGGGATAGTGCACAGACCACCTGTCCCTGCTTGTGTTTGCCTGTTGGTTGGAGGGTTCCACATCCATCCTCATCCAAGGATGGATAGCGAGGTAGGTAGAGGGTGCAAAAATGGTGTCTACCAGAGCTTCCATCTCTGGGGAGAGTTTCAGCTGTCCCCTGCCCCTCCAGTATATTGTTTTAGATTAGCAGATGAATCTCCTTCATGTATAGTCTAACCACTTTTCAAATTCCTGTTTCTGCACTGGGTGTCAGGACAAGTGAGATCACACATGAGCTCTTTAAAAGAGGAATCTCAGGGTTTTTAAATTTTGTTTTGCTTTTTGGGTTTTGGGCTTTTTTTAGATATTTATTTATTTATTTATTTGAGAGAGACAGGGAGCAGGAGCAGGGAGAGGGGTAGAGGAGGAGGAAGAGGGAGAGGGGCAGAGGGGAAAGGGAAAGGGAGAGAATCTCAAGCAGACTCCATGCCAAGCATGGAGCCTGAGGTGGGGCTCAATCTCACAACCCTGACATCATAACCTGAGTCAAAACCAAGAGTCAGATGCTCAACCAACTGAGCCACCCAGATGCCCCTGGAAATCTCCATTTTTTATAGCACTTCAATGTCTTGGATGTCAGCCTTGTTGGTTTTCTAAGACAGATGTTCTGGAGGTTTGTCTCTCTGGTGCACATCCCAGGAGATGGGATACTTGATGTGGGGCATCAACCCCTTCCTCCTCCAGGAGAAGTGCCAAACTAGTGAGATTCCCTCCCTATTATGTGTTCCATGTTGAGGATGGGGTTTTTGGAAAGAGTGTGTCTGTCTCATCTATCCTTCTTGAGGTAGTCAAGCCTTTCTCTAAAGTTCGCCAATCTTTGATTTTTGAACACTGAACTAGCCCTGCTTCAATGAAGTCAACCATTTGAAACCATCTTTTCACATATTACTGAAACATCCTTGCCAATACTTAATAATTTTTGCATCAACATTCTAGATGAACATCAGTCTACACTTTTGCTTTGTATTGTTTTTACTCTTTTTATACATTTTTAATATCACAGTAACACTGACTATAAAATTAGTTGGAAAGTTTCTTCCTGTTATATTTTCTGGAAGTGATATTGTAGAATCGTTTATTCTTAAAACACTTGGTAGAATTCTTCAGTAAAATCTTTTGGGCCTGGAGATTGCCTTTTAGGGGTTTTTGGTTTTTTTTTCCAATTACAAGTTTAATTTTTGGAATAGTTAAAAAATTATTCAAATGATAAATTTCATATTTACCAAGTGTGGAGATTTGTAGATTTCAAGGAACTGTTCCATTTCATCTAACTTGCCAAATGTATGTGTGTAGAGTTCTGTGTACTCCTTTATCATCTTCTTGGTGGCTGCAGGGTCTTTGGTGATGTCCTGTATTTTATTCTTGATATTAATAATTTGTGTCTTCCATCTATTTCTTTTTTATATATAATTTTTATTATGTTATGTTAGTCTTTGTGTCTCCCATCTATTTCTTTGTCATTCTTACTAGATGGGTTTGTTGTTGTTTTTTTAATCCTTTCTTTGCTCCTTTCTGAAGAATCAGCTTTTGTTATATTGATTTTTCTTTACTGGCATTCTCTTTTCAATTAATATTGCTTTGTTCTCTTTATTATTTATTACTTTCTGCTTGCTTTAGGTTCATTTTGCTCTTCTTTACCTGGATTCTTCATGGTAGTAGTTTACATTACTGATTTTAGACTTTATTATTTTCCAACATAAGCTTTTTAGTACTATAAATTTTCCTCTCAGCACTGGTTAAACTGCATCCAACAAATTTTGGTAAGTTGTATTCCTTTTTTTAGTTCTATCAGTTTTTGCTTCATACCACTGGCAGCTCTGTTGTTTGGTGCATACACATTTATTGTCTTCTTGGTGAACTGACAGTTTTGTCATTATGTAAAGTCCCTCTCTGATAATTTTCTTTGCTCTGAAGTCTACTTTCTTTGATATTAATATATCCATTCCTGGTTTCTTCAGGCTGGTGTTTCTATGGTATGTATATCCATTGTTTTATTTTCCACCAATCTATAGCATTATATTTGAAGTGATAGTATGCAATTCTGTAAGCAGTATACAATTTTTTAGCACTGTCAACTTCTATCTTTAATTGGTATATTCAGACCACTTACAATGAATGTAGTCACTGAAATGTTAAAGCATAATCCTACCATTTTATTTTGTTTTCTGTTGGTTATCTCTGTATTTCATTTCTCTGTTTTCTTTTTTCATGTATTCCTATTGATGACTTGGACTTTTTTCTTTTTTTCAAGAATGCCACTTGAATTATCTACAGTGTGTTTGAATGTATCTCTTTGATTAGCTCTTATTGGTTGTTCTAGGTATTGCACTATACATATATATTTAAGTTATCATAATATATTGATACCAATATTTACCAATTAGAGTAAAATGTTTAAAAACTTTACAACCCTTGCATCCTTTTGCCCTCTACCATTTATATAACAATTATCTTAAGTATTTCCTCTACATGCTTTGAGACCCACATTAGATAGTGTTGTAATTTTTAGTTCAACTTTCAAACATAATTAAAAATCCTCAGGAGTAGAAAAATCTATCATATGCACCTATATTTTTGTTCTTTCTGTTGTTTTTTTTAATAATAATTTTTTTATTATATTATGTTAGCCACCATGTTGTTTTTTTTTCTCCCTTCCTGATTGCAAGATTCCTTCTTTTATCATATTCTTTTCAATTTAAAAACCTCTTTAGCCAATATTACCATTTGGCAAATAATTAGTTTTCCTTTATCTGAAATGCTTTGATTATGTCTTTATTCCTGAAGGACTTTTTCACTGGATACAGAATTCTGTATTTTTGCATCAACATTCTAGAAGAAAATCATGGTACTTGGCCAGTTCTTTTCTACCAGAACTTCAACGTTTAAGCACTTCCTTCTGGCTCCCATGATTTCTGATAATAAATCTTCTATCATTCAAATTGTTTTTTCATTACAGATAATGAATTTTTTTCTCCTTATTTTATAGTTTGACTAGTATGTGTTTTGCCATAGTTTTACTTGGTTTTATCCATTTTGTGGTTCACTCAATCTATAGGTTTGTCTCTGCCAAATTTGGGAAATTTTCACCCATTATATGTCTGAATACTTTTTTAGCCCCAACCTCTTTCATCTTTTCCTCTGGGGTTCCAATGACATAAATATTAGCTCTTCTGTTATATTTCCACATGTCCCTAATGCTCTGTTCATTTTCTTTTCCATTTTTCCTACTTTGTTCAGAATGGGTAATTTTAATGTTCTACATTCAAGTTCACTATTTGTTCTTCTGTCCTCTCCATTCTGTTGAGTCCTTTGAGTTTTTTAATTTAATTTATTATACTTTCCAGTTCTAAACTTCTCATTAGTTCTTCTTTCCAGCTTCTATTTCTTTACTTGAACTCATCTTTTTCCCATTTAGGTGTGCTATATTAGCTTGTTAAAGTATTTCTATAATGGCTGTTTTAAAATCCTTGTCAGATAATTGTAACAGCTGTGTTATCTCAATGTTGAATTTCATCTTCTTATCTGTATACAATCATTGTTCACTGGTTCCAAGGTCCCTACATATTTTTTAGGTTGAAAAAAGAAAAAAAACATGCACCAGGCCTCTGAGTTCAAGTACAGATTCTGGCAGATAAAACACTGACAAGAGAAACAGATCAGCCTAAAAGGAAAGTGTGGTTACCCCAAAAAGAGTGGAGTCTTAATGACACAGTACCAGGTTGTCACTGCAAAGATAATTGCAAAACACATTCATTTTATTAACATATTCATTTTTTTAAAGGCAGGCATCATATCAAGTATTGAGAAAACCAAGATAATGATAGTATTTTTATAGTAATAATAATAATAGCTAAGTATTATTGATACTTTTTTATCCCAGTATAAGCTCATTAATTCCTCACAAGCTCCATTTTGCAGAAATATAAATAAGATATCATCAAGTCTCTGTCCCTATTATATATTAGCTAAAAATCCTGGGGGGGGGGGAGAAGAGGCATACAAACCATCAATTACATCATATGATAACAATGTTGTGTTAGCAATAGCACAAAAGCTGTAGGAGCACAATACAGAAGCAAGAAGAAGCTTCTCAGAAAAGGACTTTTTACCTATATCTTAAAGGATTTGTTAGCCAGGCCAATTGAGAATTAGAGAAAGGCTTTCCAAATTGAAGGAACAGCATGAATAAAAAATATATCATCAAGGATGAACTCCAAGTTTCTAGTTTGTGAAATCGAATAGACAGTGATGCAATAAACCAAAAGACTAAAAGGAAGATATAGACTTTGGGGAAAGTTGTTGTTCCATATTGACGTGGAGGCATCTAGCAGACAGCTAGAAAGATGGATCAGGTGAAACTGGAGTTCAAGATCAGAAAGTCATCAGCATTTAATGTGTCACTCTACAGAATGCTTGAAGGAAGCTAGCTGAAATCCAAAGGCGAACAGGAACGTAGGCAGGTTCCAAGCAGGTTCCAAGCAGTGCAAACAATCTTGGACCATTCCAGAATGATATGGGAGCATTATGGGAGTTTCTGACAGTTCATCCGGTTAGACTTCAAAGCTTTCTCCATACATTCAGCAAATCAAAGCCTACAAAAGTTTCAGTGCCTTTTCCTCATGATTTTATTGCTTTTGTTCTGCCAAGCAAGGCTTAGACTACCCATGAAACTTTGCATAAAATTTAAATATCAATCTCTCATTCCTTTGGCAGTAGATCAGCCAAACAACCCATAGCTTTAAGACTCATCTAGCCTAAGATGCTCTGTTTCTGGTATCCAGAGTTTCATTTGCATAAAGATCTTTTTCACTTTCTACATCTGTGTTTTATTTATATTGCAACAGCAATATTTATAAGTTTATGTCACAATAAGTTTCCAGTCTAAATTTGGATCTTCTTTAATTGTTTAGCAGTTAAAACCACACAAAAAGAGTAAAAGAAAAAAAAATCCACCACGAAATTCCTCATAGTGAAGCTCATATGAGAGTTCTCCTCATAAACAAGTAACCATTTCAGATCACATCATAGAAAGATGACGTTAAAGTACAATAAATGATAAAATATGACTTCCTTAATCTATGGCCAACTTTACATTCTTAAAGAAAATGGAAAGATATGTTTTGCTTTAGACAAACTGACATCATGATATGATTTGATTGTTTTTAACCATTTATTTCACTACTAAATTGAAGCTTTTGGCTATCATATCAGGTTTATGATATTTATTTGACTAAGATGAGTTTTCCCTATTCAAGATTAGCTAAGGGCCAGATCTAATAATGTCTTCTCTTATAACTCTCCTTTAAATATTCCCTGAGCCCTAGCCTAACTAAAAGTGGTAAGCTTTCATAATACTTTACTTGCATTTCTAGAACTAAACATTATTTTATTCATTGGTTTATATTTTTTTTTGTATACTTGATTCATCCTCATTACTAGAGTGTATGCCCCATTAGTGCAAAACAGGACTTCTTTATACAAATGTCTTGGTTCATAATAGGTCATGAATATGTTTGTTGAATAAATGAAATGACTCTCCCTAGTCATACTCCCATTTTTCATTAATGACTCGGTTATTTGTTTATCAATAAACAACACTGCAACAATGTTCTATGATGCTTAGAGAATCATCAGAGCCTTAACTGTACATATAAGATTTAGACAGTGACTGTTACTACCTTGGAATCTAAAATAATAATTTAGACTAGTGATAAGGTTCACTGTCCTCAAAAAATATATCACTAAGCCAAAATAATACTATGTATGTTCACTTACTTATCTGTTTATGTTTCTCTCAGCAAACTATAAGCTCAATGATTCATAGGACCTTTTTTTTGGCCACTGTATCTTCAATGCCTATCATAGTGCCTGGCATATAACAGGTTCTTAATAAATACTTCTTGAATAAGTTTAACAAATGTTTTCTGAAGTAAACCATGTGCCAGGGACTTTACCACATGCTCATTAAACTTAATTTCAACAAAATTAACAAACGTAATTATTTCATTTCATATAAACAACAATGCCTTGAAATAACATTATTTGATACGCAAAATGAGACTCAGAGGTTAAGTAACTAGCTGAAAGCCAACAACTACTGAATAGTTATTAAGCTTGAATTTAAATTCAGGAATGTTTGATTCCACTCTCCCTTACTTGTTTCATCCTCCCAATCTAAGCATTCATTACATATTCAGACGAATTTAGTAAAAGAATGTAGCTCAGCTTCTTTGCCCTCAACTTTCTTCCATTCTTTTGAAGTGGAATTGGGTAATTAAGTATATTCAATCAACTGACCAAAGGAATTTTTAAAAAAAGAAATCGGTGAGTATCAATCACATGCAGAAGTAAGTTAAATACCCTGAACCAAAATAGTTATTTATTCAGACATGCTTTTTTAAAATATGACACAGTAAATATTGTTGGATCATCAAATATTATTTTACAGATTAACTTTTTATCTTTGGGAGAAAATGGAAAAGAGAATAAGAAGGAAAAGAAAATGCTTCCATATTTGGTTGCCATTTATCCAGTTCATTTATACACTAGTGTACACACATTAACAATAAAATATTTCCAAATGTTTAAGAGAAAATTCCTGGATTATGTCAACATCACTATACTTTAGATACTACACATTTAAAACAATTTAGAAAAATTTATTATAATCAGTCCAAAAGTAATTATTCTACATTCTACTTGTAATTCAGTAGAGTAACAGAATCAATGAGACAAGAGTAATCTTGGTATAAAATTAGGTTTGATATACTAATTTTTGAAAGTGAAAGTCATTTGTCAAAAATCTGTATGTGGAACATTACCAGAGAAGCATCAGCAAGGTCCCCAAGACATTTGCATTATGGGAGACAAAAATAAGAACAGAAAATGAAACTATTTAAAATGAACACCAGAGCAGACTTTAGTGAAGGGGCAAAAGAACTAGCAAGGAAGTCAAGAGATGTGAGCTGTAAGCTTAGCTCTGCCATAAACTAAATGTAAAACAGTGAGTGACTCATATCATCATTCTAAACCTCAGGTTTTTTTATATATAAGAAAAGATATAAAGTTTGAAAGATGAAGAGTGTAAAGGTATTCTAGAAACACGGATACAAAGGCTAAGAGACAAAAAGAACACAATATATTAGGAGAATGTAAAGTTGTCATAGATGGCTGGATTGCTGACTTTCAGTTACTTACTTACCTTCTATTAGTCTCAGTTTTGTTGCCTAATTTAATGACACTTACTTCACAGCTTTACCGTATACGTTATTAAATAATTAAGTAAATGAAAATCTAGTGAAGTCCCTTATGCAGTGATATGTATTTTAGTTATAGAGAATCACCATATTACTCTAAGAATATAATTTTTAGGTGACAGCAAATATGTAGGCTTCAGATATGAGGAAATGGTCATTAAGATTACTTTCAACTATAGAATTTTGTGACTATGCTTTGCTTTAAAAGCTGCAAGGTCATTCGACGAAATTCAACCTCTATTCATGCTGAAACCTATCAGCAAATTCAGAGTGAAAGGGAATGTCTTCAATTTAATAAAGGACATCTATAAAAAATAAAAAAAAAAAACCACTACATAACACCTTAAGTAACATCATACTTAGTGGTGAAAGGCTGGAAGCATTCCCCTAAAATGTGGAATAAGACAATCAGGTCCACTCTCACTACTCCTATTCATCATTGTAATAATGGTCATAGCTGGTGGAAACAACAAGAAAAAGGTTTTGAACTAAAAAACAAAACAAGGCATGCAGATATAAACATTCTCTACTCCTAGATGATATAATCACCTATGCAGAATATCTTAATTGACAAATAAGCTACTAGAAGTAGTCAGTCAGTTTAGCAAGGATGCAGATTATAAGGTCAGTGTCATATTACTACATACTAACAAAAAACAGTTAGCAATTAAAAATTTTTAAATAATTTTACTTATAATTGTATCAAAAAGAAAAGAAATATTTAAGCATAAATCTAACAAAAGTGAGTGACATCTCTATGTTGAAAAAAAAAAACCCTAGAAACAAAAAAACCGATGAAAGAAATCAAAAAAGATAAAATAAATGGAAAGATATATATTTATAGCTCATGGATTGGAAGAAACAATACTGTTAACATGTCAATATTTCAATTTCTCCTACATGTCTAAAGATTCAACAAAATTCCAAACAAAATCCCAGCAGGGTAGCAGGATTTTTTTTTTTCTTGTAGAAATCAAAAACCGTATTCTAAAATTTATGTGAGAAGGCAAAGGTGCTAGAATAACCAAAAGAATTTGGAAAAAGATGACAAGACAAAAGACATACCACCTGATTTCAAGACTTGATATTAAGCTACAGAAATCAAGACAGTATGGAATTGGAGAAAGGATAATCATATAATTCAATGGAACAAAACAGAGTCCAGAAACAGACCCACACATATATGGTCAACTGATTTTAAACAAAGATGCAAATAATTTTATAGAGAAAAGGCAGGGTTTTTTTTTAACAGATGGTACTGAAATAGACATCCATATGCAAAAGATGAATAAAAAACAACCTTCTAAGAAAAACTCAATCCATAGTTCACACCATATATAAGTATTAATTTAAAATGTATCATAGACCTAAATATAAAACCTAAGACCACAAAATTTTCAGAAGAAAACAAAGGAGAAAATTTTGTGATCTTCAGTTAGACAAAGATTTCTTAGAATTAACATCAAAAGCATGATCCATAACAGAAAAATAACTGGACTTTACAAAAACTATAATTTGTTCTGTGAAAGATACTTTCAAAGGAATAAAAAGACCAAACCCAGTCGAGGGGGGAAATATTTGTAAACAGATGATAAATGATTTATATCTAGAATATATAAGAAACTCTCAAATCTTAATAATAAAACAAACAACCCAATTTAAAACACTAACAAAAATTTGGGACAGGTACTTCATCAAAAAATAAATACAGAGATGGCAAATAAGTACATGAAGATGTTCAAAGTTTTTAGTCATTAGGGAAATTCAAATTAAAATCATGAGACACAAATGCACATCTATTAGAATGGGTAAGATTAAAAAATACTGATGATACCAAGTGCTGGCAAGGATATGCAGTAACTGGAACTCTCATACATTGCTCATGGAAATGCAAACTGATACAGCCACTTTGAGAAACAGTTTGGCAGTTACTTATAAAGTTAAACATACACTTACCATATGACCAAGCAATCCTGCTCCCAAGTATTTACCCAAGGGAAATGAAAACTTACATTCACAAACATAAAAAAGTACAAGAATATTTATAGCATAACTTATAATTTCCAAAAACTGGAAACATCTGCAAAATCCCTTAACTGGATAAACAAACTGTGGTAACATGTGCCACTTTCTATAAATATCTTATTTGTTTACTTTCTCCTATTTATTGTCTTTCTTCTCATAATAAAACACAAGCTTCCCCAGAACAGAAGAACCTTGTCTTTTATTCAGTGCCGATTCTTGCCTACCCAAAACAGTGTCTAGAGTATCATAGGTACACAATAAATATTTGTTGAATATTAATGCCAAGAAAAATAACATTTATGGAGGGCTTTCTAAGTGTCAAGCAAAACTTCAATAGCTTGGTTATACTGTATCATGTAGGTAGGCAACTAAGACATAGCATAAAATCTCTTGCCCAAGGTCACACAATAAATAGCTAAGTAGAATATGAACCCTGGTAGTATGACTCCAAAGCATGAACATAATCCAAATGAAGAAGTATTGGAAGGGCATTACAGGAAAGAGCAAAATGCAGGGAGGTGAGAAACAACATGGTCTCTGCAGGAAACTACAAGAAGGCCAATAACTATTTATGGCAAAGAAAACTAGAGAGGGGCCAGATCGTGAAGAGCACCATATGCCAGGCTAAGAAACCTGGACTTTACTCTAAAGGAATAGGGAACATTTAAGGGGTTTAGCAGCGGAGTAGCAAAGTCAGATTTGGAGTTTAGATAGAATACTCCAGGTCAGTGTGAAAGATGGACTTAAATAAGCACAAGACTCTGGACAAAGCTACACATACAGTCTTATTTTACACCTTGATATTACCAATAATTGCAATAACTGCAATCCCTTCAATTTCTTTCATTCATCTTACCCTAAAGGCCACCCCTTCTCTTTGAAGCTTACTATAGTACACTACCTATCAAACTACTTTCACCTCATCAGAATGTCCAACAAAGATGAATAAAGTCTCAGTTTGCCTAGAAAAGTTTCGGTTTATGACTGCTATCTAGATGTAATTATTAGATCATCTTTTACTCTCAAAATTAACTGGATTTGGATAATATGATCATCCTACCTTCAATGTATTGATCTACCATGTTTTCACCACCTTTCGCCTTACCATTACTCCTTACTCCTTACCCCCGTAATGTACTCTCTCTTCTCCAGGCTTTGTTGAATGTACCCTGGACTCTCATTCTTTTCTTAGTTTATGATCTTTATTGGTGAAAACACACCCATGTTCTGTTTATGACCATAACAGACTATCTGGTACTGAATTTATCCACCCCCTATAAACTGGACAAAATACATAAAACTGCTTTTTTTTGGCATTAGACAGCTGGCAACTCATGACTGATTTCTGAGACAAGGGAAACAAATGAGGTAAGCCCTGCAATCACTAAGGTATTCTGTCTGGAGGCACCTTCTGAACTATAATGCAAGGCAAAGGAATCCATGCAAAATGATAACTCACTGAGTTGAAGAAACAGAAGCTGGAGTTCCAGGAGTGGGTTGGAGATAATGTGGCTAGAATTATAGAACAAAGCACTGGAGAAGACTATGCACAGAAAAAACTCCAGAAATTTGTATTGGATCCAACTTGATTCTATGGCTGAATGTAAAGCCATATATGCATAAGGTAAGACTCCAGGAAAATAGGCAAAGAACCATTACAAGAAAATGGTGGAAGAAATCCAAAAACTCACATATAGCTGGGAGACCTTTGAATCCAAACAAATCAGAGTAAAAGCTTCAATGAATACTTCACTAGAGACTCCAGAAAGATCACATCTTAGTAGCAGGGTGAAACCAGCCCTAAACTAGAAGCTAATCTAGACCTGTCTTAACAACACTTAGAATCAAGCCTTCATAACAGTAATGGGAGTAACTATCCCATGTCTGCCATCTTACCGTAAACAACTAAAAAACTGGATAAAATATATGAGTAGATGCTTTCAGACATTGGACAACAAGCATCACAAAGCTGGGATCCCTAAGAGAAAAGAAACAAATGAGATAATTCCTGTTATCACTCTGGCTTTCAAGACACAGGAATGGGAAGCATTCCAGTTGTAAGCAGAATAGAGAGACCCCATTGAATATCTGGAGCATTCAGTAGATACTCTAGAAAAGCTGTGCCTGACTCTAGTAGAACTGAAGTACCATCACTGAATTAGGCCTGCACTAACAAAGATTTAAAAGAAGCCTCAAAACAAGTCAAGTTGTTCCACAAGTAAATTAACTGTCTGCCAAAAAAAAAAAAAGAAAAGAAAAAAACAAAACTCTGAATAACTTTTCTTTTAAAAAGGAAACAAAATCTAAACAATCAACAGTGTAATAATCACAATGTCAGATTCAAAAAAAAATGTCTAGATATGCAAAAAAGCATAAAAGTGTGACCTATAATCAGGAGAAAAATCAACTGATACAAATGAATCCAGAAATGACAAAGATAATAGAATTCTCAGCAGTTATAAAGTTATATACAGTTATAAATGTATTCAAGTGTATTATAAACATATTCAAGGATTTAATATATAACATAAACATGATGAGAGAAACAGAAGATATAAAAAAGAACCAAGTGAAAATTCTCATTTATTGCTAGTGAGAATGTAAAAGGATACAATATAGGGAAAGGATTAACTGTGACGTGGTATGAGTCACAGTTATCCTTTATAGTCCCATTATCATTTGTAGTATTGGAAATGTTTTATATTTTGATTGTGGTATGTTTTAATTTGACTGTATGATTATCATACCTCAACAAGTTGATTTACAAGTAAAATTTAATAATAAAATAAATATTGTTTCCTCAGGAAAAGTAAAAACACAACTATGGTTAAATCAAACTTTCTCCCTATTCTGCATGTGCAGGCTTATAGCTAAAAAGGATAGGTGAAAAACATTCACATTGAATTTTATGTGTTTAAATTCATGTATGTATATCACAATGTTACCTTTATTACTATCAACAAATGATATTATTCTACCCGAGGTCATTTACTCTTCCCCTCTCTGATGAGTCCATTCATTATACCTTGTATTACTTCAAGTTTCCAAAACTCCTTCCCCCATCATCAATCTCTGCTGATGATCTTGCTTCCTGTTTCACTGAAAGGATGAAAGGAACAGAAGAAAAACTCCACAGATTACTTTCACTACCTTTATCTACTTAATAGCATCAGCTCTCACCTATTCTTCCCTCTAACATGTTACTTACTATGTGAGAAACATCTACCTGTGTGCCTACCTAAAGGCAATCCTTCAATTTATGAACTGTCTCTTCTCAATATGCAGGAATATCAGTCCAGTATCCCTTCTCCTCTCTGTATCAATTATTTGCTCTATATTAGATCATTTTAATCAGGATATAAACATGCTACTTGTTCCACCCAAGCAAATTTTTTTTTCTCAGACCTACTACCTCTATTAGCTACCATTCCATTTCGTTGCTTCACCTGCAAGGAACTTCTTCAAAAAACGTTGCCTACATTAGATGTCTCCAATGCCTCTCCTCCCATTCTCTCTTTTTTTTGAATTTTACTTTATTGTGGCAAGAACATTTAACATGAGATCTACCCTTAACAAAATTTTAAGAGCACAATACATTATAATTGACTACATATAGCTGGAATATTGTACAACAGATAAATATAACTTATTCATCTTGCTTATCTGAAACTTAAAGTCTATCAATTCGTGAATCCCATTTGCCCCTCCCCACAGCCCCTGGCAAACACCATTCCACTCTTTCACTCTATGAATTTGACTATTTTCAATACCTCACATAAGCTGAATCATGCAGTATTTAGCATCCTAAATGTCCATCAACAGATGAATGGATAAAGAAAATGGTATAAAGAAAGTGGTATACACATACAATGGAATACTATACAGCCTTTGAAAAGAAGAAAATTCTGCAATATGCAACAACATGGATGAACACTGAGGATATTATGCTCTCATTCTCTAAAGCCTACTCTAGCACTCAATTAAAACTGCTATTTGTCAAGGTCATCAATAACTTCCATAATCCCAAATCCAACAGTCAATCCTGTGTCCCCATCTTATTTAAACTATCAGCAGCATATTTCACAGTGCATTACTCACTTCTCCTCCATGATTGTTCTTCATTTATATTCCAAGATAATACACACTTGGATTTCCTCCTACTAACAGTGCTCTTTTTCAGTTTCCTTTACTGGCTTCTCAGTCAGAGGTCGCTAAACTCACTACTTATTCCTCTCCTCTTCTCTATTTATACTTACTCCTATAGTAATATCATCCCTGTTTTATGACTTTAAATACTCTCTATATGCTAACAATTCCCAAATATATAGCTTCAATCCCAACTTTTCTTTCAGACTCCAGACTCATGTATCCCAACTGCCTACTTATTAGTGTGTTTGAATATATGATAGGTATCTCATATTTAAACTGTCTAAAACTGAACTCCTCATCTTTCTCCCAAAACCTGCTCTTCTGGCTGCCTTCTGTATCTCTGTAGATCATATATTCATGCCAAAACCCTGAAGTCATCCTTGATTCTTCTCTTGATTACACATCCATATCAAATCCAGAAGGAAATCCTCTGGCCATATCTTCAAATATCTCCCACCATTTAAATTGTGATCATAATAGCCCAAACCACTATGTCTCTCACTGAAATTAGAATAAAAGTCTCCAAACTGGATCCCTGTTTCTATCCTTGGGCCATTCTGTCTTTAATGTCTACTTTTAACAGGAAATGTCAATAATTTTATGATAGTGGTCATATCATGTAACTACTCTGTTAAACTTCTCTAATATTTTTGTATTTCAGAGTAAAAAATAATGTCCCTACTAAGATCTACCAGGTACTACAAAATCACCACTTCAACCCACCCACTGCTACCCTCCCACATATATACTTTTTAACCACATTTTCTACTAGTTTCTGCCTTGCTCACACAGCTCTAATCACACTGGTTTCTTTGCTGTACCTCAAATGAACCAGATGTGATTCCACCACAGGACACTGGCTTAGGGCAATAGCTATTCCAACTTATAAGACTACCCTTCTACCAGATATTTGTAAACCATATTTCCTTACTTCCTTTGTCTTTGCTCAAATGTTACCTTCTCAAGGAGGCCTACTTTAATGACAATTCATTTTGTTCTCCTCTACGTATCCCTCTTAACCTGTTCTACTTTTTCTTTTAAAAATTATCACTTTCTAATATACTATTTCCTCATTTGTTATGTCTATTTTTTTGTCCTTCTCTTTGACCCAATGATACACCGAGAATGAAAACCCCACAAGTGCTCCTATCTTTTTTCTCACTTGATTACTATATTCCAAGTGCTACAATTATGTCTAGAACAAAGAGGTAGTAATTAAGTATTTGTTGAATAAAAGTATAACCTCCATGGGGTGCCTGGATGGCTCAGTCGGTTAAGCATCTGACTCCTGATTTCAGCTCAAGTCATAATCTCAGGGTTGTGAGATCAAGCCCTGCATCCAGCTCTGTGTTGGGCATGGAGCCTGGTTAAGATTCTCTCTCTCCCTCTCCCTCTGCCACTCCCCATACCCCTTCCATTAAAAAACAACAAAAAAGTACATCCTCCCTAGCTGTTTAGGCCTTCTTTGATATCTTCGGTATCTTAGTTTCTTTGTTGATGATGTTTCTGTGATACATGAAAAATTTTCTTTTTTTTTTCTTTGTTCATTTTTTTTTTCTTAAATCCCACATATGGGAGAAATCATATGGTATTTTTCTTCCCTTGACTGACTTATTGTACTTACCACTATACCCTCTAGATCCATCCATGTTGTTGGCAATAAGTTTTGTTCTTTTTTATGGCTGAGTAATATTCCTCTGTGTGTGTGTGTGTGTGTGTGTGTGTGTGTGTGTGTGAGCACACATCATATCTTCTTTATCCATTCCTCTGTCATGGACAGATGGGTTTCTTCTGTATCTTCTCTATTGTAAATAATGCTGCAATATATATAGGGGTGCATATATCTTTTCAAATTAGTGTTTTCATGTTCTTTGGGTAAATACCCAGTAGTGGAATTGTTGGAGCTTATGGTACTTCTATTTTTCATTTTTTGAGGAGCGCCAATATTGTTTTCCACACTGGCCACACCAGTTGGCATTCCCACGAACAGTACATGAGGCTTCCTTTTTCTCCACATCCTTGCCAACATTCATTGTCTCCTGTGTTTTCTATTTTAGCCATTCTGACAGGTGTGAGGTGACATCACATGGTGCTTTTGACCTGCACTTTCCTGATGATGAATGATGTTGGGCATCTTTTCATGTATATCCTGGCCATCTGCATGTCTTCTTTGGAGAAAGTCTGTTCATGTCTTCTGCCAATTTTATTAGGATTATTCATTTGTTGTTGTTGAGTTGTGTAAGTTCTTTATATATTTTGGATACTGACCCTTTAACAGATATATAATTTGCCAATATCTTCTCCCATTCAGTAGACTTTTTGTTTTAATGAGGGTTTCCTTTGCTGTGCAAAGTCTTTTATTTTGATGTAGTTATAATGTTTATTTTTGTTTCCCTTGCCTCAAGGAGACATGTCTAGAAAAGCGTTGCTATGGCTGATGTCAGAGAATGTTGCCTGTGCAACCTCTTCTAGGATTTTTATGGTTTAAAGTCTCACATTTAGGCCTTTCATCCATTTTGAGTTTATGTTTGTGTATGGTGTAAGAAAGTTGTCCAGTTTCATTCTTTTCTATATAGCTGTCCAGTTTTCCCAACACCATTTGTTGAACAGATTATCATTTTCCCATTGCATATTCTTGCCTCCTTTGTCATAAATTAATTGACCATATAATCATGGGTTTATTTCTGGATTTTCTATTCTGTTCCCTTGCTCTATGTGTCTATTTTTGTGCCAGTGCCACACTGTTTTGATTACCACAATTTTGTAGTATATCTTAAAATCTGGAATTGTGATGCCTCCAGTTTCATTCTCTTCCTTTTCAAGATTGCTTTGGCTATTTGAGGTCTCTTGTGGTTCCATACACATTTTAGTATTATCTGTTCTAGTTTGGTGGAAAATGCTGTTGGTATATTGAGACGGATTGAATTAAATCTATAGATTGCTTTGGAAAATATAGACATTTTAACAATATTAACTCCTCTAATCCATGACCATGGAATACTTTTCCATGTGTTTGTCACCTTCAATTTTCAAGGGGATGCTTTTAAAGTTTCACCATTATGTATGATGCTTGATCTTGATTCTTTGAAGAGATCCTTTATCAAATAAAAAAAGTTCCTTTCTCATCCTAGTTTGCTCAAGTCTTAGTTCAAGTGGGTTTTAAATTTTACCTATTGGTTTCTATGAATCTACTGAGATGATATTTTGAAAGGCAGCATAAGACAGAAGAGAAAAAGCTCTGGAACCAGTAAATAATATGTACCAAAATACAAATAGAATACAAGTAAGCCGAAAAATAAATATGCCAAAAAGTTCACAATAACGCCTTCTAGTTAGTAGGATTATAGGCTTGTGTTTTGTTTTGTTTTCTTTGCTCCATTACTAACTTATATTTTCCAAATTTTCTACAGTGACTAGTTAGGTACAAATCCTGAGTCTACGCCCTACTAATTGCAGTATCTTCAACAAGTTATTTACCCTGTCTGTGTCTTACTTTCTTTCAGTTTCTTCACTTGTAAAATGAGGAGGTATAATAGTACTTAAAAACTATTTTGAAGATTAAATAAATTAATATAAAAGACTTAGAACAGTACATATAACATACAAGTGTTCAATAAATGTTAGCTATTTCTATAACAAATTGAATTACAGTGAAAATGAGAACCTGTGCTATACTTTATAGAAGGAGTATTAAAAGTATAGTAATATTAATAGCTAACATTTTTTTTTGTTCACTTCTTATGTGCCATGCATTGGATTAAGTGTTTTACATGCATTATCACATATGATTCTTAGAGCAACTCTACTAGATACTATTAAAACGTTAAACAGATGTAGAAATTGACTATTTAAATACAGAAATTGATCAATAACTTTCCCACGGTCACAGAGCTAGGAAATAAGTGGCAAAGCTAGGCTTATAATTCAGCCCAACCTAACATAGAATCTATATTCTTAAGCGTTACAATTTTTTTGATGATAATGATGATGATTAATAGTAGATTTGAAAGAAGGAGGAGGAAGAATAAGAGAATAAGCAGAATAAAAAGGAAGAGAAAGCAAACAAAGCAAAACAAAACCCAGTAATAGTAATCTAGTAATAATCTGTTATAGTGTTTTCTCTTGTTTTGTTAGTATTATTTCTACTGTTCTGGTGTTTTAATAAAAACAATAGCCAACAGGTATTGAGCTCCTATTAGCTATCTACCAAACACCATGGTAGGCCCTTTGCATATATTATCTCATATAATTTTCACAACACTCACATGAAGTTGTAGTATTATATTCAGTTACAGATGGAAAACTGAGTCACCAAGAGATTAATTTAACTGATCATGGGTAAAACAACTCACAAGTATCAGAATCAGGATTTAAACCCAAATGTGTCTGAATCTATCATCTGTGCTCTTTCTACTGTGAGATGCTGCCTCTGTGCACTGTTGATTTTGGCCAGGATGAAGTTTCACTGAGCCTAAAATCTCCAGGATGGAGACTAAAGAAGCAGCAAACTGTTGGAATTTTGAAGTCCAATTCAGACATGTAATATATAAAAGTGTGTGCATGTTTAAGCTACATTATTGCTTACAGTAATGTAAGAAATACTTCATTATTTAAAAAAAACTTCTTTTTAAAAATTTCCATTACATACCTCAGAGGACAGTCGGTTGGCACACCCAAACTAAAGAGGATTGCTGAATTGAGAAAAAAAGCCAAAATAATAAAGGGATCTGTTTTGTTGTCTCATGTTGTTGCTGGAATGCAATTAATTCCTCTATGACTAGAGTCCTGAAACACTGCATTATATCCCATTTATTTGTGTAAAATTTCAAAGTAAGTGATGAAAAAGAAACAACTTATTCTAAATATATGAAATATTGAACTTACGAAACAATTAAAAGCAAGAAATTCAAGGAAAAGCATCTCATTGCTGATAGCTCAGTAAAATAGTACAGATTTTCTGGTAATAATATAAAATATGTAGCAAGAGTTCAAAAATACTCATATCATTTGTCTATCAATTCCCCTCCTAGGAATTTATCCTAAGTAAGCAAAACAAAATATGGGTAACATTTCATACATGAAGATATTCACTACAGTGTTATTTGTAACAACAGATAATGGAAAATAATCTTTATGCCCAAGGAAATGGTTCAGTAGTAAAAAGCTATTGTACAGTCATGTTTATGAAGTTTTTAATGATAGAAAATTGCTTGTGATACTATTTATTTAAAAGCAAAACAAAAATTTGCATATGGTAAAAAATTTAATTATGCTCCAAAAAATAAAGTAGGAAGTAAAAAGCCTAGAAGTAAATATGCCAAAAAGTTAATATTTGTTTCTATATAGTATGATTATGTGTGTGTGCTTTTTCTCTGCTTCTAATAATTGCCTGTATTTTCCAAATTTACTACATTGAGCATCAGCTACTTTAATCAAAAAAAGGAAAAATTAATTCGAAGAGATAAAAACAACATAAGGGGAAGAGAATAGAGTTTAGAAGTCAAGATATATCATTTTCCCACTCTTATTGGCTGAAGTTAATAGAAAGATTTAAATAGAAAGATTTAAATAGAAAGATTTGTTTTCACATCACACAAGTATTTTGCTGCATCGATAATAAATTTCCACATAAGAATATTTAATACAAGTTTTCAGAGAGAAAATTATATTTTTAATAAAAATATCTTGATGTTAGTTTACATAGACTCTTGCAAAAACACTACTTAGCAACCACTTTTGGGGGTTTATATATCAGTCCTAGAATACAGCACCATATAGTCCAAGCTTTCATCACTTTTTACAAATGTCAAGGGAAATAACCAAAAAGATAGACCTGTTTGTATGGTATATTTGATGCTATAATTTTTAACATTCATTTAATGGACTTAGTCTTTGATGACTAACATTTCTTTTGCTTGCTAGCACCAAACCCTAAATAAGGTTCCTGACTAGATTACATTCATGAAGCTCTCATTTTAACGGAAATTAGAGAGATGGAAAAGATGATAGGAGGAGACATTATAAAAACAGACCTCACAAGTCAAACTTAATAGTAAAACCATCCTTTTTCATGTAGACAGCCATGAAAACAAATATCCTGTGAGAGAGAGATATTGTATCTTTCTAGCAGATCTTTATGCCATCTTGAGACAGATTTCCATAACTATATTATGTGATTACAGTTGATGAAGCAATGGCCCAAAGAAAGAGACTGATAAAGCATCACACTCCAGGAAACCCGATAAACATGTTCATGATTTCTAATTGTAACAAGAGTAGAATAGCACTGGATATGAAGATAGAAACCCAGAGAGTCAGATAGCTTTAGTCAGGGCTCATTGTAACACAAAAAACTTAATTAAAAAATTTATTCTAAAAAAAAAAAAAAGAAAGAAAGAAACCCAGAGAATCAGAGTAAATATTGGTTCCTCCCACTTTAAAAATGAGCATTCATAAAAACAACACCAACTCTCTTATTAGAATAATCCCTTGGAACACACTCATGTTACTTACTTAACTGATAGGCAAGACTGCAAAAGAGCCTGTATGACTTTAGCATAAGGTATAAAAATTATAACACTCTAGAAGACGCTAATTTTAAACAACAAAAAGAACATACCTGCAAGCAACTAGAAGAGAAAAAAAACAAGAAACTGAAATTTATGAGCAACCTGCCCAAAAAACTATCTCAGGTAGTGTAACTTAAGAAATCCATTTTCCTGGGCACCTGGATGGCTCAGTCGGTTAAGTGATGTACTCTTGATTTCAGCCCTGGTCATGATCTCAGGGTTGTTAGATTGAGCCCCACATGGGGCTGGTCTCCCACTGGGCGTGGAGCCCTACTTAAAATTCCTTCTCTCCCTCTATCTCTGTCCCTGCCCCACCCCAGAAAAGAAAAGAAAGAAAAACATTTTCCCTGCTTAGTCAAGCCACTCCCCACCCCTCCTCCTGAAAAGAGAAGCTATGTAAGAATATTATTTGTACAGAGACTAAAGTGCAAGAAAAACTGGGCTAAGAATTTAATGTGGCCCAAAGTTAAAGAACAATAATAATTTTAGAGCTTTAACTAAGTCTCTATTTAGCAAAGATCTAATTAGGATAGAGGATTCTATTGTTTGAAAAGTAATGGGTCTCATTTCTTAGGAGTTAGTCAATTCCTGGAAGCAATATGCAAGCTGAAGGATGTGCATGTGCTGTGCATAAAGAGGAAAACAGTAAACCCCTTTGGGAAATTAGAAATCCTGGCAGATTTTACTGCTTTTAAGAAAATGTTTCCCTTCCTTCATATGAATTGACTATATTGCTTCAGAATTATTATTTTTCAGTGGTGTATGTTACAACCATAAGTTACTGACATGAGACACCAATAGAAGAATGAAAGGTTATATGTCTACCTCACGTTAGCAGAGACAGCTTCATCGGGGACCCAAAGTTGGAGTGCCAAGACTGTCTTGTAGATGTGGCTAAAGTCTCCTGCTGTGAGTTACACTCTTAAAAGACTCAGTAACATAGACTTGGAAAATGCATTTTGATAATTACTAATTGTCTTGTTGGAATAAGAGGGCAATCCTATTGTCATGTAAACCCCTGATCAGGTAAAGTGTAGGTATTCCTAAGGCAGGTGAAGGGGAGAATATTGTTATTCTTACTATGAAAAGCTAAAAAAGGAATTCTCTCATGGGAGACTAAGTAAAACTAAGAAGCAAAGCTAGGAACTAAAGTATGTTCTTAAGCAGTTTTCTGTGATGGATTTAACATTTTTTCCCACTTGTCCTAAGTCATGTTTAGCCAACAATATAGAGTTCTCCCATCTATTTAATTCCTTCCAGCTAACCCTTAAACTTCATTAAATATTACATACACCTATGTCATTACAAACAGTCATGTGCCAGCGGTGGTGTACAGAATTAAGAGAATCAACAGTAAATCGGAACGTCTGTTCCTTGCACCCCTCTCCTACTGAAGGCAGCATGCCAGTAATAGTCCCTAAAGTCCAGACACTGACCACTGCCAGATATGTGAATCTAATTGCAGTTGAGAAAAATGGAGAGATGCGAGCAACCAGCTGAAAGAGCAAACAGGATGGACTGACTTAGGAGGGAAAGCTAAACCAACCCTCCCTTTCTCCCAAGTATACTAGAAAAAGATGACCCTGAAGGAAGAAGGCAGATAGATATTTAGTTACAGGGCTAAGTTTTCATCTGCTTAAAACAATCATATCACTATATGTACAAAGTTGTGCAGTCTTCCATGATTAGCTGTCTTAATATAACAGAATGATACACGATTTCTTTTTTTTTTTTAAGATTTTATTTATTTATTTGACAGGATAGAGACAGCCAGCGAGAAAGGGAACACAAGCAGGGGAGTGGGAGAGGAAGAAGCAGGCTCATAGCGGAAGAGCCGGATGTGGGGCTTGATCCCACAACGCCGGGATCACGCCCTGAGCCGAAGGCAGACGCTTAACCACTGTGCCACCCAGGCGCCCCGATACACGATTTCTTAGGATAAGATGTTTATTAAGGCATATGCATTTAGTTCTATTTTCATCAACACTCTCTCACTCAAAATATTTGAACAGGATTATAAAAAACATACACTGTTAGAAAATATAGATTAAGAAATTGTGGTTAAAGACAAATTAATATGATCAGAATGAAAGAAAAATTAGTACACAGAAATATAAGCCAAAAAGTTTTCAAGAATCATTAGCGAGTGCTGTAAAACTGGCTCTGAGTTTCCCAACAGATTAAAAAAAAAAAAAAAAAAGGGAGGGGGAATAGGATGAGTTATAAGAATCATACTATTTTTAAGATATAAACACCTTCTTGTAAAAGAGGAAGGCTTTTTCTGAAACTGAGGCCTATAAGAAATGTCCCTCATAGGTCTTTATAAAGAAAAATAATATGGAGAACATACTCTATAATAAACACAATAGCAAGCTACTTCCAATGGTTCCTCAAGGAAACCCAGCACATTATACTAATTCTTTAATCAGTAAAGAGCATTGTTTGTTCTCAGATCATCTATTTGTATTATTTAATAACCACCAGATAACAAAAAGCCAGCATATTATACCTATTTCTGTATATCTCTTAAAACTATTTCATTGCTAGAGATATACAAGACTATATTCCCAATCTGGTCATGATATTTAGATTTCTAAAGTAAAACAAAAGCATAATCTTCTTACCAAAACCACACTGAAGATATCCAATATTTCCCTCACCTGTGATTCTTTCACGTTTTCAACAGTAAAGTTGAACCAGACTCGGAAGCGTGGATTACAGGTATCCGGCCTAATGAATAAGTCATACTCAAATTCAGAGACCTGGTCTACCCGTCCAAGGTTACCTGGTGATAAAAGTTAACAGAACTATGTTTTAATAGAAGTTCAGGCAGCACAATAGCACATACATTTAAACATTATGAGCTCTGACAGCAACATTAGCCATTATACAGTACTTGTAGGTTCAGCATTCACAATCTATAAGGCTGCCAACTCTGAATACAGCCCAGGATAAGAGGAGCCTTCCAGGCTAGTCCATGCTGTGGTACAAACAGCTCTTTGAGTACTTAACATTCAGATCTGTTTGTGCTACAAGTGACAAGATTATTAGATTGGGATGTTCCATGGAGCAGGTGGCAAGCCCCAAAAAACCAAGGAAGAATCACAACCAAACTTCAGTCTCCTAGTTAGAAAAAAGGACAATATACTTTATGTATTTTCTATTAAGCTTTATACAAACCACCTCTACCTCTAATTTAATTTAATTCTCACAACAATGCTATGCAGTTCGTACTATTTTTGGTAACTTCCAAACTTCTATCAGAACATGTTAAAGGATATGTAGAATAAAGTTTTAAACAAAAATTAGAAGTAGTTGCTCCATAAGAATGACAAACTCACAAACAGCCATGAAATTAATTTCCATTTTTTTCACCAATAGAACAGTTTTATCAAAAATGTAGGTTGCCAGAGGGGAGGTTGGTGAGGGTGCAGTAAATAAGTAAAGGTGATCAAGAGTACATTTATCTTGATGAGCACTGAGTAATGTATAGAATTGCTGAATCATTACATTGTACACCTGAAACTAATATAACACTGTATGTTAATTATATTTCAATTTAAAAAAAAGAAAAAAGAAAAAATGTATAAACTTAGGTGTGACTTCCATTCCTTCTATCGCCTCTCTTTGACTTCTATTCTAATGAGCAGTGAATTGCCCATAATTGTCACAATGGGGTGGGATAAAAAATAAAAGCAAAGAGTCTAGTGAATTTCCAACCCAGATAATCAACATCTGAGGAAGAATAAAAAGGACTATAGATGGCAACAAAGAAATTGACTGAGAAATCAGTATTCTATTCCACCTGAAGAGCATAGTAATATCCTGCTTTAAAATAAGATCTAGTGTGTCTTTCTCCAAAAGAATACTCAGAATTAAACTTTAACCTTAAATATACCAAAGTTTTCAATTAATTCTTTTACTAGTTCTATTGGCATGTTACTTATTTTAATGAGCACCAGTTGTGTTGTCACAGATGGAATAGGAGCCTGGAAATCAGCAGACCTGAATTCTAGCTCAGCTGACTCACTATGCAATAATAGGTAAGTTACTTACCCTCTGAGGGCTTCATCTACTAAATGAGAATATTGGTTACCTAACCTTGAAGATTCCTTTCAGCTGTACCATTCTTTGGCTACCTGAATCTAAGATTAATAAGGCAGTGATCCAAGATAATAAGATAATCTTCCCCTCAAAACCTTATCAATTAACCTTAGGGTAATTTTATCTGCTCTCATTAAAATTTGGCCTGAGAAGCCAGACTTATTCCTCCTTCCAGAATCAAAACAATCAGTTACCTCCAATTAAGAACACACATATTGAAAAAAAAAATGCATTGATAGGAAAGTACAAAAATGAACTAATTAAAAACAAAAACTTTTATTTTAGTTTTTCGAGTTTTAAATGTCTTCAGAATTCCCAAGGAGATTCCTCAATTAAATTGGTTCTTTTAATTATTATCATGCAAAAATATTTACTAAGCCCTATGTCATAGAGGGCAGAATACTTATTGCACAGTGGCACTGAACTTTCAATCAGAGCTTTAGGCTGAAGTTTTATCTCTACCACTTACTGAATGACATTGGAAAATTCAGTTAACTTCATCCAACCTCTGTTTTTTCAACTATAAAGTAAGGATTATGTTAATAGAAATATAAATATTTATCTCTTGGTAATTACTATGAGTATTAATTTTCAACTGAAAACATTTTCTGAGCATTTCTACATGCCACATACTGTCCAAAATGGTAAGTGTACTAACCAATTCTCACAATGACCCCTGTGAGGAAGAAATCAATACTATCCCCATTTTACACATAAGAACACCAAAGGACAAAGATATAAAATAACTTATCCAAAGTTATATAGTAGATAAGTAAGCAAGAGTTAGAGTTGGGATTTGAATTCCACCAATATGACTCTAATCACTAGACTAAGAGCGTCTCTACATAACATAGATGGTTGGAAAAATACAGAGATAATATAAATTGAAAGTATATCATCAGGTATAATGCTTCATAAAATTACTACCTTTAAAAAAAACAAGAGGTAAAAAAACACTATTTTTTGCCACCTAAATGTTACTGGTTGAAAAATTAAACATTAATATGCATTTCAACATTTAAAGGAAAATTGTTATTTTGTTTTTAATTCTGGAACACTATAAATGGGTTTTGATAAATAATAACATGTCTTAAAATTGCTGCCATAGATGATATCTAATAATAAGGCTCCATTTGTGTCTAAAATTTTGCAGTTTCAAAATTAGTTGACATTCAAAAAGTACCATGTTATCTGTTGTAAAATAGAACAGATAATTAATCAAACAGATATAGTCTTTGCTTTCACTAAGGTTATAGTCTCAAATAATAATAAGCATCTGGTCTTTGATCTTCTGTAACTATTTTGTTGACCATCTTTGCCATTCCTATAAGGAATATCTTCTCTGTGTGTATGCATAAACAACTCTTTCTTCACCTTACCTTTAATATTTCAAAAAAGTGCCAATTTTTGACCTTCTGAAAATGGCTATTTGTAAATAAACTGGCAATGCCTCTATATCATTTGGTTCCCTTCCACTTATATGAAAAGCAAGAAAAGAAAACAAATAGAAATTCAAAATATAGGACAAATACAAAACAAAACATAAAATGTAGATTTTAAACACAAGTATGTCAGTAAGTGTGTTAAATACAAATTGACAAAATATCACAAAGACAAAATTTTGATGGTGGATGAAAAATTAACTATATGTTGTTTATAAATACACTTGACATTTAAGAGCATGGAAAGACTAATAAAGGAATGAAAAAGTTATATCAGGAAAGCACTCTGAAAAAAAGTTAATGTAGCTATATTTGTATCAGACAAGGTAGCCTTTAAATCAAGAAACATTACTAGAAATGAACAGGGATATTTCATGATGGACAAAAAAAAGATAATTCTATCCAGAAGACACAAAAATCTTTGAGGTGTATGTACATCTATTAACAGATCTCCAAAACATGTAGGTAAAATTTGACAAAATAGAAGATAGGTACAAATTCAGAATTACAGTGAGAAATTTCAACACACCAAAACCACAAACTGAGCAAAATCAAGAAAATATTCAGAAAGAATTGAGACAATCTGAAAATGTGATTAAAAAGGCTACCTTTTTCTAAATATGAAACACTTGATGTTTATAGAACTATGTGTGTGTATGTATTCTTTTCAAATGCACATACAAACTGAGGGTTTCAGAGGGGAGGGGGGTGGGGGATTGGGCTAGCCCAGTGATGGGTATTAAGGAGGGCACGTATTGCATGGAGCACTGGGTGTTATATGCAAACAACGAATCATGGAACACTACATCAAAAACTAATGATGCACTGTATGGTGACTAACATAACATAATAAAAATTTTTTAAAAATGCACATGATACACTAGTCCATAAAACAAGCCTCAACAAATTTCAAAAGGAAAAAAAAAAACTAATTTCAAAGGAATTTATACTATACTGCGTATGTACTCTTATCATAGTTACAGTATTTTAAACTAAATTATATATAATAAATACATGACAATATTTATGAGATATAGCTAATAAATCCATTCAAAAATAGAAATACATATACATACACATATAGATGACTGATTTTCATTGATTTATATATGTCTGAAAATCAATTATCTAAGCTCCCATCACAAACTTTGAAAAATTACTATATTATTAATATAATGATTAAAAGAGAATAGAAAAGAGCAAATAGTAATATTATCTGTTCATTTTACAACACATAACATGGTACTTTTTGAAAGAATAACTGATTGAATAGATGGATGAATGTATTGACTGTGGCTATGGTATATTTTATTTCAAGGTCTCAGCCTGGTGCTTTAAAAAGTATGAACTTAACAAAGCACTAAACATTTCTGAGTTTCAATAGTAATAGCAAAAGACAATAGTATTGCATAACTTTTATACATGAAACAAGCAAAAGAAAAAAGCAACATATAGAGAACTCCGTATGGCAACACATTAGAACAATACATGAAATATACGATTTCTTGTAAGAACAGGACCACTAAAAAAATCATCAACCCAAATATTCATTTTAGCAAAATAAAAAACAAATACGTTTTATCAATAAAAGCAGAAAAAGTATTTGATAAAAAGACACCATCTCTACTTTTGGCTCAGCCATGTTGGGGTAACCATTAAGAGATTAGCCCCATTGTAAAGAATTATATAGCAGGTAAAATATATGAAATAACTCTTTTCAGACATTAGAAAATAAGCAACATTATACAGTAACCCGAGGAAAGAGACATTCACAAGATGAACTACCACAATAGTATGTTGAAGCAGGTGAAACCTGTGGAGTAGGTCATCAGACAGGAGGAAACTATACATGGTGGTGGTGTTGGTGAATGGGTAACCAGAAAACTCTGAGATCATTTCCTGTAACTCTATGGCTGAAAGCTAAACAAGTACATGCACACAGAGAAACTACATTAGTTTTATCAAATCAAACATACTACAATGTTGAAAGCAAAACAGATATACTAGAGATGAAACTATAGTGGGTAGTATAGGCTGTTGGGAACCCAGTACAACCAGAATTGAAGAACTTTTGCCTCCTCAGGCATAAAACCCAGTTGAGATACCAGTAGAGACATTCCTTAGCAATAAAAACCATGTCCTGAGGAAGAACTAGTCTGTATTTTCCCTAATAAAACTGATAAAATCTCCATAGGAGACAAAGTTTGGGTCCAAGTTAGAACAGCTTGAAAATACCTAGGTTTTCCACCAGATCCACATCAATGAAATTTAAAACCATGCATACAGAAGTTTAAGGTGATCAGCCTTGAATTGATAAGCAAATGAACTGCCTTCTACAATAAATACTAACACACTGAAAAAGATAATATGAACTGCCTTCTACAATAAACACTAATACAATGAAAAACAGAATCCACTCTTTAAAATGTATCTTCCATTCTGTCCATTGTACACTCAAGTTATGAGACACTCAAAGATATATATTGCCCATAATCAAAAGGATGGAGGGAAACAATATAAATTCACACTGACATCAGTTGTACTATCTAGAAGAAGAAAATCCTTTAAATCGATATTATATATATTGTCAAAGAACAAAAACATATTAATAGAATTAAAGAAAAATATAATTTTCATATTTAAAAAATATGGAATTTCTAAAGAAATAGAAATGTCTGTAAAGACCTAACAAAAATTCTTTAAGTAAAAAGCACAATACCTGAAATGAAAAATTAAGTGGATGAACTTAACATTAGATTAGAGATGGTGAACAGTCAATGAATTTGAAGATAGATCAATTAAAAAATCATATGATCTGAAGAATTGAGAGAAAGAAAATTAAAGAAAAATTAACTGAGGCCTAGAAACTTATGGAATAATAAATGGTCTACAACACATATAAATGGGTCTGAGAAGAACAGAATGAGCAAATAGAAGAAAAAAATGTTTTTAATAATATCAAAAATTTCCCAAACATAAATTAAAAAATGACTTAGATATCTTAGAATCTCAAGAAACCTTACACAGAATAAATAGAAAGAAAACTCAACCAAAGTACATAACAGTCAAATTGATAAAAACCAAACAGAAACAGAAAATCTTAAGAGCAGCCAGAAGAAAAGCCATAAAACATAGATGTGAACAACATTAAGAATAAACATTGACTTCTAAGAATAACCATTAATTTCTAAGAAAGAACATCTTTAAAGTGATGAAAGAACAGAACTCTCAACCCGTAATTCAATATTTAGTGAAAACATACTGGTGATGGGTATTAAGGAGGGCACATGTAATGAGCACTGGGTGTTATACACAAATAATGAATCATGGAACACTACATCAAAAACTAATGATGTACTGTATGGTGACTAACATAACAATAAAAAATATATATAAAAAAAATAAATTAAAAACATACTTAAAAATGAGAGTAAAATAAAACATTTTCAGATTAACAAAAACAGAGAATTCATTACCAGCAGACCTGTACTATATGTAAAGCTACAAGAGGGGAAATTATATTAGATAGAGCTAATATCTATAAGAATAAACAAACATTATTAAAAATACTACACTACTAAACTAGTGTATAAATTTAAAAGACTGCTTTTATTTGTCTCATAATTTTCTTACAAGGTAATTGTTCAAACTTTTAAAAATGGTATTTTAAAGTCAGTTTACAAAGTACAACGAAACAAAATCTATGGCAAAATAGCAAAAAGAAATAGAATTACGCTGATATGAGGTAACTACATTTGTGAGATGGAAAGTAGGAAGTAGGAAGAACTTTGAGGAAAAAAGGAAGTAGTAATTACAAGTACAAGGTACCAAATGTGAAGTATTAAATTCGAAGTGGTAAAATAAGGACCCTGAAAAGGGTTTGATAAGTTATCAAGAGATGAAAAAGACAAGAAAAAAATTAAATTCATATTAATAAGCAAAAGTTACTCATCCAAAAAGGTTGTATATGGTATAATTCCAACCATATGACATTCTGCAAAAGTCAAAGCTATGGAGATCAGAGGTTGGAAAGAAGAGAAATTAATAGGCAGGGGACAGAGAATGTATAGGGCAGTGAAAAATACTCTGCGTGACTATAATGATGGAAACAATAATATGTTTATCCAAAACAATAGAATATACAATGCCAAGAGTGAACCCTAATGTAAACTATGGATGTTGGGTGATTATGACGTGTCAATGTAGGCTCATCAGTTATAACAAATATTTAAAATTACTCAAAAAAATAAATTTTTAAACAAAATGTTTTAAAAGTTTGATAAGTTATGAGTGAATATTGTTTTAGAGCAATCATTAAAATAAACATAAAATAGTTTTACTAAGAACCAAAAGGAAAGGTTTTTTTATTATGAAGTCAGTAAAACAGTAACAAAGTAATAGAAACAGAAGGGGCAATAAGAAAATTAATAACAAGATAGTTCATTTAAGCCCACCATGATTACATTAAATAGAACAGATATATGAACAGAGTAAGTAGTCCAATAAAAAGCAGACATTGTTAGATGGGAATAAAAAGCCAGAACCAGTAAGACACAAGTAGTCTAAAATTTCAATAATTTTTTAAAGGATTTAAGAATTTCTTTTCCCACCTCTGAAAAAAGAGTTATCCACTCTCATAAACTGTCAAAAGCCAAAGACAAAAAGAATCTTCAACTCAGCAACACAGAAACAACTCATCATTTATGATTTATCATCATAAATAATAGAGGTCAGAAGGCAGTAGAATAACACAAAATGCTGAAAGAAAACATTGTCAAACAAGAATTTGATAGCCAGCAAAAAATAGTCTTCAAAAATGAGAAAGTAAAGACATTATCAGATTTAAAAATCTGCTCTACAAAAAATACTACAGGATAACCTTCTGGCTAAAATGAAAGAACACTAGAGTATAATTGAAATCCACATGAAGAAATAAAAGAGCATCAGTAAAAATAACTACATAATAAAAGACTTATATAAATATTTTATGTTTGTAGATGTTTTTCTCCTACTGATATATAAAACAACCACATAAACCAATCATTATAAATCTGTATGGAGTATATATAATATATCCAGATGTAGTTTGTGTAACAATAAATATATGTATGCTATATATATTATTGAAATGAACTTGGTATTAATTAGAACTATGCTGCTATCAATTAAATTAACTTCATTTTAATCCTCAGGGCAATTAAGGAAAGAAATTTTAAAATACAGTAAAATAAAATAACAGTAAAATCAGTAAGAGAATTAAAATGGTACACTAGATAATATCTACTTAACACAAAGAAGGCAGAAATGGAGGAATAGATGGGAAAAGGCAAAAAACATATTGAATGTGGCAACAAAATAATCTTAGCTTTGCAATAATTACAATAAATGTAAAAAGCTTAAACACTCCAATTAAAAGGCAGAAAATGTCAGAATAGATTTTTTTAATGAACCAACCATATGATGTCTGCAACAGATGCACTTTATTTTTTTTAAGACTTTTTATTTATCACTTGAGAAAGAGAGAGAGAGACATCATGAGCAGGTGAGAGAGGCAGAGGGACAAGCAGAGTACCGGATGAGCCGGGAGCCTGATGCAGGGCTTGATCCTCAGACCCAGAGACCAGGACCTGAGCCAAAGGCAGACATTTAACCATCTGAGCCACTGGGGTGCCCCAGAGATGCACTTTAGAAACAAACTCACACCTAGGTTGACAGTTAGAAGGAAGGAAAATAAACATACCAAACACAACAAAAGAAAGCTGGAATACCCATCCTAATATCAGAAAAATAAACGTTAAGACAAAAGTTGTTAGAGACAAAGGAGGATATTTTATAATGACAAAAGAGCAATCCAGCAAGAAGACAGAACAAGTATAAGTATAAATGCACCCAACAAGAGAGTCCCAAAATGAATAAAACTAAAAATACTCAGAATTAAACTACTTTTTATATTATTTTTTCATTTTGAGGTCAATGATTTAAACAACATGTGGGAATTTAAAACATAAAACCAGAGCGTAAGACCACAGTTAAAATTTTAGGAAGACCATCTTATGTGCTGTATGTATTGAAAAGGTCAAAAGCCTTAGGCCTAGACAGAAATAGATTAGACTCCTAGCACCACTGCTTACTAGTTTTAAACTTTCGGCAAATTTAACTGCTCTTGACCTCAGTTTTCTTGTCTGTCAGAGATAAAACATTTTCTTGGTAGTATTATTATCAAATGAGATTATGTACATAAATTACATAGCCAATGCTTAAGCCCAAAAGTACTGGAGTCACCTTTGAATCCTAATATCATACTTAATAACTAAGTATACCCATCAAAGAATCCTTTCAAATATATCTATAATCCAAACACTTTGCATTACTTCCACAGTTATCACTTTGACCCAAGCCACAGTATTCTCCCACCTGGATTATTTATAACTGGTATCCTTGTTTGCTCCCCTTATATTCTATTCTCAACACAAAAGGCAAAGTAATCTTCCCAAAACATAAAAGAGATTATGTCGCACTTCGTTCAAAATCGTCAAGAGGTTTAGCATTTATTTCAGAGTAAACCTGAAGGTTCTAAAAGATTCTACATGAGGAGGGCCTGAGTGGTTCAGTCAATTAAGCGTCTGACTCGATTTCAGCTCAGGTCATGATCTCAGAGTTCTGGGATCAAGCCTCTCCTGCACCCAGTCATACTCCACTCTCTCAGCTAGGAGTCTGCTTGAGGACTCTCTCCCTTGGCCCCTCGTCTTGCACACATTCTCTCTCTTTTTCTCTAAAATAAATAAATAAATCTTAAAATAAATAACTAAAAGATTCTATGTGATCTATCTCCCTTTCACCTGTCTGGTCTTATCTTCTATTGTTCTAATACCATTTGGCCTCCTTATCATTTCTCTTATTTGTCAGGCACACCTCAGTTTTAAAGGACTGTAAATGGCTATTCCCTCTGGCTAAACTTCTCTTTCCCCAGGTTTTCATATGGATGACTCCCCAACATCATTCAAGTCATTGCTCAATTCTCCTTTCTTCAAAGAGGCCAACTGGACCACCATACTTAATACCGATAAACACCCTTTTCCCACATTCCGGATTCATCTCACCTACTCTAAATTTTCTCACAGTGTCACCATATTCAATTATAGCATAAAAATTACTTATTTTTTATGAATATTATTTATTTTTGTCCCCTCTGGTAAAAAAGCAAGTTCAGGAATAATTTTCTGTCTTGCTTACTATTATACCCTCAGTACTAGTATCTAGCCCAAACTGGGTACTCAAAAAATATCTGTGGAATAAATGTATAAATAAAAGAAAAATCCCAAACTTGTTAAGTAATATACATGGAAGTTATTGTGGCAATATTTTGAAGGTCTCTTTCAAAGCAGAACTCATAGTGGGCACTGGAAATACAAACATGAATAAGTAAGTACTTGTCTTCATGGAGCTTATAATTGAGCTGAAGCAATAATCACACAGTGTATCATTTCAATCCAAGCATCAAGTGCTATGATGGAGAAATTCCCAGAGGAAATCGAAGCATGCTGTGCAAAAGTGAGTTATTGTTATATCTATAATAGAGAAACATAAACTGATGAAAAAAAAACCATAAAAATCTACAATAATGGATATTTAAAATTGTGAAATTTATTTTATTGTTCTGTGTTTGTCCACTGAAAGTTATCCTGAGAAGTTAGTCAACTTAACATTTATACTTGGCCTTAAGATGTTGTTTTATTTTCTTCATGTAAAACTCTTGTTACACATTTTACTTTATTTTCCAGAATAATGAGGTACTTACTTTTCTTCTTTATTTTGGCTGTATTTTCTTTTTTCCAAGAATCTAAGGGAGTTCTCCAACGCCGCCCCTCCCCCCCGCCAAAAACCTCTCCTTACAGAGAAACATGTTAGCTTTCTGTTTTCAAAAAAGAAAAAACTATATGCAAAAATGTATTTCTCTACTTTCTAAAAGACTCTGTTTTCTCAGTTTTTTCTTCAGATCTTTTATTTTACACAAGAAATTGTAAACTGAAAACTAAATTATTTAGGAAGAAGAACAGGATCAATGAATAAGTGTATTCTGAATTAAAATGCCCATTGGACGGTGACTGGGTAGATGGTTAAGCATCTGACTCATGATGTTGGCTCAGGTCATCGTCTCAAATTCCTGAGACTGAGACTCAAGTGGGGCTCTGCACTGAGCAAACAGCCTGCTTGAGAGTCTCTCTCTCTCTTTTTCTCTGTCCCTCCCCCCCACTCGTGAGCACTCTCACTCTCAAAACATATTTTTTTAATTAAAACATAAAATAAAATGCCCATTAGAACTCGTAAATTGAGATTGAGGATCCTTGCAACTGACCCTCAGCAGCCTCTTTCAGTTACATGATTCTTGGAAAGAAGGAATCCCAAATCACACTAGTATCACTGAAATATGAAAGAAAGATGAGCAGCCCTTGAAAATAGAGGGAAAAAAATAATTCCATTACCCTGGAAAATTAGTAAAGGTCATATGACTTTACCATCCTGTCCAGTCTATTAATTTCCAAAATTTCACATTCTACAGCAAAGTAACCACACTGATATAACTAGTTAGATGGGAAAGATCTTCTTAGAAAACAAAGTGCTCATTCATGTGAGAGAAATGTCTTTCTGTATATCATTCAGAGATCTGAAAGGGCAATTTTCCAAATGCTGCCTGCTTCCCTCAAGGAGTTAATCTCCCTCTCCTGGGGAAATCCACTTCTTCCTGGGAGCATGTTTGTGATCTTGGACCGCCAGTTTATTTTTTTTCTTTCTTTTTTTTTAAATATAAATTCAATTAGTCAACATATAGTACATTAGTTTCTAATGTAGTGTTCAATGATTCATTAGTTTCATATAACACCCATTGCTCATCACATCATGTGCCCTCCTTAATGTCCATCACTGAGTTATCCCAACCCCCCACACAACTCCCTTTCCACAGCCCTCAGTTTATTTCCCAAGCTCAAGAGTCTCCCATGGTTTGTCTGATTTTTTCCCATTCAGTGTCCCTCCCTTTCGCTACCACCCTCTGAGCTATTTCTTATATTCCACATAAGAGTGAAACCATATGATAATTGTCTTTCTCTGACTGACTTATTTCACATAGCATAATACCCTCCAGTTCCATCCACGTTAATGTAAATGGTAGGTATTCATCCTTTCTGATGGCTGAGTAATATTCCTTTGTATATATGAACCACATCTTCGTAATCCATTCATCTCTTGAAGGACATCTCAGCTCCTTCCACAGTTTCGCTACTGTGGACATTGCTGCTATGAACATTGTACTGCAGGTGCCCCTTCAGACCACTACATCTGTATCTATAGGGTACATACCCAGTAGTGCACTTGTTGGGTCATAGGGTAGCTCTATTTTCAACTTTTTTTTTTTTTAAGATTTTATTTATTTATTTGACAGAGAGAGAGACAGCCAGAGAGAGAGGGAACACAGGCAGGGGGAGTGGGAGAGGAAGAAGCAGGCTCCCAGCGGAGAAGCCTGATGTGGGGCTCGATCCCAGGACTCCGGGATCATGCCCTGAGCTGAAGGCAGACGCTTAATGACTGAGCCACCCACACGACCCTATTTTCAAATTTTAGAGGAACCTCCATATTGTTTCCCAGAATGGCTACACCAGCTTGCATTCCTGCCAACAGTGTAAGAGGTTTGCCCTTTCTCCACATCCTTGCCAACATTTTGTTGTCCCCTGTCTTGTTCATTTTAGTCATTCTGACTGGTGTAAGGTGGTATCTCATTGTCGTTTTGATTTGTATTTCCCTGATGGCAAGTGATGTTGAGCATTTTTTCAAGTGTCTGTTGGCCATTTGTATGTTTTTTTTAGAGAATTTTATGTTCATGTCTTCTGCCCATTTCTTAACTGGATTATTTGTTTATTGGGTGTTGAGTTTGATAAGTTCTTCATAGATCTTGGATACCAGCCCTTTATCTAGTAAGTTATTTGCAAGTATCTTCTCCCATTCTGTAGGTTGCCTTTTAGTTTTGCTGACTGTTTCATTTGCCATGCAGAAGCTTTTTATTTTGATGAAGTCCCGATAGTTCATTTTTGCTTTTGTTTCCCTTACCTTTAGAGCTATGTCTTGCCAGAAGTTGCTGTGGCTTGGCCCACCAGTTTAAAGAAGAGGCTTTTAGGGGCGCCTGGGTGGCAGAGCGGTTAGGTGTCTGCCTTCGGCTCAGGGCGTGATCCCGGCGTTATGGGATCGGGCCCCACGTCAGGCGCCTCCGCTATGAGCCTGCTTCTTCCTCTCCCACTCCCCCTGCTTGTGTTCCCTCTCTCGCTGGCTGTCTCTACCTCTGTCAAATAAATAAATAAAATCTTTAAAAAAAAAAAAAAGGCTTTTAAAGCTGTTCATTTGTCTGATCAAAAGACTAGGAAGACAAAAGGGACAGAAATCACTGTAGTCATATCACTGTTATATTGAATTCCCAAGATGACAGCAGTTTATTGTGACCCCATTTTTTTATGAAGATATAATTTCATATTCATAAATATTTAGATATTTTTCAAATTATTTATTTATTTATTTATTTTGAGAGAGAGACAGAGACGGGGGAGGGGGGCAAACGGGGGGGGGTAGAGGCAGAAGGAGAGAATCCTAAGCAGATTCCACTCTAAATGCAGAGCCCAACTCAGGCCTGATCTCACAAAGCTGAGATCATGACCCTAGCCAAAATCAAGAGTCAGACACCCAACCAAATGAGCCACACAGCCACCCCTTATATTCATAATTTTGTAAAATTTTTCTTAAAGAAGCCTCTCTGAAATTATATAAGCTTCAAGGTCATATGAAACTTAAAACATTGCTTGCTTCCAACTATAAGCTGGTGTGGCTTAAGAAATGGAGAGATTTATACTCTGACTCCTAAAGTTGAAAGCATATTTTCATCTTGATATACAGGAATTGATTCTCCAAACAAACATGATTTCCTTGAAAAATATTAGGAGCTATTAACCAGCAATTAAACACTGAATATATGATGAATAATTAATACTTTATATCTCACCATGCAATGAGAGTAGAGATTTGAAGACTGGATGACATTTTCAAAGTCATTCTACTTCAAAGATTACAAATGCTTTCTGGTTTTCTATTTCAAAATTCCTCTGGCTATTCAGGGTCTTTTCTGATACTATACAAATTTTAGGATTATTTGTTCCAGCTCTGTGAAAAATGTCAATGGCATTTTGATAGGGATTGCACTGAATGTGTAGATTGCTCTGGATAGCAAAGACATTTTAACAATATTTGTTCTTCCAATCCATGAGCATGGAATGTTTTTCCATTTCTTTGTGTCTTCCTCAATTTCTTTCATAAGTGATTCTCTTGTAGATAGCATAATGATGGGTCTTGCTTTTTTATCCAATCTGAAACCCTGTGTCTTTTGATTGGAGCATTTGGCCATTTACACTCAGAGAAACTATTGAAAGACATGAATTCAGTGCCATTATATTACCTATAAAGTCACTGTTTCTGTATATTGTCTCTGTTCCTTTCTGGTCTATATTACTTTTGGGCTCTCTCTTCACTTAAAGGATCCCCTTTAATATTTCTTGCAGGGTTGGTTTAGTGATCACAAATTCTTTTAGTTTCTGTTTGTCCTGGAAGTTTGTTATCTCATTCTATTATGAATGAAGCCTTGATAGATAAAGTATTCTTGGCTGCATATTCTTCTCATTTAGCACCCTGAATATATCATGCCACTCCTTTCTGGCCTGCCAGGTCTCTGTGGATAGGTCTGCTGCCAGCCTTATGTTTCTACCTCTGTAGGTTAAGGACCTCTTGTCCCAAGCCGCTTTCAGGATTTTCTCTTTGTCTCTGAAATTTGTAATCTTCACTATTACATGTCAGGGTGTTGATCCATTTTAATTAATTTTGAGAAGGGCTCATTGTGCCTCGTGGACTTGAATGCCTGTTTTCTTCCCCAGATGAGGGAAGTTCTCAGCTATAATTTGTTGAAATATACCTACTGCCCCTCTCTCCCATACTCTTTCCTCTTCCTCTGGGACGCCAATTATTCTAATATTGTTTCACATTATGGGATCACTGATCTCTCAAATCCTCCCCTCGTAATCAGGAGTTGCTAATCTCTCTTTTCCTCAGTTTCCCTATTCCCCATAATTTTATCTTCTGTATCACTGAATCTCTCTTCTGCCTCATTAACCCTAGCAGTAAGAGCCTTCATTTTCTTTTGCATCTCATTAATAGCCTGCTTGATTTTGACTTGATTTTAGTTTTTGTATTTCTCCAGAGAGGGATTCTCTATTTTCTTCTATGCTTTTTTCAAGCCCAGCTAGTATCTTTGTAATTGTTGTTCTGAATTCTAGCTCTGACATTTTACTAATATCCATATCTTTTAAGTCTCTGTCAGTTAGTAATGAAAATTGTTCCTTTTTCTGGGGATTTTTCCATCTTGCATTTTGTCCAAAGAATAGATGAATGAGAGAACAAAATACAAAAATGTCAATCACAACCCCAACAAAATAAACACTAGTCAAATCAGAAGAGATCAGAAACCAGAAAAGAAAATTTTAGAAAGAAAGAAAGAAAGAAAGAAAGAAAGAGAAAATAATCAAACAGGTGGACAGAAAAGGGTGATATACCAGGTCCTGGGTATATTATGGTCTGTTTGTTAGAAGACACTAGATACCAAAATAGTAAAGAAACAAAAATATAGAAAATAAAATCTCATACATCTTGCCCACCCCATACACTGATCTAGTGCCCAGGATACCATAAGCAACCCTAGTTTTCTACTGACTGCCTTAGTCAAAGGAATGTAATCTGTTATCAGTAGGGGAGGGGTATGAATATAACATCCAGCCAGCCACATCAACTTATATCAGTCACAAAGGGAAAAAGGGACTAGTTCAGGGTGACTGAGAGTTCCATCTTGGTGACTTAGAAGATTACTGATGTATTAACTGAAATAAGAGGCACAGGAAAAGAAAAAGGTATAAAAGGATTTTTTTTTTAGAAATGTTAAGTTTGAGGTATCATGGATCCCTCAAAAGATAATTCTCAATAATCTCTAATTTTATTTTCTCTGCACAATTTCATTTTTGAGACAAAAACATTAAATCCACAGAATATCCCTTCCGATATAGTAAATACTCGTTGAAAATAATGTCCTAGGAGTCTCTAAAAGTATTTTGGCAGAAATTTGAGCTGATGGAGATTTCAAAAAATATCTCTTGAAATGTATATGGTTCGTATTATTTTTATAAAAGAACGGGGAAATGCACCTTAGGTGGATACAAAACACCACATATCTAGTAAACACAAAAACAGCTGTCTTGACTGCAATTCTGTCCCAAGATGTATGAGATTTGTTTATTTATTTATTTTGAGAGAGAACACACATGCACATTGGGGAGGAGAAGAGGGAGAGGGAGAGATCAAATCTCAAGCAGACTCCCCACTGAGCATGGAGATTGACATGAGGCTCAATTTCACAACCCTGAGATCATGACCTGAGCAGAAATCAAGTCGGACGCTTAAGCAACTGAGCTCCCCAGACGCCCCTGTCACAAGATTTATAAACCCATGAAGCTTTCTACTTTCTCAGAGTAAGTAGCAGAAGCATTGCTCACTAACAGAAAATTTGGTTGAATCCATCTTGGAAAATAATAGTCCAAATCTTCTGAAACAATTTGGAGGTATGTTATTAAAAACTCCAAGTATTTGGGGCGCCTGGGTAGCACAGTGGTTAAGCATGTGCCTTCGGCTCAGGGCGTGATCCCAGCATTCTGGGTTCGAGCCCCACATCAGGCTCCTCCGCTAGGAGCCTGCATCTTCCTCTCCCACTCCCCCTGCTGTGTTCCCTCTCTCGCTGGCTGTCTCTCTCTGTCAAATAAATAAATAAATAAATTCTTTAAAAAAAAAAAAAAACTCCAAGTATTTGACACTAAAGAGGTTCTACTAAGTGGACTTAAACATTTGACTTCTTAATGTCTATAACCACATTCCCCAAGGTGAAATGAAGTTTCCTGAAACTCTCCACTTGTGGTTCAATATATTTACAGCAACAGGGAAGAAAAAAAAATGTATTGTAGAAGTTTTGCATAGCCACTCAAATCAAAACTGACAATTACCTTGATGTAAGAATAAATAATAAAGCTTGAGAGTTTTATGAGCCCCAAAGTAATTTTCAAGTTGCATAAAATGTTCCTTCTCTCCATATATATTAAAGTACTTTTACCTCTGCTGCCCTATACATTTAGTCTTCATAAAATATTCAACATGTTGCTTCCAAAGTCAATAAAAAATTATTCCATTACTGGAAGAAGGAAAATCCATTTTGCAAATGATAGGGAGATTACCCAGCATAACTGTAATTATCGTTTTTTAAAAAGGAACAGAAAGAGAGTTGTTGAGCAATTTGAAGATCTTCTTAAGCCACACACTGTGTTTTCCTACAGAGGACTTTTAAGATGAGAAAAAGACCTTGAGGGTCTTATAATAAAAGGTCGAACATTCTGCTAAAAAGCACCACTATCTTCAGTACAACTTATCAGCCAGCTTGCAGCACCTCCTTATTTACAACTATTGGTCCCAAAGGAAGTGCACTTGAGTGTAGGCCACCACTGCTTTGTAATGAGCTTGCCAGGAATGATACAAGAAACAAATTATGACTATGTGCCACTCCCAGCTCAGAAATCATAGTAGACTTCTTCTGGTGAGGAAGAAGGAGGAGGAGGGACACAAAGCAAGAGGAACAATGCAAAGAGGAGAATGGACGCCTAACAATAAAAGAGCCATCTTCGGTTACGCTCCTAAAGATTGAGTCGTAAAGACAATTTGGAAAATTCAGTGATTATCCAGCTCAGCTGTCCATTCCCAGCTCAGGGGCCTAACCCTGAGACAGCTTCATAAAATGATAGCTTCAAGGAGCAGGCTTGCACTCTCAAATTAAGCCCATTAAAAATAAAAACAAAAAATAGAAAAACTCTGAATCTGTCACAGATTAGTAACAAAAGGTCAAATACTTCCCCATACACCTAGGCCACTTTCATATTGTGTGTTTACTTACTGGAGCCTAATCTGCCTCTCTTCACGCAGAAAAATATACACCATGCTAAATGGGGGAAGGTAAAGAATTAAACCTTATCTAAGAGCTGTCAATAAATCTATTGTTGGAAATACATGTGAATAGAAGTAGCAATAGCAATCTTTGTCTTTTAAAGAGGTAGTTTTTCAAAAAGAGAATTACACAAAGTGCTCTTCTGTTTTTATCAATATACTGCCAGGTTTTGAAATACTATTTTCCAACCAAACAATAAAAATCTTGACAAGTAAGCAACAGAAAATCACTAATACACTTGCAGCTGCATTTCAATCTATACAAATTCTTTAAACAAAAGCAACTAAAAAACAGCCTAGCCTAGCAAAATTATTTTACCATTTGGGCCTCAAATCCAAGATAATTAAGAAACAGGATTTTATATTTTCACTGAAAATTTCTGACAAATAGTCAAATGAAAAAAAAAATCCCCATGAGAAGATAAAGACCTATAAGTGAATTACAAGGGCTGTTAATCAGGAAACGGGTTTTTTTTCCGCCCGATTTCAGGTTAACAAAAAAAAAAAGAATCTTCAAATCTTTTATTTTTGAAAAATGTAAAAGTGTGAGTGGAAGCAGGGAAGGGGAAAAGAATTTGACGACAGAAGACTCAAGTCTACACTCCAGCTTAACTAGCAGTAGTATATATTTAAGGGGAATATGAAAGAAGGGATTATTTCTATCATGTAATCATGAGACAATAAAGACCCTGAATAAGACTGATAATGAGAATGGAAATAAAGGACATATATGATAGACACTTTTGTAGAAAGAATTAATGGGATTTATCAATGAATGAGGTCAGTGAGCTGAGTATCTTCCATTTGTTCCTCCAGAACCAATCTCCAAATTCTCTGTGATTTCTGCTACAGAAGGTTGACCTCTATGGAATGCTGCCTCTTCTCTAACCCTTGGTTGAGGTCGGTCAGTGGAAGTCACCAGCCCAAGAGGAAGGACAGGGAAATAGTGAGTTAGATTACTTATTCCCTTGGCTCTCTCAGTACCTAGTTACAACTTGTTGGATGTGTTGTTCCACTGAAGACCATTATCTCCTGTCAGGTGTCCCTCTATGTTTAGCCCTGTCAGTGGCTCCTGGAACCACTTTCTCTCCTTTTGCATTTAGGAACATGAGTAGTAATAGCTCTCTGTTCTAAGCAGCCTAAGAACCTAAATTGCCATCATTATTTCCCTAAAATTATCAAAAACTACCCAATTTAAGCAGGATATTTGTGCTTTCCCATAATCTGACTCATACAAGTGAAACTATTCTATAAATCATTAGACACTGTGAATAAGGCTCATTTACTTGTTTACTTTGTTGGTTGAAAAAACTTCGTGACGTAAGTATAGCACACACCAAGTGACCAATTAATATTTACTGAATCAATTAATAAAAATTATGCATTGTTAAGATTGAAAGTCAAGTCTTAGTTAAATCCCTGAAATCTCAAGGTTAATAATACTGTATGGTGACTAACGTAACATAATAATAAAAAAAAAATTAAAAAAAAAAGAGATGAGTTGTGAAGTGCATCAATTAGACAACAAGGTCTTATGAAAGAACATATAAGCAGCAAAGTAAATCAATTATTTGTAGAAGCCCTTTGGTAATTATTAAAACTATGTATTATTCAAGGAAGTGTTCTAAGTATATACAGCCTCTCATAAAGATGAAAGGAAGTAGGTATCAACCTTCAAAACTCATACCTTGAAAATATAAAGATGATACTAGAAATTCTGACTATGCCCAAGTTTGGAAAGGAGCAAATATGCCCTAAAAAGCAAATATAAACAATACAAGATAACCTCAATAAGATTAATGGTTAACTTCCCATCAGAAGCAAAGGAAGACACAAGGCAGTGGTATGACACATTCAGAGCACTGAAAACAATTCTCAACCTATAATTTTATATCTAGCACAGCTATCCTTCAAAATGAAGGAAAAATAAAAATATTCCAGATAGACAAACAGTGAGTGAATTAATTTGCTAACAGATATGCCTTGCAAGAAATATTAAAGGATGTCCTTCAAATTGAAAGAATATTATACCATATAATAAGTTAAATCCACAGTAAGAAATGAAGAACACCAGAAATGGTAAGCATGTGAGTAAAGAATATATGTTTTTTTCCTCATTATTTCTCTTTTCTAAAAGACATAACATCATGTAAAGAAATTATAACATTGTATTTTTAGGTTTCTAACATATGTAGATGTAATATGTATGAAAATAATAGCACAAAAAAGGAGGAAGAGAATGGCCTGTATTAGGAAAATTTTCTATTACGAATTTTAAGAAATAAATTCACAGTTTCCTGAACTAGACTGCGGTAACTTAAAATACATATTGTAATCCCTAGAGAAACCACTAAGAAACATAACTCAAAATATACAGGAAAAAAACAGGAACAGAGAAACTTAAATAGTACAAACTATGTACTTAAAACAGTGAAGGAGAGAGAGAAGCCCAAAAAAGAGAGGAGACATATAAAAAACATAGAGCAACATAACAAATATAAATCAACTATAAAAATAATTCTATTAAATGTGGATGATCAAAGCATTCCATTCAAACTGGATTAAAAAAATTAAGATCCAGCTCCATACTGTCTACAAGCAGCACACATTAGATTCTAAGACACAGGCTGGTAGTAAAAAAATGGGACAAAGATATACCAGACAAATTATAAATGTAAGATAGCTAAAATGGCAATATACATATTAGGAAAAATAACTTTAATAAAAGAAATACCATTAAAGACAGTACACAGTCAAAATGATAAGATTCAATACATCAGTAAGAGGTATGTGCATCTAATCTCAAAATACATATAGCAAAAACTTAACACAATTTTATAAAAAATAAACAATATCAAAATTTATAGCAAATGATTTTACATCTCTACTCTCAGTAATTGATAGGAATGTTATATAGAAAATTAGGATAGAAAAGACGTGAACAACACTAACAACTGACTTGAACTAACTTACATATACAGAACACATCAACTAATGACTGCACCCATATACAAATTATTTGTAAAAACACATGGTACATTCTGCAAGGTAGATCATATTCTACACCATAAAATCTTTTAAATAAATTTGAAAGATTAAAATCATAAAAAGACAATTCTCTAATAATAAGACCATTAAAATCAGCAAAATGAAATCTGAGAAATACTCAAACATTTATAAATTAAACATTTTAAATGGCTGATCAAAAAAGGAATCACAAAAGAAAGTAGAAAATATTTGGAACTTAAGGAAAATGGAAAAGAAAACATATAAAAATTGAAAGGGCTGGTTATACCTATAAATGATCATACTTGATAAGAAAAAAGGTTATAAATCAATAATCTAAGATTCCACTTAAGAAATTAGAAAAATAAGAGCAAATTAACAAGCATTGTGCAAAAGAAAAAAAATAATAAAGATTGGAGCAAAGATAAATGAAATTCTTAAAAAACAGAAAACCAATATATAAAGTCAATGAAACTAAAATCTGACCTTTTAAAAATATGAAAAAAAATTGAAAAACCATTAGATAGATCAGTAGTCAGTAAATTATAGCCTATGGACCATATGTGGACCACAGCCGGTTTTTATAAATAAAGTGTTATTGGAATAAAGTATTCCTATTCACTTATATATTGTCTATAGCTGCTTTTAAGATAGAATGACAGAACTGAATAGTTGTAAAAGAAGCCATCTGGCACAAAAAAGCCAAAATTAATTAGTACGTGATCCTTTACAAGAAAAAAAAAAAGTTTTGTTACACCAAGTTATACCAAATATTTTAAAAATTTGCCAAAATCAGGAATGAAAGATAACACATTGCAGACCATGTTGTAGGGACATCATGACACTATAGAAGTTAAAATGGTTATAAGGCAATAGTATAAACAACTGTATGCCAACAATTCAACAACTTAAATAAAATGGACATATTGCTACAGAGACAAAATTACCAAAACAGTCTCAAGAAGAAAGAGATAACCTGAATACAAATAAAACAAATAAACAAACTGAATTCATAATTTTCATTCCTCCCACAAAAAAAAAAAAAGAAAGAAAAAGAAAAAATGTTCAGGATCAGGTACCTTCACTAATGAATCTTACCAAATAAATGAAGAAGAATGAATACCAACGCTTCACAAAATCTTGCGGGTAATAGATGAAGGTGAAAGACTTCTTAGCTCTGGGGCCAATATTACTCTGATACCAAAACGACAATCAAAGAAAACCACACAGGGATATCCCTCATGATCACAGACTCAAGAATATTTAACAAAAAAATAGCAAACTAAATTTCAGCAAAATATACAAAGGATTATACAAAATGACTAAGTAAGATTCATCCCAGGAATGCAAAATTGACAAGTTCAATACCCATTCATAATAAAAAAAAAAAAAAAAACCTCTCAACCTCTCAACATATTATACATAGAAGGTAACTTCTTCAACCTGATTGGGGAACCTATATAGAACCACTTTTAACATTATACATAATAGGAAAAGACAAATAACTTCACAATATCAGGAACAAGACAAGGATATTAACTGTTGCTATTATTAAATATTTTAATGGAGATTCCAACCAGTGCAATGAAACAGAGATATAGAGAAAAAAAGGGCTGAGGATGGGGAAAGGAAGAAGGAGAAAGAGGAGGAAGAAGGAAGGAAGAAAAGAACGAAAAAAAAGGAAAGGCATATATATTGGAAAAGGAAAAGGAAAAAATTTCTAGCTCCCAGATGATATGATCCTATATTGAGACGATCCCAAAGAATCCACCAAGTGCAAATACTAATAATTGAATTTAGCAAGGTCATGGATCCTAAAATCAACTGTAAAATTCTATTGCATCCTATATGCTAGCAACAAACCATTGGAAATTTAAATGAATTAAAATTTTAACTCAAAACAGTATCAAAAAGAATGAAATATTCAGTAGTAAATTTAACAAAAAAATGCAAGAAATGTACACTGAAAAATATAAAACATGGCTTAGAGAAATTAAACAATATCTTAATAAATGTGATTGGAGGACAATTATTGTGAAGATGCCAATTCTCCCCCAAATTAATCTGCAAATTCCTTACAATCCTTACCAAAATCCCAGCAGGGTTTTTATAGAAACTGACACATTGATAATAAAACCTGTATAGAAACAAAATGACCTAGAAAAGCAAAGACAATTTTGAAAAGAATAACAAAATTGGAGGAATTACACAATTTAATTTCAAAACATACTATAAAACTATAGTAATCAAAACATTTTAGAGTTGGCACAAGAATAAACATATGAATCAACAGAACACATTTGAGTTATGAGAAATAAATTCTTACATTTAGGATCAACTGAGTCTCCGCAAATATGTCAACTCAATTCAATGGGAAAAGGATAGTCTTTTCAAAAAATGGTGCAAAATGAAAAAAAAAATATTATACCACTACCCTGCAGAATAATAGCCCCTCAAAGACCATCAGGACCGTCCATGTCCTGACCCCCAAAACCTGTCAATATATCAGGCATATGACAAAAGAGACTGATGGTGTGATTAGAGTAAGATATTGATATGAAAAGATTATCCTAGATAACCTATGTGGGCCCAAGGTGACCACAAGAGTCATAGACAAAATGGGCGGGGTCATGGGGAGAGGAGAAGGACATAGAGACAGAGAAAGGGAGAGGAGAGAAAAATTTTAAGATTCTCTATCAATGGCATTGAAAAGAGAACAGTCCATGAATCAAAGAATGCAGGTGACCTGTAGATGATGGAAAAGGCAAAAAAATATATTCTCCCTAAGAGCCTCCAAAAGGAATGCAGCTCCACCAAAACCTTTATTTTATCCTAATAAAACCCATTTCAGACACTTCCCTCAAGAAACGTATGATGTTTGTGTTGTTTTAAGCCACTCAGTTTGTGATTTTTATAATATCAATAGAAAACTAATACACTTAACTCACAAGAGATATAAAAATAAAGTAAAATATATTATAGACCTAATATAAGAGCTCAAAATTTTAAGGAGGAAATGTGAGAGAAAAATCTTTGTAATCTTAGGTTATGATAAAAGTTCTCAGCTATGGCAACAAAAGTAATCCATTTAAAAAACAGTGGTAATTGCACTGCATCAAAATGTCTACTCTCCAAAAGACAATATTATTAAAATATAGACAGAAGTATGAGAGACCCACTAATTATTTTTTAAAGAACCATATAGTAATTCTGTGGTTAAAACGTACAGTAACGTCATCTCCTCCAGTCCCGCCCATGTTGCTGCAAATGTTGGGAGGAGATTATGCTAAGTGAAATAAGTCAAGCAGAGAAAGACAATTATCATATAGTTTCACTCATTTATGGAAAATAAGAAATAGCAGAGAGATCAGTAGGAGAAGGAAGAGAAGAATGAAGGGGGGGTAAACAGAAGGGGGAATGAACCATGAGAGACTATGGACTCTGGGAAACAAACTGAAGGTTTCAGAGGGGAGGGGGTGGGGGATTGGGATAGGCCAGTGATGGGTATTAAGGAGGGCATGTATTGCATGGAGCACTGGGTGTTAAACACAAACAATGAATCATGGAACATATCAAAAACTAATGATGTACTGTATGGTGACTAACATAACGTAATAAAAATTTTTTTTTAAAAAGTACAGTAATGGAAATTTTTTAAAAATCACTAGCAAATATCAACAGCAAGGCAGGCAGATGAAAGATGCAGCAAACCTGAGGAGAGGTCAAGTGAATTGTTCATTTTGAGAAATGGGGAAAAAGAACGAAGAAATACAAAGACTCAGAGACCTTTACAAGATAATCAGTCACAACAAACATACACATAATGTGAGTCTCAGAATGCAAGGAGATGGAGAAAAGAACAGAAAGAATATTTGAAGAATTATATCTAAAAGCTTATAAAATTTATGGAAAACATTAAATACCAAAGAAACTCAAATAAGTCCAACATGATAAACTCAGAGATCAACACTTAAACACATTATAATCAAACTGTTGAAAGACAAAGATCTGTAAAGAAGAAAAGTGACATCACTTGTAAGGAATCCTCAACAAGATCAACAACTGGTTTCTCATCAAAAATCACAGAAACCAGAAAGCAGTAGGATGACACATTCAGAGTACTGAAAGGAAGACTTTTAACCAAGAATTCTATATCTAGCAACACTTTCCCGCAAATGAAGATAGTAAGACACTTCCTAAAACCCCACCAAAAAAAAAAAAAAAAAAAATATCTTAACACCATTACTTATTAGCACACCTACCCTACAAGAAATACTAAAGGGAGCAAGCCCTTCAGGTGGAAATGAAAGGACACTAGACTGTAATTTGAATCCAAAAGAAGAAATATAGCATATCAGCAAAAACTGTGTCACAGATAAGCATAAAAAAAGAATGAATGTATTTTGTTCATAACTCTTCTATCTGATTTTTAAAATAACTGTATAAAGCTATATTTATAAATATGTGTGCATGAACATTATATTGTATAAAGATATAATTTATATGACAATAGCACAAATAAGGCAGAAGGAACAAAGCAACATGTGAACAAAGTTTTGTATACTATTAAAATTTAAATTAAATTTATATTAACAAGATGTCCATTCATGTCCATTCATCTCTAGGACATTCACCAAGAAAATATAGAATAAAGGAAAAGGAAAGAAAATGGAATTTAAATGGTACATTAGAAGATATAATGATATACAATAGTACAGGAGGACTAGAGGGGGGAAAAGACATAAGACATATTGAAAATAAACTAAAAATTACAGATATAAATTCCACTTGGTCAGTCATTAAATTAAAGTGGATTAAATACTTTAAAAGGTAGAGAAGGCAAAATGGGAGTAAAAACATAATCTAACTATATGCTGTCAATAAGAGGCACACTTTAGACTCAAAAACAAAAAATTTGGAAGTAAAAAAAAATGGAAAAAGATCACACAAACACTAACAAAAAAGACTATAATGTTTATATTAAAATAACTCAAAACAAACTTTAAGACAAAAATTGTTATGAGAGGGAAAAAAAGGACAACTTACAATAGGAAAATGATCACTCCATCAGGAAGCTATAACAGATATAAACATAAATGTACCTATCAAGAGAGCCCCAAATATATAAAGCAAAGCCATCAGAATTGCAGAGAAAAATAAACAATTGTCCCAAATATATAAAGAAAAAACCATCAGAATGAAGAGAGAAAAATAAACAATTGAACAAAAATGGACACGTCAATATCCTGCTTAATAATAGACAGGAATAAAAAGAAGATCAAAAAGGAAATATTAGACTTCAAGAAAACTAAAAATCATTTAGACCTAACAGAAAATTATAAAACACTGCCCTCCAAAACAGTAAAATATACAATCAATACAAGTACACATGGAACATTCTCCAGAATGGACTATAAATTAGGCATATAAACACAAAAAGAGTCTCAGTAAGTTTTAAAGTTTGAAATACAAAATCTGTTGTCTGAATACAATGCAACGTAATTACAGATGCTTGAAAGAGAGAAATTTGGGAAATTCGAAGATATATGAAAATGAAACAACAAACCTCTAAATAAACAAAGGCTCAAAGAAGGAACCACAAGAGAAATCAGAATGTACGTTGAATTGAGATAAAATAAAAACATATTTACAAAACTTACAGGATTCAGTGAAAACAGTATTTACAGGGAAATATACAGACGCAAATAACTATATTAAAAACTACTAAAGATCATACATAAGAAACATAATCCTCCACCTTAATTAGAAAAGAGCAAACTAAACCCAAAACAAGCAGAGCAAAAGATATAATAAAATTAGAGATGAAATAGACAATAGAAAAAACAATAGTAAAAATCAATGAAACCAAAAGTTAGTTTATTGAAAATATCAACAAAAAGAACAAGCCATTAGCTAGACTGATCAAGGAAATAGATAACTCAAATTACCAACATCAGAAATGAATCAGAAACTAATATAGTATGTTGATTATACTTTAATTTTTAGAAGATAAAGAAAAAGGCTGAACGTTACTATTGACCTTACAAACTCATAAGAATTATAAGAGAATACTATGAACAATTGATGCCAATAAATTAGATAACCTAAATGAAATGCCCAAATTCCTAGAAAGACACAAGCAACTGCAAAAAACTCAAAAAGAAACAGAAATAGAGTAATAAAAAGCTTCCATGAAGAAAAGCCCAGGACCACATTGCTTATACGGTGAATTCTACCAAAAAACATCAAAGAACAATAACAGTAATACTTAACAAATTCTCCCAAACACAAAAAAAAGAGGGAACACTTCCAAACAAATTCCATGGAACACTTACAAAAAATTCCATGAAGCGAGTAACACCCTGATACCAAAGCCAAACAAAGATATCAAAAGAACACAGAATTAGGAAGAGAGATTTAGATAGCAGAGAAGTAGGGGGACCCTGGGCTTTCCTCATCCCTCGAACACAGCTGTATTGAGGTCAGATCACTTGGACCACCCAGGAAATTGATTTGGGGATTGAAAGAAGCATCTCCATGGTTAAGGAGAGACAGCATGACAGGTTAGAGTTAGGTGGAAGTGAATTGGGAGAGAGAAAAACTGCTGCTCTGTGGAGCGGAAGGAGCACTTTCCATGGGGAGAGAAAAGGCAGAGAAAGAGAGAGGGGTTGAGAGCATGGCATTGGGTCCCAACAAGAAGAAAACTCCAGACCATGGACTGAGAAGTGAGGGAAACTGAGTATCACAGGTTTTTTGCAATCAGTGTGTAGAGCTCAAACTCTGAAGTTTTGGAAGTGTGAAGCAGAACTGTGTGGCGGGCTCCTAGAGAGAAGGAGGGAACTGGCTGGAGAGCACAAAAAGTGGTGTGGGGATCTCCTGGGTCACACTGGAAAAAGACATTCCCCTTCCTGGAGTACATTTGGAAGAGGGTATATTTATTACCTCTTGAAGGACAAAAGTCCCTGCAGGTGTGACCAAATGGCCTTTCATCTGCAGGGGCAGAGGCACATGCAGAGGGTAGATAACCTGGTCACTGCTTTTCCAGGTACTGCACCATGGATTTCGAGAACTGCACAGACATGGGACTGTTTTTCTGGGACAAAGGACACAAGACACAGCACAGTGAGGAGGCAAAGCTCCAGAGAGGGGAGCAGGCCTGCACGGTGCCCAGTCCTTTAAGATTAGGAGTTTTGAATCCCAGTCATAGGCCAAAGATGCAACCAAGAGAGCTGTGGCAGCGGGAGCACTGACAGCCTTAGCTTTTCTGTGAGGGCTTCCTGAACAATGGGGGTGGTGTGAGATCTCCTGTCCAGGGTCAAGAGAGTGGGGTGGTGCCATTTTCCCCTCGCCACCAACATGGTCATACTTCAGAGAACAACACAGTGGCCCCAGTGGAGGTAGGAGCTGCTTACACCAAACCTCATGCTCCATGCCTGGGAAGTGCATATTTATTGGGACAGGACTGACTCAGAGCCAACAAAGTGGGACTCTCCCACAGAAGACCAGCACAGGAAGCACCCAACATGCATCAAGTCTACTGATCATACAGGGCTTCAAAGCATCACGTGCAGCTCTGGGGGAGAGAAGGCCAGGCTGTATGTTTTTTTCTTCTTTTTTTTTTCTTTGGAAATAGGCTTATAGTTTTTTTGTTTATTAGTGTGTTTTTTCATTTTCTTCCCTCATTTTGTTTTTGGATCAGGTTTCTATTTTTCTTTTTTCTTTCTTTCTTTTCGTTTTTATTTTTTTCCTTTCCTTTTCCTTGGAATAAGGCTTCTAGTTTCTTGATTGTCGATTGTCTTTTTGGGTGTTTTGTTCCTTTTCCGTTTTTCTTTTCCTTTTGTATCATGCTTTTTCTTTTCTTTTCTTTTTTTATTGTCCAGGTTTATTTCAAAAAACAAATCAAAGCACACCTACTTAAAAGTCCAAACACTCCCCACTGCAAAGAAGGAGCAACTCTGAAGAGAACTGATCAGTGGGAAAGAGCAAAAACACAACAGAGTGCACAGAGCATACACCAGAAATACTTCCTGACGTACCAGGCCCTGGACAATGTATGACCCTTTTTTAATATAGCATTACACTCAGGTGCAGGACATATCAAGCTTTCATAACATGCAAATGATAGAAACTTAGCCAAAATGACACGAAAGAGGAACACTCCTGAAAAGAAAGTTCAAGAAGAAATCACAGCCAGGGACTTGCTTAAAACAGACATGTAATATATCTGAAGAAGAATGTAGAACAACAGTCGAGAGAATACTAGCTGGGCTTGAAAGAAGCATGGAAGACACCAGAGAAACCTTTGTTGTAGAGATAGAAGACATAAAAACTAGTCAGGTCAAAATAAAAAATGCTACAACTGAAATGCAAAACTGATTGGATAAAATCACAATGAGGATTGAAGAAACAGAAGACTGAATAGGTCATAGAGAAGAAAAAATTATGGAAAATAATGGAGGTGAAAAAAAGAGGGAAAGAAAACTATTAGATCACGAGGGTAGACTTAGGGAACTCAGTGATTCCATGAAGCAAAATATCTATATCATAGGAATCCCAAGAGAAGAAGAATGTAAAAAAGGTGTAGAAGGTTTATTTGAAAAAATTATAGCTGAGAACTGCCCTAATCTGGGAAAGTAAGCAGGCATACAAGTCCAAGTCAAAATCAACAAAGGCAAGGCAACATAAAGACATATCATAGTGAAACTTGCAAAATACAAAGATAAGAAAAGAATTCTGAAAGCACCTAGGGACAAAAGTTCCTTAACATACAAGGGTAGGTACTTAAGGTTAGCAGAAAACCTGTCCACAGAGACCTGGCAGGCAAGAAAGGAGTAGAAGGAAATATTCAGTGTGCTAAATGGGAAAAATATATAGCCAAGAATACTTTATACAGCAAGTCTGTCATTCAGAATAGGAGAGATAAAGAATTTCCAAGACAAACAAAAACTGAAGGAGTTGATAAACACTAATCCATCTCTGCAAGAAATATTAAAGAGGACCCTTTGAGTGGGAAAGAGAGAACAAAAGTAACAAAGACTAGAAAGAAACAGAGGGAATACAAGAGCAATGAATTTACAGGTAATACAATGCCACTAAATTCATAACTTTCAATAATTACTCTGAATGTAAATGGACTAAATGATCCAATCAAAAGAGAAAGCGTATCATAATGGGGGGCGGGGAGACCCATTAATATGCTGCTTACAAGAGACTCATTTTATACCCAAAGACAACTCCATATTGAAAGTGAGAGGGTGGAGAACCATTTATCAGGCTAATGGACATCAAAAGAAAGCTGGAGTAGCCATACTTATTTCCAACAAACTAGATTTTAAACCAAAGACTGTAATAAGAGATGAAGAAGGGTACTATATCATAATAAAGGGGTCTATCAAACAAGATCTAACAACTGTAATATATATATATATATATAGAGAGAGAGAGAGAGAGAGAGAGAGCAGCCAAATATATCAATCAATTAATAACAAACTTAAGGAAACTCATTGATAATAATACAATAATAGTACAGGACTTTAACACTCACAGCAATGAACAGATCATCTAAGCAGAAGATCAACAAGAAAACAAGGACACACTGGACAAGATGGACTTCACAGATATACTCAAAGCATTTCATCCTAAAACAGAAGAATACACATTCTTATCAAGTACACATGGGACATTCTAGATCACATACTGGGTCACAAATCGGGACTCAACTGGCACAGAAAGACTGAGATCATACCATGCATACTTTCAGAACACAATGCAATGAAACTTGAAGTCAACCCCAAGAAAAATTTTGGAAGGACCCCAAATACATGGAGGTTAAAAAATATCCTACTAAAGAATGAATGAGCCAATCAGGAATTAAAGCATGAAGAAAATACGTGGAAGCAAATGAAAATGAAAATACAACAGTCCAAAACCTTTGGGATGCAGCAAAAGCAGTCCTAAGAGCAAAGTATATAGCAATATACGCTTGCCTCAAAAAGGAAGAAAAATCTCAACCTAACCTCTCTTCTAAAGAAGTTTTCTTAGAAAAAGAACATATGATGCCTGAAGCCAGCAGAAGAAGGAAAGTAATGAAGATCAGAGCAAAAATAAATAATATAGAAACTTAAAAAAAAAAAGTAGAATAGAGCAATGAAATCAGGAACTGGTTCTTTGGAAAAATTAATAAAATTGATAAAACCCAGCTAAATTTATCAAAAAGAAAAGAGAAGGGACATGAATAAATAAAATCACAAGTAAGAATGGAGAGATCACAACCAACACCACTGAAATACAAACAATTATAAGAGGATATTATGAAAAATTATATGCCAACAAATCAGACAATCTGGAAGAACTGGATAAATTCCTACAAAAATTTAAACTATCAAAACTGAAAGAGGAAAAAATAGAAAACTTGAACAGACTGATAACCAGCAAAGAAAATGTATCAGTAATCAAAAATCTCCCAACAAACAAAAGTCCAGGGCCAGACGGCTTCCCAAGGGGGAATTCTGCCAAACAGTTAAAGAAGAGTTAATAACTATTCTTCTCAAACTATTTCAAGATATTGAAATGAAAGGAAACTTGCAAACTCATTCTATAAGACCAGCATTACCCTGATTCATAAAACCAAAGCCTCCACTAACAAAGAGAATTATAGGCCAATATCCCTGATGAACACAGATGCAAAAATTTTCAACAAAATACTAGGAAATTCAATCCAACAGTACATTAAAAGAATCTTTCACCACGATCAAGTGGGAATTATTCCTGGGCTTCCAGGGTGGTTCAATATTCACAAATCAATCAATGTGATACACCACATTAATAAATGAAAAAATAAGAACCATATAAGCCTCTCAATAGACATTTAAAAAGCATTTGGAAAGTACAACATCCATTCATGATAAAAACTCTCAACAATGTAGGGATAGAGGGAACATACCTCAGCATCATAAAGGAAGAATCCACAGCTAATATCATCCTCATGGGGAAAAACTGAGAGCTTTTCCTCTACCCTCTAGAACAAGACAAGAATGTCCACTTTCACCACTTTTATTTAACACAGTACTGGAAGTCCTTTCCTCGGCAATCAGACTATAAAAAGAAATAAAAAATCATCCAAGTCAGCATGGAACATATCAAACTTTCACTCTTCTCAGATGATGTGATACTATCTAGAAAACCCAAAGGCTCCACCAAAAAACTAATAGAACTGATACACAAATTCAGCAAAGTGCAGGATACCAACTCAGTATACAGAAAGCTGGTGTATATCTATACACCAATAATGAAGTAACAGAAAGAGAAATCAAGTAATTGTTCCCATTTACAATTGTACCAAAAACCATAAGATACCTAGGAATAAGCCTAACCTAATATGTAGAAGATCTGTACTCTGAAAACTATAAAACACTGATGTAAGAAACTAAAAATGATACAAAGAAATGGAAAAACATTCCATGATCAAGGAGTGGAAGAACAAATATTGTTAAAATGTCTATGCTACCCAAAGCAATCTACACATTCAATACAATCACTATCAAAATACTACCAGCATTTTAAACAGAATTAGAACAAACAATTCTAAAATTTGTATGGAACCACAAAAGACCACAAATAGCCAAAGCAAATTTGAAAAAGGGAAGCAAAGCGGGAGGCATCACAGTTCAAAACTCATGTTATATTACAAAGCTGTAGTGATCAAGACAGTATGATACCATCCAAAAACAGACACATAGAACCAATGAACAGAGGAGAAAACCCAGAAATGAACCCACAACAAGATGGTCAATCAATATTTGACAAAGCAGGAAAGAATATCCAATGGGAAAAAGACAGTCTCTTCAACAAATGATGTTGGGAAAACTGGATAAGCAACATGCAAAAGAATGCAACTGGGTTTTCTTACACCATACACAAAAGTAAATTTTAAATGGATGAAAGACCTAAATGTGAGACAGGAAACCATCAAGATCCTAGAGAAGAACACAGGCAGTAACCTCTTTTACATCTGCTGTAACAACTTCTTACTAGATAGTTCTCTGAGGCAAGGGAAACAAAAGCCAAAATAAACTATCGTGACTTCATCAAAATAAAAAGCTTCTGCAGAGTGAAGGAAGCAATCAACAAAATTAAAAGGCAACCTTTGGAATGGGAGAAGATATATGCAAATGAGATATCTGATAATGGGTTAGTATCCAAAATCTATAAAGAGCTTATAAAACTCAACTCACCCAAACAAATAGTCCAGTTAGCAAATGTGGATAAGACACGAATAGACATTTTTCTAAAGAAAACATACAGATGGTTAACAGACATATGAAAAGATGCTTAACATCACTCAGATTCAGCAACATACAAATCAAAACTGCAATGAGATATCACCTCATACTAATCAGAATGGCTAAAATCAACCACAGAGGAAGAGGTGTTGGTGAGCATGTAGAGAAAGGGGAAACCTCTTACAGTGTTGGTGAGCATGCAAACTGGTGTAGGCACTGTGGAAAACAGTATGGAGGTTCTACAAAAGGTACCTACAATCCTGCAAATGCACTTCTACTTATTTACAGAAAGGACACAAAAATACTGATTTGAAGGGATACGTGCACCCTGATGTTTATAGCAGATTTGTCAATAATAGACAAATCATGGAGAGCCCAAATGTACATCATCTGATGAATGGATCAAGAAGATGTGGTATTTACATACAAATGAATATTTCTGAGCCATAAAAGAGAACGAAATTTTGCCATTTGCAAGGAGTGCATGGAGCTAGACAGTATTATGCTAAGTGAAATAAATTAGAGGAAGGCGAAGAGCATTTTACTCATACAGGGTATTTAAGAAACAAATCAAATGAACATAGAGCGGGGGAAAGAGGCAAACTGTAAGAGACTTAACTATAGAGGAAAAACTGATGGTTACTGGAGGGGAGGTGGACCAGGTGATGGGTTAAACAGGTGATGGGTTTTAAGGAGGGCAATTGTGAAAAGAAACTGATGTTATATGTAAGTGGTGAATCATTAAATTCTACACCTGAAACTGGTATTACATTGTATGTTAACTAAGTGGAGTAAAAATAAAACTTGAAAAAATATAATTAGTTTAGTAATTTTGTAATCTACAACTTTACTGAATTTGTTTTTTAGTTCTAACAATTTTTGGTGGAGACTAATTGTATATTGTTGTGTCATCTGAGAACAGTGACAGTTTTATTTATTCCTTGCCACTGATGATGCCTTCTATTTCCTTTTCTTGCCTAATTTCTATGGGTAGGATTTACAATACTATGTTGAAATAAAGTGGGGAGAATGTCCATTCCTGTCTTGTTTTATATCCTAGAGGAAGATCCTTTGACTAAGATATTAGGTATGGGATTGTCATATGTTTCCTTTATTATATGAGATACTTTGCCTCTATAATCACTTTTGGGAGAGTTTTTAATCATAAAGTGATGTTAACTTTGTAAAATACTCTTTCTGCATCTTCGAAGATGGACATAAGATTTTTATCTTTTGTTTTGTTAATGTATAACATTGATTGATTTTCAGATGTTGATCCATCATTGCATCCCAGTACTAAATTCTGCATGATCATTGTGTATGATTCTTTTAATGTATTGTTTAATGTCATTTGCCAATATTTTGTTGAAGTGTTTTGCATCTATATTTTTCAATGATATTGGCTTGTAATTTTCTTTTTTTGTAGTGTGCTTGTTTTATTTTCATATCAGAGTAATGCTGGCCTAGTAAAAGAAAGGTTTGGAAGCATTCCTTCCATTTCAGTTTTTTGGAAGAGTTGGTGAAAGATGAATATGAAATGTTGTTTGAGTGGAAGAATTTGCCAGTGAAGTTGTCTGGTCTAGGAGTTTTCTTTGTTAGGAGGTTTTTGATTACTGATTCAATCTCCTTACTAGTGATTGGTCTATTCAGATTTCTATTTCTTCATGATTCAGTCTTGGAAGGTTATAAGTTTTTAAGAGTTTATCCATTCTTCTAAGTTGTCCAATTCTTGGTGTATAATTGTTCATAGTAATCTCTTATGATCCTTTGTATTTCAGGGGTATCACTTGTACCTTCTCTTGTGACTTTATATAGTGGACCCTCTCTTTTTTTTTTTTTTTTTTTCTGGGTGAGTGTAGCTAAAGGATTTTCAGTTTTGGTTATCTTTCCAACAAATCAGCTCTTAGTTTTATTTATCCTTTCTACTGTCTTTTTTATCTTTATTTCATTTACACTCTGGTTTTTATTATTTAATTCCTTTTACTAAGTTTGGATTTATTTTTTCTTTTTCTAGTTAATTTAGATGTAAAGTTAAATTGTTCATTTGAAATTTCTCTTATTGTAATAGGACTCTATTGCTATGAACTTGCCTCTAAGAACTGATTTTGTTGCATTCCATAAATTTTGGTATGTCATATTTCTGTTTCACTTGTCTCTAGGCATTTTTTCTTTTTTTTTGTTTTTTTGTTTTTTTTTATTATCTATTAGTTGTTCAGTAACATGCTGTTTTAACTCCATTTGTAATGCCCCCAACTCAGTTTTTTCTTGTAATTTTAGTTTCACACCATTGTGGTCAGAAAAGATGCTTGATGTGATTTCAATCTTTTTAAATTTATTCATATTGCTTTTGAGACCTAACTTATGAGCTGTCTTCAAAACTATTTTCCATGCACTTTTGAAGAATGTATATTCTGGTGCTTTTCAATAAATGCTCTGTATGTATCTGTTAAATCCATCTAGTTTGATGTATTGTTTATGGATGATGTTTTCCTACTGATTTTCTGTCTGGATGATCTATACTTTGATGTTATTAGGGCATTAAAATCTCCTCTTATTATTGTATTGCTGTTAATTTCTTGGCTTAGATCTGTTAACATATGCTTTATATATTTGGGTGTTATATAAATGTTATATCTTTTTGCTCAATTGATCCCTGTATCATTATGTAGTGCCCCTCTTTTATTAAAATGTTTGATTTGAAGTTTTTTTTATCTGATATGAGTATAGTTACACAAGCTTTATTTTACCTTCAATTTGTACAGGATATCGTTTTCCATTACTTTAATTTCTAATCTATGTCTGTCTTTAAACCTAAGTGAATCTTTTGTTGACAGTTTATACATGAGGTGTTTTTGTTTGTTTGGTTGGTTGGTTGGTTGGTTGGCTGGTTGGTTGGTTGGGTTTTCTTTTTTTGTTGTTGTTGTTGTGTGTTTTTTTTAAATCTATTTAGCCACTCTATTTCTTTTCTTTGGAAAATGTAGTCCCTTTACATTGAAATAATTATTGATAGGTATGTACTTATTGGCATTTTGATAATTGTTTCCTAGATATTTGGTAGGTCCTTTTTGTTACTTTATTCTTCTCTTTTTCTCTTCTGTTTGATGACTTTCTTTAGAGTGATATTTAGATTCCCTTCTCATTGTCTTTTGTGTATTTACTATAAGTTTTTGGTGTGTCAAAACTGCAAGAGTCACATATGCCATCCTATGTATATAACAGTCTATTTTCAGTTGATAGCAACTTACATTTGAAGAAATTGCAGGAGTATATAATTTTACTGTCCCTTCTACCTTTTTTGTTTTTGTAGTCTCTTCTTACCTTTTTTTTACTTTACCTATCCCTTAATAAATTATTGTAATTTTTATTAATTTACTCTTTGTAGCTTAGTAGCTTTATAAATTACTAATCTACTACCTTGACCATGTATTAATCCTTTTTAGTTAGGTTTTTACTTTTGTATATTTTCTTGTTATTACTTACTGCCATTTCTTTTCAGCATAAAGAAGGGCCTACAACTATTCTTGTAAAGCCAGTGTAGTTGTGATAACTCCTTTAGCTTTTTCTTCCCTGGAAAACTCTTTATCTCTCTTTAAATTCTGAATGAGAAACCTGCTGGGTATAGTACCTTTCCTTGGACGTCTTTTCCTTTCAGAACTTTGAGTAGGTCATTCCATTTCTTCTGACATACAAAGTTTCTAATAAGAAATATGCTTACAGGTTTATGGGCTTTCCCTCTTATGTAACAATTTATTTTTCTTCTGATGCCTTTAAAATTCTCTCATCTTTATTTTCTTACATTTTAATTATGTGTGTTGGTATGATATTTTTGGCTCATCATATATCAAACTTTTTAGGGTTCCTGGAGCTGAATCTCTGGGTTTTGTTCAGTAAGTTAAAGAAATCTTCAGTCATTATTTCTTAAAATAGGTTTTCAGCTACTTTCTGTCTTCTGTACCACAATACTGTGAATATTCTTCGCTTATTACCATGTTACTGTGTTACAAATTACTTAAATTATCTTCATTTTTAAAAATTTATTTTTCTCGGGGAGGAGGAAAAAGATGGCAAAGGAGTAGGGATCCCCTTTTTAGATGGTCTGCTGAGGCGAGCTGGATATGTACCAGACCATCCTGAATACCCATGGAATCACCCTGAGACGCAGGAAGATACATCTGGATCTCTACAAAAGAACACCTCCAGTGCTGAGTATTGAGGTACAAAGCCGGGAGCCGAGAATCCATGCACATATCAGAAGATAAACGGAAGTGGGAGGGAGCCGCTGTGCTCGGGTGCCGGGAAGCAGGAGCCACCTGCACTGGGGAGCAGGCGGGACTTGCGGGCCGGCACCCCCCGAGAGAGCAGAATGAGACTGTGAGCCGGTAACGCATGCGACCAGACTGAAAACCAGAGCTCCAGAGTGCTCACTGGAACCGGACTAAATCCGGGAACTCCGGAGCTCACAGTCGAACTAGACTGAAACTGAGAGCTCGGGGACGCACGTGTGACCTGACTGAAAACCGGAGCTCTGGAGCGCTCATTGGACCAGGACTGATACCGGGAGCTCGGGAGCATGCACGTGAGCATACTGAAAACCGGAACTCCAGAGTGCACGGGAACCACACTGAAACACAGAGCTTAGGAGCACACGTGGGAACCGGGGGTGGCTGGCAGTGTTAGAAACACAAAGGACAGAGATGTGCAGGCCCTGGAAGTGAGGGCTGAGACACCCACTGTGGGGTGCACAACACGGGACTCTGCGGGGTTCTGGGCACCACTGACAGAAACAGAGTTAAAGAAGACAAGAGAGCGTAGTGGAGAGCAGACTGTGATCTCTCTGTTCTGAGACAGAGGCTGGGATTCGGCCACTGCTGCTCTGACTCTCAGAAGAGGCACAGCAAACCGCCAGGGAAAGCCACCAGAGAACAAAAGCCTGGAAATACCAGCTCACACTGTGCCCATCCACATACCCCCTCGAAGGGGACAGAGAGACTCTACACAAAGAGGGTTCCCTGAGTATCAGTGTGGCAGGCCACTCTCCCAGAAGGCAGGCTGAAAAATGAAGAAGCACACATCCCTAAGGTCCCTATAAAACAAGTGCACACTGTCTGGGTCCTGGTCAATAATTTGGGCTCTGGGCATCCCCGCAACCTCTCCTCATCAGAATGATGAGGAGGAGAAATCCCCCCACAGCAAAGAAAGGATAATGAGTCTGTAGCCTCTGCCACATAACTGATGGATATGGATATAACCAAATTGTCAGAAATGGAATTCAGAGTAACAATGGTCAAGATGATGTGTAGACTTGAAAAAAATACTAACGAAAATGTTAACGAGAATATAGAATCTCTTATGATGGAAATTAGGGCGAATCTGGCAGAAATAAAAAATACGATGAATCAAATGCAGTCAAAACTAGATGCTCTGACCGCCAGGGTAAATGAGGCAGAAGAACAAATTAGTGAATTGGAGGATGGGATGGTAAAAGAGAAAGTTAAAACAGAAACTTGGCTCAAAAAATCCAATCTCGAGAATGTACATTACGGGAGATTACTGAATCAATGAAACATTCCAATGTCAGAATCATCGGCATCCATAATAGGGTGGAGAAAGAGAGAGGTCTAGAAGAGATATTTGAACAAATTATAGCTGAAAACTACCCTAATCTAGCAAAGGAAACAGGTATTTGTGTCCAAGAGGCAAAGAGGACCCCTCCCAAGGTCAATGACAACAGACCTACACCACGTCACGTCATAGTGCATTTCGCAAATATTAGATCCAAGGATACAGTATTGAAAGCAGCCAGGGAGAAGAAATTTCTAATATACAGAGGGAAACATATCAGAATAACATCAGACCTGTCTACACAGACCTGGAATGAGAGGAAGGATTGGCAGGATATTTTTAAAGCTCTATCCAAGAAAAACAAACAGCCAAGGATCCTTTATCCAGCAAGGCTGTCATTCAGAATTGATGAAGGGATTAGGAACTTCCAGGATTGGCAGAAACTGACTGAATTCATAACCACCAAATCAGCCCTACAGGAGATATTAAGGAGGGGTTCCATAAAAGTAAAAAGGACCCAAGAGTGATACAGAACAGAAATTTACAATCTACAGAAATAAAGACTTTACAAGCAACACGACATCATTAAAATCATATCTCTCAATAATCACTCTCAATGTGAATACCCTAAATGCGCCCATAAAATACCACAGGGTTGCAGAATGGATAAAAAAAGCATGAACCATCCATTTGCTGTCTACAAGAGACTCATCTTGAACTTAAAGATACATCCAGACTGAAAGTGAAGGGATGGAAAACCATTTTTCATGCCAATGGACCACAAAGGAAGGTAAGGTAGCAAATCTCGTATCAGACACATAAGATTTTAAACTAAAGACAGTAGTTAGAGATACAGAAGGACACTCTATTACTATTAAAGGATGTATCCAACAAGTGGATATGACAATTATAAATATCTATGCCCCCAACAGGGGACCAGCAAGATACACAAGCCAACTCTTTTTTTTTTTATTTTATTTTAATAATGGTTTTTTATTATATTATGTTAGTCACCATACAGTACATCCCCGGTTTTCGATGTAAGGCTCAATGATTCATTACTTGTGTATAACACCCAGTGCACCATGCAATACGTGCCCTCCTTCTACCCATCACCGGTCTATCCCATTCTCCCACCCCCTCCCCTCTGTAGCCCTCAGTTTGTTTCTCATAGTCCATAGTCTCTCATGTTTCATTCCCGCTTCTGATTACCCCCCCTTTCTTTATCCCTTTCTTCCCCTACTGATCATTCTAGTTCTTATGTTCCATAGATGAGAGAAATCATATGATAGTTGTCTTTCTCTGCTTGACTTATTTCACTAAGCATTATCTCTTCCAGTGCCATCCATGTTGTAGCAAATGTTGAGAACTCATTCTTTCTGGTTGCTGAGTAATATTCCATTGTATATATGGACCACAACTTCTTAATCCAGTCATCTGTTGCAGGGCATCTCGACACAAGCCAACTCTTAACCAGAATAAAGAGCCATATAAATAATAATACGTTAATAGTAGAGGACCTCAACACTCCACTCTCAGCAATAGACAGAACACCTAAGCAGAAAATCAAAAAAGAAACAAGAGCATTGAATTACATACTAGACTAGATGGAGTTCATAGATATATACAGAACAGTACACCCCAGAACAACAGAATACTCATTCTTTTCCAATGCACATGGAACATTCTCCAGAATAGACCATACACTGGGTAACAAAACACGTCTCAACGGATACCAAAAGACTGAGATTATTCCCTGCATATTCTCAGACCACAATGCTTTGAAATTGGAACTCAATCACAAGGAAAAGTTTGGAAGAAACTCAAACACTTGGAAACTAAGAACTATCCTGCGCAAGAATGATTGGGTAAACCAGGAAATTAAAAAATCAATTTAAACAATTTATGGAGACCAATGGGAATGAAAACACAATAGTCCAAAAACTATGGGACACTGAAAAGGCAGTCCTAAGGGGAAAATAAATTGCCATCCAAGCCTCGCTCAAAAGAATAGAAAAATCTAAGGTGCAGTTTTTATATTCTCACCTCAAGAAGCTGGACCTGGAAGAGAAGAACAAGCCTAACCCATGCACAAGAAACCAGTTGATCAAGATTAGAGCAGACGTCAATGAATTAGAAACCAAGAGCACAGTAGAGCAGATCAACAGAATTAGAAGCTGGTTCTTTGAAAGAATAAATAAGATCAATAAGCCACTGGCAAGACTTATCCAAAAGAATAGAGAAAGGAACCAAATTAATAAAATTATGAATGAAAGGGGAGAGGTCACGACCAACATCAATGAAATACGAAGGTTTTATCAACAGCTTTATGACAATAAATTAAACAACCTGGAAGAAATGGATGCCTTCCTGGAAATCTATAACCTACCAAGACTGAAACAGGAAGAAATTGATTTTTTAAACAGACTGATTAATTATGAAGAGATTGAAACAGTGATCAAAAACCTCCACAAAAACAAGAGTCCAGGGCCTGACAGATTCCCTGGGGAATTCTACCAAACATTCAAAGAAGAAATAATACCTATTCTCTGGAAGCTATTTCAAAAAATAGAAACAGAAGGAAAACTACCAAACTCATTCTATGAGGCCAGTATTACCTTGATCCCCAAGCCAGGCAAAGACCCCATCAAAAAGGAGAATTACAGACCGATATACCTGTTGACTATGGACACAAAAATTCTCAACAAGATCCTAGCTAATAGGATCCAACAGTACATTAAAAGGATTATCCATCATGACCAAGTGCGATTCATCCTGTAATGCAAGCGTGGTTCACCACTCACAAATCGATCAGAGTGATAGATCATATCAACAAGAAAAGAGTCAAGAACTATATAATCCTGTCAACTGATGCAGAAAAAGCATTTGACAAAATACAGCATTCTTTCCTGATTAAAACCGTTCAGAGTGTAGGGATAGAGGGTACATTCCTCAATCTCATAAAAACCATCTATGAAAAGCCTACAGCGAATATCATTCTCAATGGGGAAAAGCTGAAAGCCTTTCCCTTAAGATCAGGAACATGACAAGGATGCCCACTCTCGCCATTATTATTCAACATAGTACTAGAAGTCCTTGCGAGAGCAATCAGACAACAAAAAGGGATAAAAGGTATCCACATCAGCAAAGAAGAAGTCAAACTGTCTCTCTTCGCAGATGACATGATACTCTATGGAATACCCAAAAGAATCCACCCCCAAACTACTAGAACTTATAGAGCAATTCAGTAATTTGGAGGGACACAAAATCAATGCTCATAAATCAGTTGCATTTCTATACACGAACAATGAGACTGAAGAAAGAGAACTTAGGGAATCCATTCCATTTACAATAGCAACAAAAATCATACATAATCTCAGAATTAACTTAACCAGAGCCGTAAAGGGTCTATATTCTAGAAACTACAGATCACTCTTGAAAGACATTGAAGAAAACACAAAAAAGATGGAAAAATATTCCATGCTCATGGATCAGAAGAATAAACACAGTTAAAATGTCTATGCTACACAGAGCAATCTATACCTTCAATGCCATGCCAGTCAAAATACAAATGACATTTTTCAAAGAACTGGAACAAACAGCCCTTAAATTTGGGTGGAACCAGAAAAGGCCCCAAATCGCCAAGGAATTGCTAAAAAGGAAAAACAAAGCTGGGGGCATCACAATGTCGGATTTCGAGCTGTACTACAAAGCTGTGATCACAAAGACAGCATGGTACTGGCACAAAAACAGACAAATAGACCAATGGAACAGAATAGAGAACCCAGAAATGGACCCTCGGCGCTTTGGGCAACTAATCTTTGACAAAGCAGGAAAAAACATCCAGTGGAAAAGGACAGCCTCTTCAATAAATGGTGCTGGAAAAATTGGACAGCTACATGCAAAAGAATGAAACTTGACCACTCTCTCACACCATGCGCAAAGATAAACTCCAAATGGATGAAAGACCTCGATGTGAGACAGGAATCCATCAAAATCCTAGAGGAGAATATAGGCAGCAACCTCTTTGACATAGGCCACAGCAACTTTTTTCATGACACATCTCCAAAGGCAAGAGAAACAAAAGAAAAATGATCTTGTGAGACTTCATCAAGTTAAAAAGCTTCTGCACAGCCAAGGAAGCAGTCAAAAAAACTAAGAGGGAGCCCACGGAATGGTAGAAGATATTTGCAAATGACACTACAGATAAAAGATTAGTAAAAGATTAGTATCCAAGACCTACAAAGAACTTCTCAAACTTAATACACGGGAAACAATCAAATCAAAAAATGGGCAGAAGATATGAACAGACACTTTTTCAATGAAGACATACAAATGGCTAACAGACACGTGAAAAAATGTTCAACATCATTAGCCATCAGGGAAATTCAAATCAAAACCACATTGAGATAACACCTTAATCCAGTTAGAATGGCAAAAATTGACAAGGCAGGAAACAACAAATGTTGGAGAGGATGTGGAGAAAGGGGATCCCTCCTACATTGTTGGTGGGAATGCAAGTTGGTACAGCCACTCTGGAAAACAGTGTGGAGGTCCCTTAAAAAGTTAAAAATTGAGCTACCCTATGATCCAGCCATTGCACTACTGGGTATTTACCGCAAAGATACAGATGTAGTGAAGAGAAGGGCCATATGCACCCCAATGTTCATAGCAGCATTGTCCACAATAGCTAATTCGTGGAAGGAGCCAAGATGCCCTTCAACAGATGACTGGATTAAGAAGATGTGGTCCATATATACAATAGGAATATTACTCAGCTATCAAAAAGAACGATTTCTCAACATTTGCTGCAACATGGACGGGACTGGAGGAGTAAGCTAAGCAAAGTAAGTCAAGCAGAGAAAGACAATTATCATATGGTTTCACTGATTTATGGAACATAAGAAGTAGGAAGATCGGTAGGAGAAGAAAGGGAAGAAGGAAGGGGGGGTAAACAGAAGGGGGAATGAAGCATGAGAGACTATGGACTCTGGGAAACAAACTGAGGGCTTCAGAGGAGAGGGAGGTGGGGGAATGGGATAGGCTGGTGGTGGGTATTAAGGAGGGCACGTATTGCATGGTGCACTGGGTGTTATACACAAGTAATGAATCATGGAACTTCACATCAAAAACTAGGGATGTACTGTTTGGTGACTAACATAATAAAAAATTATTATTAAAAAAATTTATTTTTCTCTTTCCTGCTTAGTCTACATAACTTCTATTACTTTGCCTTCTACTTCACTAACTCATTCTTCTGCTTTACCTAGCCTGTTGCTGAACCCCTCTAGTTTTTATATCACTTATATATTCTCTAGCTCTGTGACTGCTTTTTTTTTATTTTCTCAAATTTTCTCTATGTTGAAGTTCTCACTGTATTCATTATCTTTCTTCAGGTCAGTGAGAATATTTATAAACATCTTTTCTTCAATTTGTTATTATTTAGGTTTCTTATCATCATATCACTAAGGTTCTTTTCCTGAGGTTTTGTCTTCTTTTGTTTGGGTTTTTTTTCTCATTCAGCAGTTTGCTTGACTCTCTGCTGTTTCTATCATTTGATGAACGAACTACCTTTCTCAGTTTTCAAGGAGCGGCCTTGCATAGGTGATAAAACTTCTCATTCCACCTTGTCTTAGCTCTTGGTTTTCTCTTGAATATTTGTGATCATCTGCACCACCTGACTAATTCTTGATACGTTCCCATTATTGATGGCATGTAAAGACCTCCCATTGTTCCAAAGGGAGGAACCTCATCTAGCACCTACCTTCAGGCTGACTACAAATCAGACACTCAGCAGCATCTTTTAAAGTATGCAAATACACACTGTCTTGTGGGGGCCGCAGCGTAATTTCTTCTTGCCTCTAGACCAGGATATCTAGAGGTATTTCCTGGGTAACAGTTGCAAAATCAGGGCTCCAGACTAAGGTATAAGATCATTTCATAGAAATATATTGAGGTGTAGTAAAGCCAGGGTGGTATACAGGGGTGGTGTGTCCCTGTATTATTCCTTGGGAGTTACTCCTTAGACTGTTGATATATTGGAAATCTGAAACCTGTCTCTCAGGCTGAAGTTCCAGTCTAAGTAAATACACATTTTCACCAGGAGAGTTGGGCTGTGTTTCAGTCGGCTGTCCGTGCAGAGCTCTAGAAGAGTTGGCCTGCCATGAACTAACTTTTTTTTTAAGTTTTTGTTTAAATTCCTGTTAGTTAACATACAGTGTAGTATTAGTTTCAGGTATACAATATAGTGATTCAATACTTCCATATAACACCCAGTGCTTATCCCAGAAAGTGCATTCCTTAATCCCCATGTCTTGTTTAACCCATACCCCAACTACCTCCCTTCTGGTAGCCATCAGTTCTCTAAAGTTAACAGTCTGTTTCTTTTTTATTGTTACATCCCCATGAAGCTCAGGGGAACTAGCGCCTTTGCACACTGGGGCCTGCTGATCAAGAGGCATCCCTTGTATGGATTTGTGTGTGCCTGCTGACTTTAGCTAGGCAGTTGGTGTAGGGGGCAGAAAATGTTCACTAGCTTCAGAGTAATAGTAGTATTAGAACATGTTTTGACTGTCTGTACTCATGGGCTTCAGGAATGAAGTGTGCAAGCACCTTGTCTGCGTACATTTGTTGGATTTAGGGTGGGAGTGTGAAGCGGTTAGAACTGTTTGTGCTCACCTACGGCAGCCAGGTAGTAGGGGAGTGCTACAGCATCTGCGCATGCTCTCCACCTTTAGCAATGATGCAGGATATTGTCTTAGCAAGTAAGTGGGAGCGGGCCATGTTTAGCTTGCCTACCTGTGCTAGCAGGGTAGTTGGTGAGTGCAAAAATAGCATCTCCCAATACATGTATTTCCTGGGAGAGTTCCCTGCCCCTAAAGCAGGTACTTTTAGACTAGCACGTGCATGTCTTTCATATATACTCTAAGAACTTTCCAAAGTGCTATTTTTTCACTTGCTGTCTGGGTGAGTGAGTCAGCTTGTAAGCACTTTCTAAGCTGAATCTTTCCTATAACACTTTTGTTTGCTTGGACTTCAGCCCCATTGATTTTCTAAGCCTGATGTTGTGGGGGCCAATCTCTCCAGTGGAGATCCCAGGGAATATGGTGCCTGATGAGGCATACCAATCCCTCATTGTTCTGGGAAAAGCACTGGACTGCTGAGATCACTCCCCATTGTTTGTCACTGTGCCAGATGTGTGGTTTTGGTGAGACTATTCCTCCACTACTTCGACTTATCTTGATGTATTCTTTTTACCCTTTCTTGTGGAGAAGCAGTTCATCTATTTTTCAATTTTTTCAGACGGAATTGATCAAGATTTCATGTATCTGCAGAAAGAAGTGAGTTCAGGATGTTTCTATTCCACAGTTTTGTGAAAGTCCTTGAGTTTAACTTTTTGTTTGATGCTTTTTCAATTAATTTTTAAAAGACATATGATTGACCTTCCATTCACATTTTAAAGTGTACAGTTCAATGGTTTTAGTATATTCACAAGATTGTGCAACCATCACCACTAATTCCAGAACATTATATCATGCCAAAATGAAATTTCATAACCATTACCAGTCATGCTTCTCTCCCACCAAACATTGGCAACACTAATCTAATTCTTGTCCTTGTAGATTAACCCATAAAAAAATATTTCACATAAATTCATTTTCAGATAATATTTGGCCTTTTGTGTCTGGCTGCTTTCATTTAGAACAGATTCTTGGGATTCACCCACGCTGTAGTATCAATACTTTTCTCCTTTTAATGACCAAATAACATTCTATTGTGTAGGTTTACCACATTTTGTTTATTGATTTATTGGTTGATGAACATTTATGTTGTAACCACTATTTGGCTATTTTGAATAATGGTGCTGTAAATATTCATGTACGAGTTTTTGAGAGAATATGTTTTAAATTCATAATATAATTATTAGTGAATTTCTGAGCTATATTGTGACTCTATATTTAGCTTTTTGAGGAACTGTCAGACACTTTTCTAAAGTTAATGTAAAATTTTAACTTTCCGGCATCAACATATGACAGAAGATACCAATTTCTCCACAACCTCCACGAGACTTATCTTTTTATTATATCCATACTCATGAGTCTTAATTCATTGTGACTTTAATTTGCATTTATCCAGTTATTAATGATGTTGAGTATCTTCTTGTGGGCTTACTGGCCATTTCTTTATCTACTTTGGAGAAAGGTCTATTAAAATTCTTCTATCATTTTATAAAATTGGATTGTTTTTCATTTTATTGTGTTGAAGAGTTATTTATGTATTCTGGTACTTGACCTTTTTCAGATATTATTTGGAATTTTTTTTTATAACTAGTCTTTCTACTTTCTTGATACTGTCTTTGAAGCACAAAATATTTAATCTAGAAGTTCAGTTCATCTGTTTTTTTTTTCTTTGATTGCTTTTGCTTTAGTTGTTATATCTAAGATACTATTGTCTAGTCTAAGATTTTAATATTTATACCTATATTTCAAGAGTCTTTTAGTTTTAGCTCATATATATTTAGGTCTTTGATCCATTCTGAATAATACTTTTATATAAGAAGAGGCATGGTTCCTGGGTCATTCTTTTGCATTTGAATATCCAGTGGTCCTACTACCACTTGTTGAGAAGATTCTTCTATTCCTTCCTGAATTGTCTGCCACTCTGTACCAAAAATAAAGTAACCATAAATGTTTATGTTTATTCCTGCGATCTCAGTTCTGCCATTTTAGTTACCTACACATTTACCCTTGGGTACTACTACATAGCCTTGATTAGTGTACAATTGTAGTAACTTTCAAATTTAAAATTGTGAGACATTCATTTTGTTTCTTTTTTTATTTCATATTTATTTTCACTATTCTAGATCCTTTGCATTTCACTGTGAATTTACTATAGCTTGCCAATTTAAAAAAAGCCAACTAGTATCTTGATAAGGATTGAATTGCATCTGTAGATCAATGTGGGTTTATTTCCAATTAACAGTATCAAGACTCGCAATCCATAAACATGGTATTTTCCATTTATGTAGGTCTTGAATTTCTTTCAATGTTTTGTGTTTGTTGAAGATCAAGTATTGTACACCTTTTGTTAAATTTATTTCAGAAAACAATTTTGTTCTTTTCTATGCTATTATTACTGGAATTTTTTTAATTTACATTTTCAGATTTTCATTCCCAGTGTGTGGAAATACAATTGATTTCTTCCTACTGATATTGTTTCCTTCAACTTTGTTCAACTCATTTATTAGCTTTAGTATGTTTTTATACATTCCTTATGATTTTCTATATTAAGATCAAGTTTTGTGCAAATAGAAGTGCTTTGTTTCTATCTTTCAATACGGATGCCTTTTATTTGTTTTCTTGACTAATATCTCTGGAGGAAACTCCAGTGCAATATGAAATACAGAGCACATATCTTTTTTTTTTTCTCATCTTTGGGTTAAAACGATCATTTTTATGTTGAACTAAGTTTGTGTTTTTTTCTTCTTTTTTTCTGCATATACTTGGCATCGCAATTTTTTTGTCACTGCAATTTTATTTCATGGTGTAATTAATTAAGTCAGAATATTTTTTACTTTAAAATGCAATAACTCAATGAGTACCATTTTGTTAAGATTATAGGCAGAATCTTATGCTCTTTAGAAACAGTCTAGTTTAAGCAACAATCAGTAAGAACAAAAATCTCTACCCGCGTCATTTCCTTTAAAGGACTAAAGATTTCCTTTAAAGATTTTACTGGATAGATATATAAAGTCTAATCTAATTACGTCTATCATTATGAAATTACAGTTCAGAGAGTGATATTTTCATTTGTTTATCCCATTTTCCACCAAGAATCATGGATAAAGTTTTTATGAACAAGACTTTGAGAGGTGTGTGTGGTTTTTTTTTTTTTTTTTGCTTTTGTTGTGGTTGTTCTTTTTTTTTATTTTTTTAATAATAATTTTTTATTATATTGTTAGTCACATACAGTACATCCCTAGTTTTTGATGTAAAGTTCCATGATTCATTACTAGCATATAACACCCAGTGTACCATGCAATATGTGCCCTCCATAATTCCCATCACATGCCTATCCCATTCCCCCACCTCCCTCCCCTCTGAAGCCCTCAGCTTGTTTCCCAGAGCCCATAGTCTCCCATGGTTCATTCCCCCTTCTGTATACCCCCCCTTTCTTCTTCCCTTTCTTCTTCTACCAATCTTCCTACTTCTTATGTTCCATAAATGAGTGAAACCATATGATCTTCTTCCCTTTCTTCTTCTACCAATCTTCCTACTTCTTATGTTCCATAAATGAGTGAAACCATATGATAACTGTCTTTTTCTGCTTGACATATTTGTGTTTCTAACATAAATCCACTTTGTTGTGCTTTATAACTGGTTTTCATATATACCTGGATTAGGTGAGCTAATGTTAAAGATCTTTGTGTGCATTTTGGATATCAGTCATTTAGTTCTGTTTTCTTCCCCAAGAATTTATTTAAATTCAAGCTAGTTCACATACAGCATAGACTTACTTTTAAGGGTAGAATTTAGTGATTCATCAGTTGCATGTAAATTCAGTGCTTATTACATGAAGTGTCCTCCTTAATGACCATCACCCAATTATAAAATCCCACCCACATCCTATCCAGCAACCCTCAGTTTGTTCCCTATAATTAAGAGTCTCTAATGGTTAGCATCCCTCTCTGTGTTTACCCTATTTTATTTTTCCTTACCTTCTCCTATGTTCCTCTATTTTGTTTCTTAAATTCCACATGGGAATGAAATCATATATTTGTCTTTTCTCTGAATGCCTTAATTCACTTAGTACAATATATTCTACTTCCATCCACATCATTGAAGATAGCAAAATTTCATACTTTCATTTATTTCATTCCATGCATGTTTCATTAATATCCTGGCTGACCAATTTATTCTTTATTAGCATGCTCTTTAACCTCCTTGTATTTCTGGGCCTTCCAATTTTTTTCTTGTGGTTGACATCACGTTTGGTAACATCGTGGTCAGAATATAGGCATGGTGTGATCTCAATATTTTTGTACTTGTTGAGGCCTGACTTCTGACCTAGTATGTGATCTGTTCTGGAGAATGACCCATGCGCATTTGTAAAGCATGTATATTCTGCTGCTTTAGGATGAAATGTTCTGAATATATCTGTGATGTCCATTGGGTCCAGCATGTCAGTCAAAGCCAGTTTCCTTGCTGATTTTCTGCTTAGATGATCTGTCCATTGATGTAAATAGGGTGTTGACGTCCCCTATTATTATTATATTATTATCAATTAGTTCCTTTGTGGGTTTTTTTTATTATTTTATATATTTGGGTGTTCCCAAGTTGGGGACACAAATATTTGCAGTTGTGAGATCTTCCTGTTGGATAGTCCCCTTTATTATGATATAGTGCCCTTCCTCATCTCTCATTACAGTCTTTGGTTTAAAATCTAGTTTATCAGGGCACTTGGGTGCCTCAGTCAGTTAAGCATCTGACTTGATTTTGGCTCAGGTCATGATCTCAGGGTCATGGGATTGAACCCCACGTTGGGCTCCACACTCAGTGGGGAGTATGCTGTCCCTCTCCCTCTCCTGCCCCCACTCATGCATGCTCACTCTCTCTCTTTCAAATAGATAAACTATTTAAAATAAATAAGTCAGTAGATAAAATCTAGTTTGTCTAATATCAGCATTATTACTCCAGCTTTCTTTTGATGTTCATTTGTATGACAGACGTTTTGCCATTCCCTCACTTTTAATCTGCAGCTGTCTTTAGGTCTAAAATGAGTCTCTTATTGGCAGCATATAGATGAGCCTTTTTTTTTTTTTTAATCCATTCTGACACCCTATCTTTTGACTGGAGCATTTAGTCCATTTACAGTCAGAGTAATTATTAATAGATATGTATTTAGTGCCATTTTATTACTTTTTTGTCATTGTTTCTTCAGATATTCTCTATTCCCCTCTACTCTTTGTCACTTTTGGTCTTCCTTCCCCCTCAAAGAGTCCCTTTTAATTTTTCTTGCAGCGGTGGTGTAGTGGTCATAAACTGGGAGTGTGATGCAGGACTCAATCCCAGGACCCTGGGATCACGACCTGAGCAGACGCTTAACTGACGGAGCCACCCGGGCAACCTCTATCTCTCCTTCTATTCTGAATGATAGCTTTGCTCGATAGAGTATTCTTGGCTGCAGATTTTTCCCATTCAGCACATCGAATATATCATGCCACTCTCTTCTGGCTTGCCAAGTTTCTGTGGAGAGATCTGCTGCTAATCTCATCTGTCTTCCCTTGTAAGTAAGTTAGGGACTTCTTTTGTCTTGTTGCTTTTAGGATATTTTTCTTTATCATTATATTTTGCAAAATAACTACAATATGTCTTGGTGTTGGTCTGCTTTTGTTGATTTTGATGAGAGTTCTCTGTGCGTCATGGGTTTGGATGTCTATTTCCTTCCCCAGATTAGGGAAATTTCAGCTATTATTTCATCAAATAACTACTACTCCCCCCTTTTTCTCTCTCTCTCCTTCTATGGAGACTCCTATGATATGAATATTATTATGTTCGATGGAATCACTGAGTTCCCTAAGTGTACTCTCATGATCCATCACCCTTCCTTCTCTCTTTTGTTCAGCTTCATTATTTTCCATAAATCTATCTTCCAGCCCTCATTCGTTCCTCTGTTCTTCCATCCTTGTGGTCAATACATCCAGTCCGTTTCAAATCTCAGTTATTGCATTCTTCATTTCCCCTGATTGTTTATTAGCTGTTTTATCTCTGCAGTAATGGTCTCCCTCGAGTCTTCCATGCTTTTCTCAAGCCCAGCGAGTATTGTTATCATTATTGTTTTAAATTCTACATCAGGCATATTACTTATATCTGTTTCAATTAGATCTCTGGCTGTGACCTCTTCTTGTTCATTCTTTTGGGCTGTATCCCTTTGTCTTGGCAGTTTGTCTAGGTTTCTGTCTTCTCTGTGTTAGACAATCCTGTTATGTTTCCTGCTCCTGAAAGTAATTGATGAACGGGTCATATAATGTCCAGTGCCTAACAGTTCAGGAAGTGTCTCTGGTGTGTGCTCATGCACTCTGCTGCTGTGTTGTGGCTGCTCTGTGCCACAGGACAGCCATCTGCAGAAGTTCTCCTTGGGTACAATGGGCAGTGTTTGGACCTTGACCAGAGTGTGGCGAGTTTTAAGTAGGTGTGCCCTGGTCTGCTTATTACATGAGACCTCATGCTATTTTCACGAGAACTGAAGCTTTGCAGAACTCTATGGTCAGTAGATATGGTGTGTAGGGCAGGGGGATTGTGCTGGTCTTCTGGGGGCAGGGCCTGCAGTACTGGTCATTGAGCACACTTGCCCAAGAAAAGCACTTTCAGCAGAGCACACAGGGCTGGAACTTGTAATCAGGTTAGGCAGCCAGTGTTAACACTGTGCTATTTACTGAGGTTGGTTTATGTTGAGGGGTGAGGGAAGGAAATGGCACCAGCCAGCTCCTGTGTCCTTAGAGAGGGGAGTCCTCGCCAGCTGTCTCAGGGAAACCCTCCCAGAAGAATGAATAATTTCCCGGCATGCATCCTAGGTATTTTTCAGATCACAGTTTTCACACCTTCACCAAGTTGTTTGCCTGCCTGGAGCAGCACAGTATACCTTGGGCTCTATCCCAGCCAAGCCTGCTGACTTTTAAAACTCCATCCTTTCATGACCTAGTGTGGCTGGGATCTGTGCTTGTCTTCTGGGAGAGGGTCCCTGCCCTGGAAATTATGCAGTTTTAACCTAGAAAAGCAGTTGTGCCAGAGTGTAGGCGTAGTTGAAATTGGAGCAAAGAAGCCTAGACAGCCAGTGTCCATATTAGCTGCCCTCAGCAGGTGTCTCTGCATTATTTTGAGGGGTAGGGGAGAGAAATTGCACTCATCAGTTCTTTTGTTCCTGGAGAGGCAATGCCACCTCTCAAAGATGTACTCCAAGAATTGCAAAGTCTCTCCACATTATCCTTAGGTGGTCTTCAGATTGTGCCATATGCCCTGCGGTTGCTTGCCTGCCGTCTCTCCAGCAGTAGGGCAGTGTCCTCTGGTCCTCTAAAACTCTAATCTTTGTGTCCTACTGGTTGCAAAAACTCATGAAAATCAGCCCTTCTCATTTTCTGTAGGTAACACCACTGGGGAAATGTTCTCCTTGTCTTATCCCTGGGTACACCACTCTCTCTTTCATCTCTCTTCAAGTCCAGGGCTCCCTACCCATCACAGCACCCATGATCCATTTCTACTCCAAACCACTTCCCCACACTTCCTACCTTTCTCAATGTGGCCTTCTCTCCCTCTACTTGTGCAGTTTGCTGCATAAGTCCTCAGGTCGGTTTCTTGGGTATTCAGAATGACTGGATAGTTTACCTAACTATGCTTGAGAGATACAGCAAGCCTAGGGTCTTCCTACTATGCCACCATCTTAGCTCCCCTACCCGAAATTATATTGTTTTTCTACAGTAAGAATGAATTATGAGGAATTGAAATTATTTTTAAATCCTATGAATGACTGCGTCAAAAAGAATAAAGTACCTGGGAATAAATTTAACCAAGGAAGCAAAAGACTACTTTGAAAATTTTAAGATATTGTTGAAAGTAATTGAAGAAGACACAAATAAATGGAAAGCTGGTCCATATTCATGGACTGGATGCATTAATATTATTAAAATGTTGATAATACCCAAAGCATCTACAGATTCAATGCAATCCCTATCAAAATTCCAATGACAGACTTTACAAAGGTAGAACAAATATTTCTGAAATTTATGTGGAAACACAAAAGACCACTGAATGGCCAAACAATTTTAAGAACAAACCTACAGGTGTCAGGTTCCCTGATATCAAAATATACTACAAAGCACCAGCAATCAAAACACTATCATCTTTCCATAAAAACAGACACATAAATCAATGGAACAGAATAAAAAGCCCAGAAATAAACCACACATATATGTTCAATTAGTTTATGACTAAGGAGGCAGGATTATACAATGGGGAAAGAACACTCTCTTCAATAAATAGTGCTGGGAAAACTGTACAACCATATGGAAAAGAATAAAAACAGAACACTACCTTATACCATATGCAAAAAATAACTCAAAATGGAGTAAGTACTTTAAGACTGAAACCATAAAACTCCTAGAAGAAAACGTTGGTAGTAAGTTCCTTGACATTGGTCTTAGTGATATATATTTTTTTTTTCATCTGACTCCAAAGACAAGGGAAACAAAAGCAAAAATAAGCAAGTACGACTACATAAAACTTCAGTTTCTGCACAGCTAAGGAAACCATCAACAAAATGAAAAGGCAGCCCACTGAATGAAAGAAGGTATTTGCAAATCATATATCTGCTAAGGGGATAATATGCAAAATATATAAAAAACTCAGCAACCCAATTACAAAAAAATCTGATTAAAAAGGTCAGGGATCTAAATAGACAATTTTCCAAATAAAATATACAGATGGTCAAGAGGCACATGAGAAGATGCTTATCACCAGTAATCATCACAGAAAAACAAATCAAAACCACAATAGAGATGACCTCACACCCATCAAAATGGCTACAAGCCTATCATCCAAAAGACAAGAAATAACAATTGTTGGTGAGGATGTTAAGGAAAGGGAACCCTCATGCATTGGTGGTAATGCCAATTTGTGCAGCCACTACTGAAAACAGTATGGAGGTTCCTCAAAAAAATTAAAAATAGAATTATCAGATGATACAGCAATTCCACTACAGGATATCTATCAAAAGAAATTGAAATCACTAAATTTAAAAGATACATGCACCCCTATGTTCATCGCAGCATTATTTAAAATAGCCAAGATGTGGGAAGGAATTAAGATGGTGGAAGTGTAGGGAGACACTAAGTTTGTTTTATCCCTTGAATACAACTAGATAATTATCAAATCATTCTCAACACCCGAGAAATCAATATGAGGTCTGAGAAAACAAATATTGCAAGTCTACAAGTAGAAAACTGACCACCTTTTGGAAAGTAGGAGGTGCAGAGAATTGAATCCAGTGTGATACAGCTGTGCATACAGTGGTGGGGAGGGAGCTTGCTTAAGGAGGATACTGCAAAGTATTATAAGCAGGGAAGAACAAAACTGGAACTTTTAGAAGTCGGCTACAGTAGGGGATGACCCTGGCTTAAAGATGTTCAGATGGTGAAGTAGGGCAGAATCCCAGATGTGACACCATGATGTGCGGATCCCCTGGGTCGCAAGAAGCATGGGTAGTGCCGAAGTGCTACACTGTTCCTAGGCATACGAATATGGGAGCCAGCTGAGAATGGCAAGTCTAGGTACCAGCTCTCTGCTCTGTGTTGCCATAAACTGCAAACTACTGTGTGACCATGAGGCTGCATTCCTGGGACAGGTCCAGCAAAAGGCAAAATCATGGTGAGACCTTCCCTGGGAGGAAGAGCACAGGCCCATGCCGTGAGAGTCCCTAAAATTTGGAGTTCTGATATTCAATGGTGTGCTTGAGATCAAAAAGCTCAGACACAGGCAGGGTGAACACAAGGTTCTGACGGAAACTGGGGAGACAAGAGTGATTCCTCTTCTGTTGAGGCTCACTGAAGAGTAAGGGATGTGAATTTTCAGCTCCTGGGCTAGGAAGTGGGGCACTACCATATTTATGTAGGCCATGAGCACTTAAAGTCTTCAGGGAGCAAAACAATACCAACTATGGAATCTGGAGCCACTTACATGAAGCCTGACCTCCCTGTGAACTGGCAGTGCATTTCCACTAGGGCCCATCCCCCACCTCAGGAGGAGCCAAAGGTATAAATAAATTAATAACAAATTTAAAAAACACACTGATAATAATAAAATGATAGTAGGGGATTTTTAATACCCCACTAATAACAATGGACAGATCTAAGCAGAAGATCAACAAGGAAACAATGGCTTTGAATGACACACTGGAACCAATGGACTTACAAATACATTCAGAGCATTTCATCCTAACATAGCAGAATACACATTCTTTTCAAGTGTACATGGGCCATTCTCCAAAACAGATCACATACTGGGTCACAAGTCACGATTCAACTGGTACAGAAAGACTAAGGTCATACCATATGTAATTACTGAACACAATACTATAAACCATGATGTCAACCTCAAGAAAAATTTTGGAAGGACCACAAATACAGAAAGGTTAAAGAATGAATGGGTCAACCAGGAAATAAAGAATTAAGAAAATACATGGAAGCAAATGAAAAGGAAAACACAATACTTCAAAACCTTTGGGATGCAGCAAACGTGGTTCTAAGAGGAAAGTATATTGTAATACAGGCTTTCCTCAACTAGGCTGTGTCTCAAAATCACAACCTAGCCTTCCACATAAAGGAGCTGTAAAAAAAAAAAAAAAAAAGGTAAGCAAATAAGCCAATAAAGCCTAAATCCAGCAAAAGAAGACATATAATAAATATTAGAGCAGAAATCAAGGATACAGAAAAAAGAAAAAAACGGTAGACTACATAAACAAAACTAGGAGCTGTTTCGTTGAAAGAAGTAAGAAGATAGATACAGCAATCAGGCAACAAAAAGGTATAAAAGGTATCCAAATTGGCAAAGAAGAAGTCAAACTGTCTCTCTTCGCAGATGACATGATACTCTATATGGAAAACCCAAAAGAAGCCACTCCCAAACTATTAGAAGTTATAGAGCAATTCAGTAATGTGGCAGGATACAAAATCAATGCTCAGAAATCTGTTGCATTTCTATACACGAATAATGAGACTGAAGAAAGAGAAATTAGGGAATCCATCCCATTTACAATAGCACCAAAAACCATATGTTACCTTGGAATTAACTTAACCAGAGATGTAAAGAATCTATATATATTAGAAACTATAAATCACTCTTGAAAGACATTGAGGAAGACACAAAAAGATGGAAAAATATTCCATGCTAATGATCAGAAGAATTAACATAGTTAAAATGTCCATGCTACCCAGAGCAATCTACACTTTCAATGCCATCCCAATCAAAATACAGATGACATTTTTCAAGGAACTGGAACAAATAGTCTTTAAATTTGTATGGAACCAAAAAGGCCCCGAATTGCCAAGGAACTGTTGAAAAGGAAAAACAAAGCTGGGGGCATCACAATGTCGGATTTCGAGCTGTACTACAAAGCTGTGATCACAAAGACAGCATGGTACTGGCACAAAAACAGACAAATAGACCAATGGAACAGAATAGAGAACCCAGAAATGGACCCTTGCATCGGCCAAAGCAACCTTTTTCATGACACATCCCCAAAGGCAAGAGAAACAAAAGATAAAATGAATTTATGGGACTTCATCAAGATTAAAAGTTTCTGCACAGCCAAGGAAACAGTCAGAAAAACTAAGAGGCAGCCCACGGAATGGGAGAATATATTTGCAAATGACACTACAGATAAAAGACTGGTATCCAAGATCTACAAAGAACTTCTCAAACTCAATACACGAGAAACAAATAAACAAATCATAAAATGGGCAGAAGATATGAATAGACACTTTTCCAATGAAGACATACAAATGGCTAACAGACACATGAAAAAATGTTCAAAATCATTAGCCATCAAGGAAATCCAAATCAAAACCACACTGAGATACCACCTTACACCAGTTAGAATGGCAAAAATAGACAAGGCAAGAAACAACAATTGTTGGAGAGGATGTGGAGAAAGGGGATCCCTCCTACATTGTTGGTGGGAATGCAAGTTGGTACAGCCACTCTGGAAAACAGTGTGGAGGTCCCTTAAAAAGTTAAAAATTGAGCTACCCTATGATCCAGCCATTGTAATACTGGGTATTTACCCCAAAGATACAGACGTAGTGAAGAGAAGGGCCATATGCACCCCAATGTTCATAGCAGCATTGTCCACAATAGCTAAATCGTGGAAGGAGCCGAGATGCCCTTCAACAGATGACTGGATTAAGAAGATGTGGTCCATATATACAATGGAATATTACTCAGCTATCAAAAAGAACGAATTCTCAACATTTGCTGCAACATGGACGGCACTGGAGGAGATAATGCTAAGTGAAATAAGTCAAGCAGAGAAAGACAATTATCATATGATTTCTCTCATCTATAGAACACAAGAACTAGGAAGATCGGTAGGGGAAGAAAGGGATAAAGAAAGGGGGAGTAATCAGAAGGGGGAATGACGCATGAGAGACTGTGGACTCTGAGAAACTAACTGAGGGCTTCAGAGGGGCAGGGGGTGGGGGAATGGGATAGACTGGTGATGGGTAGTAAGGAGGGCACATATTGCATGGTGCACTGGGTGTTATACGCAACTAATGAATCATCGAACTTTGCATCAGAAGCCAGGGATGTACTGTATGGTGACTAACATAATACAATAAAAAAAAATTAACATTAAAAAAAAAAGAAGATAGATAAACCCTTAATCAGAATTATCAAAAAGGAAAGAGAAAGAAACCAAATAAATAAAATCATTAATAAAAGAGGAGAGATCACAACCAGCACTGAAGAAACAAAATTATAGAGAATATTATTAGCAATTATATGCCAGTAAATTGGGTAATCTGGAAAAAATGAATAAATTCCTAGAAACATATAAACTACCAAAACTGAAACAGAAGAAATAGAAAATCTGAACAGACCAACAACCAGCAAAAGAAATTGAGTCAATAATCAATAATCTCCCAACAAAAAATATTTCAGGACTGGACGGCTTCCCAGGGGAATTCTACTAGAGATTTAAAGAAGCATTAATACCTATTATTCTCAAAATGCTCGAAAAAATAGAAATGGTAGGAAAACTTCCAAAATCCTTGTACAAGGCCAGCATTACCTTGATTCCAAAACCAGACAAAGACCTCACTAAAAAGGAGAATTACAGATCAATATCCCTGATATACATGGACGCAAAAATTCTCAACAAGAGAATAGCAAATCTAATCCAACAGTACATTAAATGAATTATTCACCACAATCAAGTGGGATTTTTTTCCTGGGCTACAGGGGTGGTTCCATGTTTGCAAAACAGTCAACGTGCTACACCATACTAATAAAAGAAAGGATAAGAACCATATGATCCTCTCAGTAGATGCAGAAAAAGGATTTGACAAAATACAGCATCCTTTCTTGATAAAAACCTTCCACAATGTAGGGATTGAGCAAATATGCCTCAATATCATAAAGGCAATATACGAAAAACCCACAGCTGATATCATCCTCCAAAGGGAAAAACTGAGAGCTTTTCCCCTACAATCAAGAAAATGACAGAAATGTCCACCCTCACCAGTTGTATTCGGCATAGTACTGGAATTCCTAGCCTCACCAATCAAACAAAAAGAAGTAAAAGGCATCTAAATCAGCAAAGAAGAAATCAATCTTTCACTCTTTGCAGATGACACAATACTTTATGTAGAAAACCCAAAAGACTCAAACAAAACAAAACAAAACCAAAAAAAAAAAAAAAAAAACCTGCTAGAACTGATAAAAGATTTTGGCAAAGTCACAGGATATAAAACCAACACACAGAAGTCTGTTGCATTCATATACACTAAAAGTGAAACAGTAGAAAGAGAAATCAAGGAATCAATCCTGCTTCCAATTGCACCAAAACCCCTAAGAAACCTAGGAATAAACCTAACCAAAGAGGTAAAAGATCTATAAACTATAAAACACTTATGAATGAAATTGAGGAAACCACAAAGAAATGGAAAAACCTTTCATGCCCATGGATTGGAAGAACAAATATTGCTAAAATGTCTATGCTACCCAAAGCAATCTACACATTCAACACAATCCCTATCAAAATATCACTAGCATCTTTCACAGAGGTGAAAGAAACAATTCTAAAATTTGTATAGAACCAGAAAAGAAATGGGATAGGCTGGTGATGGGTATTAAGGAGGGCACATATTGCATGGTGCATTGGTTGTTATACGCAAGTAATGAATCATGGAACTTTACATCAGAAACTAGGGATGTACTGTATGGTGACTACCATAATATAATAAAAAATATTATTATTTTTAAAAAAGAACCAGAAAAGACGCCAATACAAAATAATGTTGAAAAAGAAAACCAAAGCTGGAGGCATCACAACTGCACACTTCAAACTATATTACAAGGCTGTAATCATCAAGACAGTATGGTAATGGCACAAAAACTAACACACAGATCAATGGAACACAACAGAGAACCCAAAAGTGGACCTTCAACTCTATGGTAAACTAATCTTAAACAAAGCAGTAAAGAATATCCAATGGAAAAAAGACAGTCTGTTCAACAAATGGTGTTGGGAAAACTGGAGAGCCACATGCAGAAGAATGAAACTGGACTATTTTCTTACACCATACACAAAAATAAACTCAAAAAGGATGAAAGATTTAAGTGTAAGACAGGAAACCATCAAAATCCTAGAAGAGAAAACAGGCAGCAACCCTCTTTGACCTCAGCCCTAGCAACCTCTTACTAGACACATCTCCAAAGCCAAGGGAAACAAAAGCCAAAACAAACTTTTAGGACTTCATCAAGATGAAAATCTTTTGCACAACAAAGGAAACAATCAACAAAACTAAAAGGCAATCTACGGAATGGGAGAAGATATTTGCAAATAACTTATCACATAAAGGGCTAGTATCCAAAATCTATAAAAAACTGATCAAACTCAACACCCCAAAAACAAAAAATCCAGTCAAGAAATGGGCGGAAGACATGAACAGACATATCTCCAAAGAAGACATACAAATGACTAACAGACACATGAAAAGATGCTCAACATCATTCACCATCAGGGAAATACAAATCAAAACTGCAGTGAGATACCACCTCACACTGATCAAAATGGCTAAAATTAACCACTTGGAAAACAACAGATGTCAGTGAGGATGTGGAGAAAGGGGAAACCTCTTACACTGTTGGTGGGAATGCAAAGTGTACATCCACTCTGGAAAACAGTATGAAGGTTCCTCAAAAAGTTAAAAATAGAACCTTCTACAACCCAACAATTGCACTAGTAGGTAATTACCCAAAGGATACAAACATAGTGATTCGAAGGGGCACATGCACCCCACTGTTTATAGCAGGAATGTCAACAATAGCCAAACTATGGAAAGAGCCCAGATGTCCATCAACAAATGAATGGATAAAGATGTGGTATATACATACAGTGGATTATTACTCAGCCATCAAAAACGATGAAATCTTATGATCTGCAACAATATGGATGGAACTAGAGGTATTACGCTAAGTGAAATAAGTCAGTCAGAGAAAGTCAAATAACATATGATTTCAACTCAACATGGAATTTAAGAGGGGCTCCTGGGTGGCACAGCAGTTAAGCGTCTGCCTTCGGCTCAGGGCGTGATCCCGGCGTGATGGGGTCGAGCCCCACATCAGGCTCCTCCGCTATGAGCCTGCTTCTTCCTCTCCCACTCCCCCTGCTTGTGTTCCCTCTCTCGCTGGCTGTCTCTATCTCTGTCGAATAAATAAAATCTTTAAAAAAAAAAACAAAAAAAAAAAAACATGGAATTTAAGAAACAAAACAGGTGAACAAAGAGGAAGGGATGGAAAAATAAAGTAAGATAAAAACAGAGAGGGAGGCCAACCATAAGAGACTCTTAGCTATAGGGAACAAACTAAGGGTTGCTGGAGGGGAGGTGGATGGGGGAATGGGTTAATTGGATGGTGGGCATTAAGGAGGGCACTTGATGTAATGAGCACTGGGTGTTATATGCAACTGATGGATCACTAAATTCTACCACTGAAACTAACCATACACTGTATGTTAACTAAATTGAATTTAAATTAAAATAATAATAATAATAAATAAAATAGCCAACATATGGAAACAACTTAAGTGCCCACTGATGGATGAGTGACATATTTTTATCCATTCATCCCTCAGTGTGTGTGTATATATATATATACACACACACACACACACAATGGAATACTTTTCAGCCACAAAAAAGAATGAAATCTTGCTATCTGCAACAACGTGGATGGACTTTGACAGTATTATGCTAAGTGAAATAAGTCAGATGGAGAAATATAAATACCTCATGATTTCACTCATGGAATCTACAAAACAAAATAAATAAAACCCAGACTCATTACTAGAGTAAAGAGTTTGTTGATTGCTGTGGGGGAGGATGAAATTGGTGAAGAGAATCAAGGAATACAAACTTTCAGTTACAAAATAAATAAGCCATAGTGATGTAATTTACAGCATGGGGAATAAGTCAATAATATTTTTTAGCTCTGTATGATGACGGATGGTAACTAGATAATAGTGTGGTCATTTCTCAACGGACACAAATATCAAATCACTATTTTGTACACCAGAAACTAATATAACATTTTATGTTAATTATACCCCCTCAAAAAAAAGATGAAGTCAATTATATTCAAGGACTATATCACATTCTGTGTGGTACTCATACCTTGTTAATAACTATAGCTAACATGCTGATAATTATGTGCTATACACTGTGCCAGGCACTGTGTTTTAACACACATTCTTTCTCTAATTCTCACAACATCCTTGAAAAGTTCTATTTCCATTTAATAATACCCAGACCATTTCTCACCAATTTCATTGCCACCAACCTATTTTAAGCCATCATCATCTCTAATACGGACTACTGCAATAGCCTCCTAACAAATCTCCCCCTTTCTACACTTGCCTCTTTTACGCTCTTCTCCAGTGAATGCTCCAAAATGTAAGATCCCTCAAATTACTCCTTCACTCAAAACCTCCATTAGTTCTCCATTTCCTTCAATGTAAAAGCCAATATCCTTACATACGGCCTACCCAAAGACTGTATGATCTGCCACCCCACCTTCACCTCTACCTCTCTGAACTCATTTCCTACTGTAAATTCTCCCTTATTCTCTCTGCTCCAGCCACACTGGCCTGCTTACTGATACTTGAACTGTTAAGGCACAGTCCCACCTCTGAGACTTTTATCTAATGTTTCCCTTTGCTTCTCCCCAATTGTTTAGGGATAACTCCATCTACTTTAAGCCTTTGCTCATATCTCACCCTATAAGGATTCCAATTTAACATTCAGTCTGCCTCCCACCCCAACCAATTACCCTCAACTCTTATTACCTTGACCTACTTTTTCTTTTTTCCATAGCTTCCATAACCCTCTAATGTGCTATATAATGTATTTCTTGTCTATTATTTATTATCTCTCTGCCCTGAGAGAACATAAGTTTTACGAAAGCAAGACCATATTTTGTTCATGGGTATATCCCAAGAAGTAACACACCAGCTGATGTGTGGTATATGTTCAACAAATACTTTTTGAATAAATGAATTTTTCAGATACGAAAACTGAAACACCAAGATATAAAGCAATTTGTCAACATCGCATAACTTCTACATAACGGACTTGACAATTTAACCCAGATTTGTCTAATCACAAAGCCCATGCTTTTACTGCTATACCACATTGCCACTAAAACTCTATCAAACACCCTTGCTTCAGAAAAAAATAATGGAATGTTGTAATTTTTAAGACAATTATAGATTATAGATGACTATAAAGAGACATGAGACATCACAAAATTAAAAAGGAGGAAATGAAAGCGTCTCAAGAAAGGACAGAGAGTAAGCCAAAAAAAGCAATCATATTGACAGAATTTCAAGAAAAGCTTTAACATCACCCTCCCAACCAGTAAAATAATACTTACTATAATAACTCAGACATAGTCTTCCAATTGTTCAATTAATTCTTTAATTTTATCAAGCACACACTGATTATTAACCAAGATATCCTCAGTATCTCTGTTTGCATGCCATCAACACTTATAGATAAATGCATTCCTGGAAAGCTATGCTTATTAAATAACTTTTATTTATATTATTACTTATATTAAACTGAACTTTGCTTCTATGCACTGATTTGAATTAGGCTTTCTGAATTCATGCAGAAAAATTTCACTGCTGTTCCACATGATAGAACTAGAAATATTTAACGATAATCATCATATTCAAGTGAAATTGTCTCTCCTCGAAATTCAACACCTCAGCTCCTTCAACTACTCTTCAAATGTCCTGGTCTCCCACTGACTTAGTACCCTGATGACATTCTGGATAAATGTTCTAGTTTCTCAATGTCTCATCACAAGAACTATCCTAATTGCAGGTCTGACCAACTGAGTGTCCTGATCCCTGTTTTATCAAGAAGGCTTCTGTTAATAGATTTTTATATCTCAATGTTTGGCTCTTTTATTTTTATTTTTTACATTTATTTCAGCCCCCAACCAGCACCTTGACATAGCTTAGGAAGGTAGGTAGAGGAATCAGATTTTTGGTGATATGCTAAGATTAACTATGAATATTTTGAAAACTGAGTAAATGAATTGCAACCTGTCTGGGTGAACCAATGGTTGATGTAGTCTTTACATATCTTACAGAGAAGGGAAAATCAATCCTTGTCAAATACTGGGCTTGATCCTAAACCCAGCCAGTTCTGAGAAACTGAAGTATTTCCAAGTCATTTTCCAACTCAAATAAATAGTCACGTTTAACTGAGATCATAAAATTTGTGTTTAACATATTGATGATAAAACAAAGTATACATAAGACAAACATTATCTGTAAATTATAATCATGTTCAGAAGACTCCCACAAATTGAATGAAGCAAAATTCCCAATATGATAAATAACAGAAATATTTCTAGAGTGAGAAAATACTGTGCTCCATTATGTGACTTAAAATATTGAGGGGCGCCTGAGTGGCTCAGTCGTTAAGCGTCTGCCTTCGGCACAGGGCGTGATCCCGGCATTCTGGGATCGAGCCCCACATCAGGCTCCTCCGCTGGAAGCCTGCTTCTTCCTCTCCCATTCCCCCTGCTTGTGTTCCCTCTCTCTCTGGCTGTCTCTATCTCTGTCAAATAAATAAATAAAATCTTTAAAAAAAAATAGTGAAAACAGGTCAGCTGTGGACAGGGCTAGAGGCCAAACCCAGTGACTCTGAGTCAGTCAAACCCAATTCATAGCATACCCTTGATAGGTTTATTCAAGGATTTGACAACTCAAGAATAAATTCATGTGCTATCTTTCCACCTTCTTGTCAGACATTTTCTTCATCCCTTTTACACAAACTCTTCAAAAGAAAAGGACACCAGAACTGAGTCTTATACGTGTACTTTGCTCACTGCTGACTCACCTTTGCAATAGACAACCTAAATCTCAAGATACTACTAGAGCACCACCTCCATGAAATTTTTTCAGCAGCATAGGGTAGTGGGAATAGGGGTACATTTCTCAGACCCTACTTCTTAAAGTTGCATAACTATGAGACAGTTATTACCTTTGAGAAATTCTGACCAAAACAGAGATAATAATGCCTGAACCCACAAGAGCCAAGTATCCGAATCTTCTGGAATTAAATGTTAAAATTAATTAATGTTGGCTTTTTTCCTTTCATAAAGCTTTTTTTTTTACAATGATCAGCTGTACTTAACAGCATTTACTCTCTAAATTAATATTTGTCAACTAACCAGAGACATCATATTTTTCATATTTTGTCCTGAGATTATTTAGCTAGTTTAATTACTTAATTGCTCACAACATTTAAGTCTTGTCTTCCCAACTAAATTGTGAGCTCACTGAGCATAGAGATACTACCTTATTCATTGATAAATCTCCCATACTTCCTAGAATACAGGCAAATATTTAATAATCAGATGATGCAAGTAATTTTCAAAAACTATCCAATTTGACATAAAACATTTATTTTTGATCTTGAGAGTTTCAAAATCCAACTTTAATAGTAGTCTGGATTCTCCAGGGAAACAGAATCAATAGGGTCTGTGTGTATGTGTATGTGAGACAGAGAGAGAAAGAGAGAGAGAGATTTATTTTAATGAATTGATTCACAGGATTGTGGAGGTTGGCAAATCCAAAATCCACAGGGTAGCTCATCAGGCTGGAAACCCAGTAAAGAGGTAATGTTACAACTTGAGTTCAAAGTAAGACTACAGGGAGAATTCCTTCTTCTCTATCGGAGTCAGTCATTTTTTGTTCTTAAATAAACCTTCAACTGATTGGATAAAGTCTACCCATCTTATTGAGTATAATCTGCTTTACTCACTTTACTCAAAGTCTATAGATTTAAATGTTAATCTCATTTAAAAGGTACCTTCACAGCAGCATCTGGACTATATTTAATCAAATATTTGGACACTGGCCCAACCACAGTTAACATACAAAATTAACCAGCACACCAACCCTTATGATCAGCATTATCTCCTTTAACAATCACAATACCTCTATCAACAGGCCAAGATAACAGAGGAGCAAGCCAACATTTTCATTTTTGGAATTATTTCCCCTCCACTACACCCTTAATAGAGACTTACGATTGGTGTTAGAAGAAATCTTAGAGTTATTTCTACATAAAAGGAAGATTGGATGATGCCCAAATGGGAAGTGACTTGGTTCAGGCTTTCACTGTATTAAATCAGGGTGGAGTCAATTCTGGTTCTCTGATTTCTAAGCCAGTCTCACTTCAGCTGCCACTCACACAGTCCCAGGTTTCTTTTTATGCCCCAACCTTATTTAAATGCTGGCATTCATATTAGAAAATGCTAAACTAACATAAATCAATTATTATAAACAAAAATTTCAAATCTGCCTTTTTCCTCTTTCATAAATAATCCTTATTTTTCCAAACATAGGTCTTCTTGAGTACAGAATTATCTCCATCTCTCTCAATGTACGAAAATCCTCCCGGAATCCCTCACACTGTGATGTGTAACAAAGACTCTCAAAAAGCAGCTTGATTTTTGTCAAGTGATAATTTTATCAAACTAAACAAAAGAAAAGCCACATCACTTTCCATCCTTCTTGCACTACTTTTAGTCAAGACTTCATTTCTCACCTAATTGTTTTATCTGTTACTTGGTTCTCTCCACTAACCCAACCCATCATCCATATTGCTGCCACAGTGATCTTTCTAATATACAAACCAAACGATATCACTCTCCTTTTTAATTCCATGTTCAATGACTCACTCAGCAAAATACTCAAAGCTGTCATTATCTTTATTTCTAGCCTCATCTACCACAATGCGCCCAATATCTCCCATATTCCATTTAGCCTTACCAAAAGTTTACTTTATCCCAACAACTTTATACTGGTGTTTCTCAATCTTTTCCGCTTGTTCCACAGTTTTAAAATTATTTGAATTTCAAACAAATTAATTTTTTTGGAATCTCAATATTCTGGATATTATACTGCTTAAAAAAAGATATTTTGACTTCTGATCAAGATAGCTCAGTATCTTCATATTTTATACACTCTCTCTGCTCTATATATATAGCAATTACAGATACAACCACAAAAATACATCTCAGTTTTAAAAAATAAGAATATCTACAGATGTAGTGCAAAGAAGGGGCTCATACACCCCAATGTTCATAGCAGCAATGTCCACAATAGCCAAACTGTAGAAGGAGTTGAGATGCCCTTCAACAGATGAATGGATAAAGAAGATGTGGTACATATATACAATGGAATATTATTCAGCCATCAGAAAGGATGAATACCCACCATTTGCATCAACATGGATGGAAGTGGAGGGGATTATGCTAAGTGAAATAAGTCAAGCAGAGAAAGACAATTGTCATAGGGTTTCACTCATAAGCAATAGCATGGAGGACCATAACAGAAGGGAGAGAAAACTGAACAGGGAGAGATCAGAGAGGGAGACGAACCATGAGAGACTACGGACTCGAGGAAACAAACTGAGGATTTCAGAGGGGATGAGGGAGGAGATAACAGCATGATGGGTATTAAGGAGGGCACATGTTGTGATGAGCACTGTGTGTTATACACACTTAATGAATCATTGAACACTATATAAAAAACTAATGATGTACTATACAGTGGCTAACTGAACATACTAAAAAAAATAATAAAAAAATAATAAAACAATAAAATTAAATTTAAAAATATCTGTTTGGGGGCGCCTGGGTAGCGCAGTCGTTAAAGCGTCTGCCTTCGGCTCAGGGCGTGATCCTGGCGATCCGGGATCGAGTCCCACATCAGGCTCTTCCGCTATGAGCCTGCTTCTTCCTCTCCCACTCCCCCTGCTGTGTTCCCTCTCTCGCTGGCTGTCTCTCTGTCACATAAATAAATAAAATCTTTAAAAAATAAATAAATAAATAAAAATATCTGTTTGGACCAGAAATGAAAGAACTCAAAATGAATGCAGGTAGAAGCCATGAGCCTACTGGGCTCCAGACTGAGAAGTAGGGTAAGTGGACCAAGAGCTTTGGTCTATCAAATTAATTAAAGAAGGAGGCCTGTTAGACTGCAGTGGCTCTAATGCCTTAGCAGCCTATGTAAGCAAACCAAAATCTAAGCCTGTAATATGTCAAGTTTAAGAAATCTAAACTTATGGACAACCAAACACAAATAGCCAACTAGGCTTTCCCAAAAAAGGCAACCATTTACTATAGCCAATCAAATAATTTCCTTGCTTTGCTTCCACCTCTTCTCCATAAAGATCTTTCTCCTATCTCCTGTCCATGGAGTGCTTCCAACTACTTCTGGCTTGGCACTGCCCAATTTGAATTACCTTTTGAATCAAATAAACCCTTATGATTTTTAATATATCTCAGTACATCTTTTAACAGTTCTTTTGTGATAAAATGCACTAAAATTGCTCCATTGTGGGTCACTGAAGCTAGTCTTCCAATTTCAGTCAGACTCTAGGATGGCATTCAGTGACATGTCAAAGAAAGTTAAAGAAAATTGTTGCTACCTACTGCTCCAGGTCTCAGTAAAAGACAAAAACAGTACCAGAAATAGCTTTCTTCTACCTTAGTGATCAGATCTTTGATACTCCAGTATCATTGCCAGATAGAAGCTTCAAAGTACATTATAATTTTTGGTTTCAACTGGAAATCCCATGAAACCACATAGAGACAATCAAAAAGAAGGAGTGAGCACAGCAGGAAAGAAAAGGAACTAAACAAAACTATTTCCCAATAAAGGTAGGCCTTTAACCAATTAAAAAAAAACTAATATTGAGAATGGCAGCTCACAAGTGAATAATCAAAATATAAATTTTACTCCAGTCGATATTACAACAGTGTAATAAGACTTTGAAACAGATAAGTTTAGCATTTAGAATATTCATTCCCATAAAAATAAAGAGAAGATTACTTTTTTTAAGAAAGAAATACTTTCTATATCACTTGTACTGACCATGACTTGAGATTATGGCCAATGCAGTAAAACAAGAAAAATAAAACACAAGAATTAGAAAAGAAGAGGCAAAGCTACCCTTATTTGTAAATATATAGCATATTTATTTACACAGAAAATCCACAAAAATCTATAATTATTATAACTAGTAAAGCTGCATGGCAAGTTTACTAGATTAAAAACTGAACATACAAAATTCATTAGCATTTCCATGCACTAGTAATAACTAGTTAAAAATATAACAGAAAAGTATTCATCCAGAATAGCAATATGAACTATAAAATACTTTAAAAATATATCTAACAGGGGCACCTGGGTGGCACATTCAGTTGAGCATACAACTCTTTGTTTTGGCTCAGGTTATTATCTCAGGGTCATGGGATCAAACCCTGCTTCAGGCTCTGCACTCAACAGTAGAGTTTGCTTGGGATTCTCTCCCTCTCCCTCTGCCACTCCCACTCATTATCCCTCTCTCTCTCTCTCTAAAAATAAATAAATATTTAAAAATATGTATATACATATACATATATACCTAACAAAAGATTCCAAAACCTCTAGGATAAAATTATAAAGAGGAGCATTTTTTAGAAGACCCTGAACAAATGGAGACACATATAAGAAACACTATATTTACAAAAAGAAGAACTCAATAACCAAAATAATCTATAATGTCAATGCTATTACAATCAGAATTCCAACAGATTTTTTCCCCCAGAAGTTAAAAAGTTTACCCTAAAATTAATGTTAAAATATAGATGAACAACAGGGTAACATTAGTCAAAACATTTTTTAAAGAATAAGGTAGGACTCAACATAATAACTGTTATGAATTACTTTAGGAATATAGAATTCTTACATTAGAGCATTATCACACAGAAACAGTCAAACAAAATGGAATAAAACAGATGGGAAATGGACAGGCATATATATATATATGAAACTTCATGTGTAACAGAAATGACATTACGAAACTTGGAGGCAATAATGAACTATTCACTGAATAGTGCTGGAAAAATTAACTATCCATATTGGGGAAAATGAGATACTTACCTCATACTACACATAAAAATCAATTCCATACGAATTAAGGCACAAACTATACAAAGAAAATTCTAAATATTTTGGAAATTAATATAAGAGAATATCTTGATGATCTTGGCATAGGAAAGGATCTATGTCATAAGACATGAAAAGCATAAACCCTAAAAAAGTCTAGATAAATCTGGCTATATTAGCATTTTGAATTTTTGCTCAAAAAAGGAAACCATAAACAAAGGTAATTGCCATAAACAAAGATAGCTTGTAATATAGAAGAATTCATATTGAGACTATCCAAAGAAGTCCCTGAATCAGTAAAAGTCTAACAACTCAATTTTTTAAATGCAATGTGTAAATTAGAAAGTAATTCACATAAGAAATCTGAAATACCAATAAATATATGAAAGCTCAAAAGGAAACATGGAAATGCAAAGGAAAACCACACAAAGTACCATTTAATATGCATCAGATTGGCAAAAATGTGACAGCACTAAGTAGAAAAATGTGAAGAAATGAGGACTCTCATAAACAACTGATTGTATATTCCAATGACCTAAGCGAGTGCTTTAGCAGTAAACAGATGTTGCTATCTTTTGACTCAGCAATTGCATCTCTAAATATAAAGTATGGGAAAGTTTGGCACATATAGAATTGTTTATAAGAAAAAGAAATTATCGGGGCGCCTGGGTGGCTCAGTCGTTAAGTGTCTGCCTTCAGCTCAGGGTGTGATCCCGGCATTCCGGGATCGAGCCCCACATCAGGCTCCTCCACTGGGAGGCTGCTTCTTCCTCTCCCACTCCCCCTGCTTGTGTTCCCTCTTGCTGGCTGTCTCTCTCTGTCAAGTAAATAAATAAATAAATAAATAAATAAATAAATAAATAAATCTATCTTTAAAAAAAAAAAAGAAAAGAAATTATCCACTAATGGGAGAGTATATAAACTAGGGCATAGTTACATAACTGAATACTATACAATTGTTAATTAAATAGACTAAAACTACATGTTTCAACATGAACAAAACATATATACTTAATTTGAAGAACAAATGCAAGCTGGAGAATGATATATATGAAATGATATAAATTGTTTATAACTACAAATGTGTAAGAATAGTTTAAAGAAGACATGAATACATTAAAGATAAAATTCAGGGGAACTATTACTTCTGGGGAAGGAAGAAAGAGATGTAGAATTAGTAATGATAAATGATAAATGGAGATAAACCCCCCAAAAATAATGTGAAATAAACATGGCAAAATTTTAAGTTCCAATAAGACTTACTAAAGGATTAAAAATAAAATAGATTTATAAACATTACTATAAAAAGATAGCCACAATACATTAAGTATAAAACATATAAAGACTCTTGGTAAGAAAAATAAATCGAAGTAAGATTAATTTTAAATATGATATTTTGAAATAAACCCTCCACTCTACTCCTCCATCCCGCTTTGTAGGTGAAAATCCTTGCTGTAGAATTTCTTCAGGCTCCATATCTCTGCAATTTTATTCTATCTGACTAGAATTCCTCAGCTATTTGAGCTTGCTGGAAATTTTATACTCCTCCATAAATATTCAGCTGAAATGTCAGCTCTCTTAGATATAGCCTTTGTCAATCTTAACAACCCACCCAGAAGCCAATTAGTTTTGTGCTACAGCTCTTATAAGTCTGTCCCTACCTCTATCATGTATTTCAATCCTCCATTTACATGTCTGTAAGCCCTCCTAAGAATCATGTCTGATTCTTCTCTATAATGTCAGAACCTAGCACATGCTAGCACATTATAGGAACTCTGCCAATGCTTAATACATGATAAATGAACTAGAACTACTGAAGGAACATAGCTATCCCTGTCAATCAGTCATAGCCTATAGGCATAAAATCCAGATGTCTGCAATCCTGTCATCACAAATTGTCATGACAAGGGCATACACAAGAGAAATCCATTTATCCTTTCCTCACCTCTTGTCTCATTCTTTGTTGTCCCCAGCTTATCCAGGTCATGCCTCCTCCCTCCTGCTCTTCTAAGTACTTCTAAACCAGAGATTAAAAAGGCCACAAAAATGTACCAGAAATCTTCTCATAACAATCCTATCACTTCTCCCAAGTACTACCCTGGAGGTAGTAGCACAGCCTTACAATCTGAAATTTAAGCCTGATGATCTACTCCTGTTTCTGTAAGTGTCACAGACTGTTTGGATTAGGTGGTGCCTCTGGGTTCAAAGACTTCACAGCCAACATGGCTGTGATTTCTTATGTGTGGAAGAGACCAGTCCTTCTGCTCCTCCAAAACCACATGGAGACCGACAGTCAGGGTGCCACTAAAGCCTCATCTTGGAGGAACAAGCACTGCTTGCAGCTGTGCTTCTTTGTTTCACACATCATTTGGTCCAATATACTTTACATAATAATAGGATTAGGAATAGCTTATTATTATATAGCACTTACTATGTGATATATGTATTAAATAAATACACACACACATTCAATCTTTACAACAGAACAAATGTTGGTTCTATTATCATCCACCTTTTATTAATGAGAAAAGTGAAACAAAACATTGTCCACAATAGCTAAATTGTAGAAGGAGCTGAGATGCCCTTCAACAGACAAATGGATAAAGAAGATGTGGTCTATATATACAATGGAATATTACTCAGCCATCAGAAAGAACGATTACCCAACATTTGCAGCAACATGGACAGGACGGGAGGAGATTATGCTAAGTGAAATAAGTCAAGCAGAGAAAAACAATTATCATATGGTTTCACTCATTTGTGGAACATAAGGAATAGCAGGGAGATTGGTAGGAGAAGGAAGGGAAGAATAAAGGGGAGGTAAGCAGAAGGGGGAATGAACCATGAGAGACTAGACTTTGGGAAACAAACTGAGGGTTTCAGAGGGGAGGGGGGTGGGGGGATGGGCTAGCCCGGTGATGGGTATTAAGGAGGGCACATACTGCATGGAGCACTAGGTGTTATACGCAAACAATGAATCATGGAACTCTATATCAAAAACTAATGATGTACTGTATGGTGACTAACATAACATAATAAATTTTTTTTAAAAAGTGAAAAGAGAATTTTTTTAATTTACCCTGAGTCACAGAGCTTGGAATTAAGTGGTAGGGCTATGTGTACTCTTCTCAAAATGCTATGTATTAAGTCAAAAGGACAGTCATTACTTTTACCTGGTTGTGTACATACCTAAGCTGTCATTTCTCCCCTTACAGGAAGTGGGGGGGAAAGCACATAATATATTAGAACTAGAATAAGAGAAATGAAACACACACTTTTTACAAATGAACTAAGGACCTGAAGGGGAAAGTAGCCTAGCAAAGGTCACACCATGGTGGGAAGCCATGCATCATTAAGTCATGAGAATGTTCTTTAGTACCCTACTTTGAAGATCCCTTTACAGTTTTTAGTAGGAGATAGTTTTAGATTCCTGTCTTAAAATCCATTACAGTTTCAGTAAATGTCACTTCTGGGTAGCTGGACAAGCTACCTCTTTTGATGCAAATTTTGGGGTTCAAATATATTTATTACAAGCTATGTCATAGCCACCTCATGAAGCTACATTCTTTCTAAAACTAGCAAGCAAATGTTTTGTATGTGATGGTAGGATAACTAGGGTTGACAGGCTGAAATGAAACACTCTAGGGACTTAACCCTAGGAACCAAAATTTTATATGGAAAAAGATCAATTTTTAAAAGTAAAAGGTTATCAAACTACATGGAATATTATAGCCAAAACTACTTGGTGTGATACTACAATGGAAGATACATGTCATTATATTTTGTTCAAACCCACAGAACATAAAATACCAAGAGTGAAAGCTAACAAATACTACAGATATTTGGTGGTAATTATGTGTCAACATAGGTTTGATTGCAACAAACGTACCATTCTAGTGTGGAATTCTGATACTGAGTGCTACAGAACGAACGAGTTCCCCCAAAATTCCTATGTTAAAATCTAATCCCCAATGTGGCAGTATTTGGAGATAAACTTTATGAGAAGTAATTGGCTCTGCCCTCGTGAATAGAATGTTCTTAAAAAAGAGGCCCTACTGAGCTCCCCCATCCCTTCTGCTTTGTAGGGCTACAGCAAAAAGACAGCTATTTATGTACCAGGAAGTGGTTCCTCATCAGACACCAAATCTACTGGTGCTTTGACCTTGAAATTCCTAGCCTCCAGAATTGGGAAAATAAATTTCTGTTGTTTACAAGACATCCAGACTATGGTATTTTTGTAATGGTAACAGGACGGACTAAGATAGAGGGAGAAGCTGTGTACACAGGAAGTATATCAGAAATCTCTGTGTCTTCTGCTAAACTTTTTTATGAACCTAAAACTACACTGAAAAATTAAGTCCATTAAAAAAAACTATCAAAAGCCACAGAATTTTATGGACAAAAAGTGAACCTAAATGTATACAAATTTTTAAAAACTCAATTAGAAGGCAGAGAACCCAGGATGGAATATAGAATGATAAAATAATATAACTGTATTATGAATGTATGACATAACATTGTTGATGAGGATGGTGCTGACATAAGCAATGTTGGAAATAAGAGCAGACTGTGAGGCTACAGAAAAAAGAAAATGTAAATGGGCATACTCTTCTTAGTAAAGTTGTTTCCCATGGGGATACAGATTCACAACTCTGAAACTTCTGTTCAGTATCCTATACTGAACAAATAAGTAAATGGATGGCAGATGGTAGAAGCCAGGTTTCTCTCTGTTGGAGGAGGACATAAGCAAGGAAAGGAGACTAAAATAAACCATGTGATAGTAAACTAGAATTGAAGACATTAGAATGAACTAATTTTTACTGTAATACAGATACAGATGGATAAAAACAGAAGTAGTTACAGGTATACATACGTTTATTTCCAAGCTCTGTCCACTTATAGGGCCTAGAAGCAATGTCACTCCAGTAACAACAAGCATACCCAGCATGCACATCTTGGTTTCTAATACCATTGTCCAATAAAAGGAACCAGGACTTCTTGGAATAATTGATGACTCAAGGGTTGGGACAGGGAATATACGAGATGGGCATGAAGCATCTCCTAGTGCTGGAAAATAAGGAAGTGCTCAAAACACAAATGATGAGGGTTAAGTCAAAGGGACACAGGAATCAACAAAAAGAGCTGCCAATCGCCAAAGCTGGAACAATTTGAGAAACCAAACAGATTATAACCCAAAATGTAAACTAAATATTTACACGCTCACATAGCAATAAATGAATAAATAAATAGGGAAGAAGAGACAAATCTATGCAGAATTACAAATAATTTGTACATAAAGCAGGCAGAGCATAACTCTTCATTCTTTATGTGTGGGCTGCACATAGTTACCTTCCAAAGAGTATGGAAGGGGGAATGTATAGAAAGGGGGATTGAGTTACTTCATAGAGAAGAATCTGGACAAACACTAGCTCAGGCAAGTGAGCAAAGTTAACATCATATTTCATCATAAGAACTCCTCATATGTGATGAGAATGACTCTTTACCTCTCTGTGGTCTTCTTCCCTGAAACCAATAACCCCCATCTAGTCACAAGAAAAAACACGAGACAAATTCAAATTGAGGGACATTCTAAAAAAAACACCTGGCTAATACTCACAAAATTGTCAAGGTCATCAAAACTAAAGAAAGGCTGAAAAATTCTCTTGGTATGGATTTGCGCAATGGAACAGATAACAAAAATAACCTGTTACCTAAAGGAATTCTGAGACAGAAAAAAAAATTAGCAAAAATAAAGAAAATCTGAAATATGTATGGACTTTAGTTAATAATAATATCAATATTGATTGATTAATTATAGAAAACATAGTATACGAATGTAAGATATTAACTAGAGAAGAACCTGGGAATAGGTATACAGAACACCTGCACACTATCTCTGCAACTTCTCCCCTAAATTTAAAACTATTTTAGGGTGGAAACAACTGAAATGTCCATCAACAGATTAATTAATTAAAAATTGTGGTATATCCGTATGATGGAATATTATTAAAGCCCTAAAAAAAGAGTGACATCCTGATACACGCTAAAACATGGATAAATCTTGAAACAATCATTCTGGGCGAAAAAAGCCAAACACAAAAGTTCACACATGCTACTTCATTTATGTGAAATACCCAGAATAGGTAAATCTATAGTGACAGAAAGTAGACCATGTTTGCCAGAGGCTGGGGGGCAGGAGGTGGGGAGGCGGTAGGTAGGGAGGAGTAGGGTTTACAAAACATGAAAAGTAATTACTTAATGAGTATGAGATTTTCTTTTAAGGGAGATAAAAATATTTTGGAACCAGATAAAGGTGACAGTTTCACAGCACTATAAATGTAATAAATGTCATTGAACTGTACAATTTAAAATGGCTAATTTTGCTTCTGACTTTTACTTTACTACAAAAAGTTATCAATGTAAACAAATCTAAAACTATTTTAAATAGAAAGCTTATTTTTAAAAGGAGAAAGCTGCAGTACTTTTTCCTTATTCATTGTAACAATCAATATAAATCATATAAATACTATATAAATACTATGTATAAATATAAATACTACTTTCTTGCAAAGCTCTTAAGTAATCTATTATAGAAGTTAAATCATAAACATGAAGGAATATATTAATACCAGCCATGGTATTAATATCCTTTCTCAGTACAGCAATGATACTAATGTATTCTCACTGTATACAATGGGAATCCTAATCCTATTACAAATTCTATAGCACAAACTGAATTTCAGCTAACAACTCTTGAAAGCTATTGGCAAGGTTTTCTCCATATCCAATATGACACTATAAGTTAACTAACTGGAATTTAAATAAACTCAAAAGAAAAAATTAATAAAATAAAATCCCATGTACCACCTGCTCACAAATTGAGCCCCCTCTGTAGATTCCCATTAGGAATAATGCCAAAACAACAAGCTAGAAGTGTCACAAGAAACATAAAGCATACCCCTCAGAATCACTAAGTATCAACAAGCATAATTCCAGAGTACAGGGAAATACCAGGAAAAAATGTATTTCCTAAGGCCAAACCCACATAACTTATGGGTAAAGTTATCAGGAGTTAAGAAAGACCATCCTTTCATATTACAGTTCATTAGTCAGTCTCAGGGAGATTGTCACACGTGAAGTCAAAATATTACATAAACCTTTTATCCATCCCACTGATATTTTTCAAAAAAAAATCCTAAAAACATAGGTAAACATTTTCTGATTACAAGTATAACAGCAGATGAATAAATTCATGATAAAATAAAATAAATAAATACCCTAAATTCCACCATGCAGAGAAAATCTTTGCTAAAATCTGGGGGTCCCCTTTCCATGTATTTTTCTATAAATACTCATTTTTTCATGTGGTTGAAATTGAACTATATAGAGTACCAGAGCCTTATTTCACTTAATATTATTACCTATTCGTATTAGCTATCTACTGCTGCACAATAAATTAACTCAAAGCTTAGTAGCTTAAAACAACAAATATTTGTTGAGATCTCACAGCTTCTGTGCACCTTTAGGAAAAACCCTTTCCTACCATAGGTTTCAGCTGAGTGTCAATATCTTTGACCTTCTTATAAGCCCTATTCTTTCTTGGAGAGCATTGGTGAAGCACACCCTTAAATTCTTTAGAGAGCCTTTTGTCTAACATAGTACTTTAATCTTTGATCTTTCTTAGATCTCAACAAAGGATTTTACAGTCACATCCTCAGTTTCATCTCTAAACCCAAGTTTTTCTGAAAGTACCCTGGTATTTCTCTTTACCCTGAAAGATTAATTTTAGAATCATTTGTCATCTGAGAAGGCTTAGAATTTAGACCATCAAGTCCTGGCTCCTTCATGTTTAACAGTCCTTCCTTAGTGTCTCTCTCTCTTCCCACATTAAGCAGCAAGAAGAAACCAGGCAGCCCCTCAACACTCTGCATAGGAATTTCCTTAGCTACATCAACTCAGTTCACTTAGTGCATTTTCTACTTTCCACATAACTGCAGTGATAGTGTTGCTAAATGTTCCATCACCACATAACAAGAATCCTTTTTCCCCCATTTCCAATAAGATTTTTTTCACTTTCCTTTATGCTTTCACCTGAAGCCTTCTTAAATGTAGTCTTGTTTCTATAGTTTCTTCAGTTCTTTTTTTTTTTTTAAGATTTTTATTTATTTATTTATTTGACAGAGAGAAAGACAGCCAGCAAGAGAGGGAACGCAAGCAGGGGGAGTGGGAGAGGAAAAAGCAGGCTCCCAGCAGAGGAGCCCGATGTGGGGCTCGATCCTAGAACTCTGGGATCACTCCCTGAGCCGAAGGCAGATGCTTAACCACTGTGCCACCCAGGCACCCCAGTTTCTTCAGTTCTATACAAGGTTTAACTCATGCTCTACTTAAAGTTCTGTGATAATGGAATAGAGAGATTAAAAAGATCCAGTCCAGCCTAACTATAGAGACCTTTTTGAACACTTAATTAACACTCATAGAATCCAGTGGAAAAAGAGAAAGAAGTATCACATCATAAAGTATAACCTAACCTAGACTCACCTTAATAAAGACTAAAACCAAGCCCAGCTAAAAACCTAAGGAAGAACAGAATTTGAAGTTTGAGTCCTCTGTCAGGAGTTCCCCAAATCACCCCCAGGTTTGGTAGTTCAGAAGGACTCCAAACACTCAGAATAAGTTATACCCTGAAAAGTATACTTTTATACTGAAGAGACACAAATCAAAATTAACAAAGAGAAAACATACACAGGATGAAGTCTTCAGGAAATCAAGCACAAGCTTCCAACAGTACTCTCCTCAGGGCATCACACTAAACACACTTAATTCTTCCACAAATTAATTATAACAACACATGAGAATTCTTATCTACCAGGGAAGCTTGCCTGAGCCTAGGAACCCAGACTTTTTTATGGTAGTCAGTCACTAAACCTTCAGACCTCCAAAAGGAAAGCAGATATTCACCATAAATTAAAAATTTTACCTACCTTAGCTAAATAAGCTAGCACAGTGTTCTGTACTAGCAACAAGCATGTAAAGAATTCTTATCAGAATATTCCAACAGCATTCTAGGAACCAGCCAAGGGTGAGTCATAAAACAGACGCTTCCTGTTAATGTACAAGGATTAAGAAACTCATGCCTGCTTAATTAACTCCTTCTTACAGGCGTTCCAACTTACCACCTTGAACTTAGATAAACTTACAAGAGTTTATATTGTTTGAAAGGATGAAAACAGAAACAAGAGCTTCTACAATAAAAAATGTAGTCAATAGAGACCAACACCAAAATGGCCCAGATTTTGGCTTTGGTAAACATAGAAAATATTATAAATATATTCAAATAGCTAAAGGAAAATATTTCAAAGAATGAAAGAAAGATATGGTCTTCAGAGTGAATAGAGAGAAAATTAAATTGGAAATTGAGATCTATAAAAAGAACTGAATGGGAATTACAGAATTAAAACTTAAAATGCTGGAAATAAAAATACACTGACTGGGTTCAACAGCAGATTGAAAATTTCAGAATTATTAAAAAATATCTGATGTAAATATAGAAAAATATATTTTTTTTTTAATTAACAAGCCTCAGAGATCCACGGGAAAATAGCAAATATGTAATAGGAGTTCCAGAAAGAAAAGCAAATAAAAATGTAGAAGAAATAATATTTGAAGAAATAAACCTTAAATTCTTCCAAATTTGATGAGAAACAACAATTACAGATCTAAGAGGCTCAATAAACCCCAAGCAGGATAAATAACACAAATATAAAAAGTTCAACCTAGATGTATCATAGTCAAATTGCTTAAAATAAAAGACAGAAAAAATCTTAAAAGCACAGAGAAGACATACTGCATACAGGAGATCAATAAAAAGGGTAACAAACAGTGGTGTCTCATCAGAAACAATGAAGATTATAAGACAATGAAATAGTATCAGTAGTGTTAAAAAACAAAAAAATCTTTTCAACCCAGAATTCTACATAAAATCAAAAACAAAAGTAAAATAAAGGCAATTTTATATAAACAAAAGCTGAGAGAATTTAGCACAAGAAAATGCAGATTACACTAGAAGATATACTAAAGGATGTTTTGGGGTTGCTAGAAACTCAAATCTACAGAAGAAAAGCTGTACGTAAACCTGGATCTACAGTAAAGAATAAGGAAAAGTAGAAATGGTAGGTAACTGGTTATATATTTTTAAACTCTATTATTATTTAATACTTTTCTTAAGCCAACTGATTGAAGCCAAAATATTAACATTGTAAACAGAAGCTTATAATGCACAAAAACTAAAATGTGTAACAAAAATACCCACGGGATAGGGACCAGGTAGTTAAATGGAGTTAGACTATTCTAAGATATATAAAGTTTTAAAATGTGAAATGGAAAGTGTGAAGTATAAACTGTTGAGTGTGAAGTGAGGTGCAGGAAGTATGACATAGAAAGTATTAAGTATAAAGTGGTACAAAAGGATGCATATCGTTAGCCATAGAGCAACCACCATACATACATACATACATACATACATACATAAAAGGCGGCATAGGAAAGAAACCAACAGAGAAAATAAAGTAGAATAATATACACATATACACTTATACATGTTAAATAATATATACTGTGAAATTCAGGAAAATTTCTGCCTTAGTTTACTTCAAATTTAGAAGCCCATGAAATTTCAACTAAAATCTTCCTCTTCAATGTACCGTTATTACTTTTCCAGAAATCAGATCATGTTGTTCTCCTGCCTAAATCTCTTCAATAGTTTCCCAATGCACATCAAATAAAACACAAAGCCTTTACTATAACCCATGAGACACTGCATGATTTAGTCCCTGTCTACCTAATTGTTTCATCTTTACCACTCCTTCACCTAATGTACTCTCCTCTTATCAGTTCTTAGAACAAACGTTATCTGCAGCAAGACCTTTTTCCATGCTGTCTCTTTCCCTGCCTTCTCATGGATGCCTCTTCATCTTTCAGATCTCAGCTTAATGCTTACCTCATCACAGAAGTCTCTCCTAACTATCCTAAAAGTTTCCATGAAATTTCTACCACTGAATTCTCTTTATTTCCTTCATAGCACTTCCCACAATATACAATTATACATGAGTTTGTTAACTTCTTATTGACTTACTCCCATTAGACTTGAGTTCATGAAGAATATTAAATACATGTTTTTTGTTCACTCATATATACCCCGTGTCCTAGCATTGTGCATGAAACATAGAATGTACTCAATAAATATGTTAAATAAAAGATATATGTAAGTACCCACGACACAAGAGGCTCCCAGTAAATTTTCTCTTTATGATATCACCAAAAGCAATGCTGATAAAATTTGCATGCCCAGTATCATTATGGATATACTCTCCTGAGTATTTCATCATTTTTCTTCCTTTTTATAATACGCTGGTATCACATCTTAAAATACCAAAAGCATACTCTGAGAGAATTCCCACTGGCTTCAGTGCAGTCAAGGTTATACATCAGCAATAGCACTCATAGATGTATAAAAAAAAAAAAATCTGCTCATTTATATTTATAATATAAAATATCTATTTAACATAGTTTCCTGATAGAGAATAAAATATAGTAAAAATCAGCAACTACCCAAAACTGAAAGTCTCTAACTGGTGGTAACTGGAGAAATAAAAATGTACATATTTAAACCATGAGCAAAAACAGATTATATATAAGAGCAGAAGCATTTAAACTCTGAAGGATAGCCAAAGAGTAGTTTGTGGTGATGAAAAGAAACAGAAGAGTTTGGTCTCCTAATTATTATAAATCACTTATGGAAATGAATAGAAAATCACTGATAGGAAAAAGAAAGCTAGATGCTTGACACAGCTCAATTGGCAAGCAATATATTTGGCCTTTATGTATTTGTTTGGTAAATGAATCGATTCCATCCTTTCTTACCCCAGGCTGTTATCATATTTCATCTGAACTATTAAAATGCTCTCACTGGTCTCCCAAGATGTAAGCCTTACCTAACCATACATATACCAAATCTCCAAACTGCCTCAATGCCAACCTTTCTGTTAAAAAGGAAAGAGGAATATGATATAAATTCAATAGTTATAGGCATAAAACAGATTTAAACTCTAAGTCAAGTACTTTCCAGTCTTCTAAAAATGGACAAATAAATTAATCTTACCAGACTCAAATTTCTCATTTGTTTAATGTTAATAATAATACTCATTTCAGGGGCACCTGGGTGGCTCATTCAGTTAAGTGTCTGCCCTCAGGTCAGGTCATGATTTCAGGGTCCTGGGATTGAGCCCCACGTTGGGCTCCTTGCACAGCAGTGAGCCTGCCTCTCCCTCACCCCTGCCCCTGCTCATGCTCTTTCTCTCTCTCAAATATATAAATAAGATCTTTAAAAAAATAATACTCATTTTATATAGCTATACTAAGAAGAAAGTATTAGTGTATATATAAAAGCCTTGAACAAGCTAAGGCACTCAATCATTATTTGTTGCATGAATGAACACCATCCAAACAAATAATGAAAGTCCATTACTCGCCATCCCTTTATTTTTATTCAGAGCACTCATTATCACCTGAAATTAAAATAAACATATTTAAATTATGTATGTTTTATATTAACATTTATTTATATATAATATATATTTAAATAACATATATTTATGGACTACAACATTTATACTATATTTATTTTTATATACATATGTTTATAGACTATTCCCCCACAAGAATATCAGGTCTATGAGAGCAAGAACATTGTCAATTTTGGTGACAGCTACATTCTCAGAGCCTAGAAACAGTCTGACACATAATTGGTACTCAAAATTCCTGGCTTTAATTTCTTCAGGTAACACACATCAAGTACAGGATTAAATCTAAACAGATTACCATGACATACAAGGCACTCCACCATTTAACACTAAATGGCTTTCCAGCTTCTCTGACCATGCTCCTCCATACCTCTCAGTCCAATATACTCACTTGCTGTCTCAAACAAAATATGTTGAAGGGGCGCCCAGGTGGCTCAGTCAGTTAAGCATCTCATTTTGGCTCAGGTCATTATCTCAGGGTCCTGGGATGACCTCCAAGGCTCCACGCTTAGTGGGGAGTCTGCTTATCCCTATCCCTCTTCCTCTCCCTCTGCCCCTCCCCCCTGTTTATGCAGGCTCTCTCTCTCTCAAATAAATAAAATCTTAAAAAAATATATGTTGAAGAAGTCCAAGAGAGAAGATACTGCCTAAATTAGGATGACATTAACAAACTGAAGAAAAGCATACAAAATTCTGAAATACTTTGAAGGTTGCAGATGCATTAAACATCATGGGTGAGTAAATGGGAAGTTGCAGATACATTAAACATCATGGGTGAGTAAATGGGAAACTAGTTGACTCCCATATTTCTGGCCTGAGAAACTGTGCGAACAGGAGAAAGATGAAGTTGGGATAATGGGTTCAAGGGGAATATCTGGATCTCATTCTTTTTGAGATGTCCATGAGAATCCACCTGAAGATGTCAACCAGATCACTGAACATGATGTAGTTAATTAAGAAAGGAGGTCTAGATAGGAAATTTAAATTTAGGAATTATAAATAGGATGACAAAAGACACAGAAAGGAGAAAAGAGCCCAGAACCATGATCTGAGAAACATTTTTCTTAGGATTTAAATAGAGGAAGAGGATCCAATATAAAAGACTGAGAAGGAGCAGTCCGTATGATTGAAGAAAAACCAGGAGAATGAGTGATTGCACAGTCCAAGGAAGAAGACTGAATTCAAGAAGGATATAAAATCAATGATTTTGCAAGCTACTGAGATCAATTTCTGTAAAATTAACTTAGCCATAAACTTAGCCATAAAGTGGTCACTGATGATTTTGATGAGGACAGTTTCAGTGGAGCAGTGAGAATAGGAAACAGATTGGCATGAGTTGAAGAAAAACTGGGAAGCAAGAGAGTGGAAACAGTGTGACAGTATTTGAAACACTCTGCTCCTTTAGAACACAGGCTCTGTAAATTGGAAAAGAAAGATCATTACCACTAAAGTAAAAATATTGTCAATATTTTCCCAGTTCATTAAAAAAAATTTATGTACAGAATATTCTTATTTATAAGTTTCTCCCATAGCATGAAAACAGAAACTGATTTAACTTGCGTTACCCACATTTCAAGGTCTTCCAACAAACAAGAGGAGGGGGTTTGCTTTATACAATATTAATTTCAACTTACATTAGCAATTCATTTAAAATTCACATCACATCTTTGAGGTAAATATGATTTTTCTCCATTTTAGGTGAGAAAATTATTTTCAAAGAGGTAGTAACTTGCTCAAGGTTACACAGTAGTTGGTATTAGAAGAGCTAAGGATTCTCAGAGGGGAGGAGGTTGAGGGGATGGGTTAGCCCAACAGTGGGTATGAAGTAGGGCACATATTGCACAGAGCACTGGGTGTTACATGCAAACAATGAATCATAGAACACTACATCAAAAACTAATGATTTACTGTAAGGTGACTAACATAATAATAAATAAATAAAAATAAAAAAATAGAAGAGCTAAAGATTCTAATCCTGACCAAGAAAATAGTAAAGTCTCTACCACACAGTACTACAAAGTAACTGCCCCACCAATATTAAGGAATACGCTCACAGGATTTTTACTCACTTCTATTTTAACACTTTGGATTTTAATTATTCACATATAGGTATGTCTCTCCTCAAAGCCTAGTAAAAATCTTGATTATATAAATTATCTTATGCATGTATCCTCATGCTCCTAACATAATGCATGACTCATAAGAGAAATTCTGTAAATATCTGGTGAAACTAATGTTGAATGAAAGAATATACATGAGAACTTCAATGGAGGATATCATCTATTATCCCAGGAGCATAAATATTAATTCACTCATGGCTACTTCATTTTAAGGTCTAGATCAGTACTGGGAAATCAATACAATTCACGAAATATTTGCTGGACACTTGTTGTGATAGATATTGTACAAGATATTGAAAGGTAAAGGAAATGAATTCAGAAAATAATAAGGCAAAAACCTCTGCCTTTCAGATGCTCATATAAAAAAACAAGAAAATTTTAAAAAGCTAGCATATGATAAATTGAGAAAAAGAAGAAAAACACTGGAACAAAAAACAATTAAAATAAGACTTCAATGGAATATTAAATATAAACTGTCCTAAACATAGGCATTAAGCTGAGATTTTTTTTAAAGATATGGATGCATCATCCTAAAGTACATGATAATTTTAATTTAAATTTAAATCTTTTAAGTTTTCTTAAAAAATAAAAAAGGAAGACATTAATAAAATACCAAGATATAACATGTACCAAGATAAGAAGACCATTACAAAGTTGCTATTACTTCGCAAATAAATGTATAGTTTAATGTAATTCTCACCAGAATATCATTGGCATTTTTTAAATAAATTAACTCAAAAATTTATCTACAAAGCTAAATAAATGAGAGGGGTATAAAATTTCCAAGAAGAGAGAAAATATATTCCTAAAGTACATCTGCAGAGTTTCTAATTTAGTATTCCAGATTTGGGGCCCAGAAAGATGCATTTATTTTAATAATAGCCTTAGATTATTCTCAATAAGAAGCCTAAGGCCAAAATTTGTAAACCACAAGATAGGATATGTAAGTGTGTGTGTTTAGGTAGGATATAATAAAGGAAGCATCACAAAAATCAGTAGTGAAGAAATGGATTATTCAATAAGTAAGTGCTGAAAATAGCTTATCAGAAAATTTTACGTTAGAACTTCAGTTTACTACACTTACATACTTTTGGTAAGGATTAAAGAATTAAACATGTGGAATCAAACTATAAGAAGGCTACAAGCAAACTTAAGTAAATATTTCTCAGATTTGGAAGAACTAACCATAAAAACAATGGTAGAAAATACAAAAAATCAATCATATCTGGCTACATAAAAACATTAGCTCTCTCATGTAAAAAACATGATCATAAAATTCAAATATATCAAGCTAAGAACAACACTGGCCTCAAAGATAACTAAGGCTTAATATTCTTTTTTTTTTAAGATTTATTTATTGATTTATTTGAGAGAGAGAGAGAGCACAAGTGGGAGGGGCAGGGAGAGGGAGACAGAATCTCAAGCAGACTCCATGCTGAGCACAGAGCCTGATGTGGGACTCTCTCACAACCCTGCAATCACAACCCTGAGATCACACCAGCCAAAACCAAAAGTCAGATGTTTAATCAACTGTGCCACCCAGGTGCCCCAACTAAGGCTTAGCATTCTTAAACAATAAAGAACTCACATAGAAAAATACCAAAATTCCAACAGAAAAATTACATGAACAAATTCACAAAAGCAGAAAATTGAATATTCACAAATATATGAAATAAGTTTAACCTTACCAATGATCAAAGAAATCCAAATTAAAACAATGAGATGCCATTTTTTGCCTATGAGAATAAGGAAAGGTTCCTACAGTGATTATTCTCAATACTGGTAAGTATAGAGTGACTTTCCCACACTTTGTTTTGTAGAAGCTTAAATTGGTACAATCTTTCTAAAAAGCAATTAACAGTAGACTTTAAGGGCTTCAAAAAAAGATTCAGATCCTTTGAAATTGTAATTCAATTCTAAGTACAGTATCCTCAGGAAATGAGGAGAAATGAAGACAAAAATTTATGTACATGGATGTTAAGTGCATTATTCATAATAGCAACTTTAGTTACTAAATGTTCAGCAATAGGGAAACCACTAAATAATTCCAATCACTGCATAATATTCTGTCACATGGGTTATTTAAATTATCTTTTTTGAATATTTAAATGACTTTAAAAATGTTCATGGTATAATGGAAGTGAAAAGCACAAAAAAAAATTTCACTCTTTATAAATAATCTCAACCACCTTGTAAACAATTATGTTTGAGTTTTTCTATGAACAGGTTAAAAGAATTTATTTCTAGGTGGTAAAATTATAGTTTTTAAACTACAGATTATCTTATTTGCTTCATTATATCTTCTACACTTTGTGAATAATGACTACATATTACTATCTTAATATTAAAAGTAACTTTCAAAATTTAAAATATTGGTCTTACACTATGCCCTTATTATATTCTGAGTTTTGGGAAAGACAATTCCTCAATTACCATTACCTAACCTTACCATTAAAGTTGCACAAATTGATGAAAGAACTGTAATATCTTAAATATCATTTAGTTCTCTTCTTCTGCTGTTATTTAAATTTTTTCTGAACCTCAAAAGATTAATGGTTTTAGGAGCAAGGGTTGTAACTGTACCTAGTATAACCGAAAGACTGCATTAGTTATCCTGTGAGTCATTATCAAGAGGTAAAACAGTAAATAAACATTTAGTTATCTTTTTAAAATCTTTTTAAAAACGTCCTGCCCGGGAAAAAAAAAAAGAAAAGAGAGAGGGAAGCAAACCATGAGAGATTCTTAAGGGTAGAGAACAAACTGAGGCCTTGCTGGAGGGGACTTGAGTGGGGGAACGGCTAAATGGGTGATGGGTATTAAGGAGGGCACTTGTCATGATGACCACTGGGTGTTATATGTAAGTAATGAATCACTAAATTCTATTCCTGAAACCAATATTATACCATATGTTAACTAACTAGAATTTAAATAAAAATTTGAAGAAAAAAAAAAGGAAAAGAAAATGTCCTGTCCCTCCCAACTCTTGGAGGTGCTCTTAATAAATAAAATGGCAAAAATGCAATGTGGCCAAAGGAAGAATAATAGAATTTAATATGTAATCAAATTAAGTAATTAGAAAATGGACAACGAAGGTTCAGTTGTACTTACATTATGGTATGAGGAGAAAATGTTATTTTACTCCTTAAGAATGAAAACAACAAAAACAGCCTCAAAGGTCTCCTTAATGACTTAAGCAACGTAAAATGCCAAAAACAATGGTTGGCACCTTATAAGCGCTCAACAAAAATAAACAGTGTTAATACTAGTAAATAGTAACTTGATACATTTTAGTGATATAAAATTATTCATTGCCCAAATACTTAATTTATTCCACTAATACGTGCATTTAAATTTCTCTAGTTACACGTCTTTAATATAATTTAAAATCTCAAGCTTGTGAGTTTATTTTTACAAATAAACATAGTATTTCAATTTTATCATTTCATGGTCGAATTTGATTGTTGAAGAATGCAACTGCAGGCCAAATGCTTCCCTATGAGGCATCTATTCATCTGCTGACTGATATATTTAATGGTTAAGTTCTTTTTATTTAAATTCTGATTACTTCCTTTATGTGGTTTTAGACTGATAATTCAATATTGACATTTTGAATGCAACCAAAGAACATTTTATATGACAATTACAATATCATATTCAAAGGTCTTTGCACTAAATATTTGTCATTTCATTTTACAAACTCAGGAAGCATTTCACTTTATTTCCAAGATTTTCTGCTTTTTTCTAAATTAAATGTTAATCTCCCACAGAAAATGTCAACAGATATTTAAATGTTTGGTTGCAGATAAAATGATAGTTCATACTAATCCTTCAAAATCATAGCTACTTATCTTTGGTAGCTAAGAAAATAAGAATGTCAAAAAACAGTTCTGAAAATAGAGAATTCTCTAGTATATCATGTACTATCCAATAGCCTACAGTAAAAAAAAGAAATGGTTCTATGAAACAATGAATTTAGATTCTCAGAAAGGGTATAAAATGAATTACTGTATCAGTGGTGCAGCGTATGCATTGCAAATGTCTCACTAAAGTTAATTTTCATTAAAAGCACCCTTTGGCCACATAGAGAGATTTAAAATATATGACTTCCTTTGTCACTCTAATAATTAGCCCTGCTTCACGATGGGAAAATAAAATGTGATCAGAAGCTATAGAAGCCAAGGTTGTAAATCACATAGAGAAATCCACAGACTCAGCTTTGGGAAACTTTCCGAAATACATAAATCTCAAAATTGTAGTACAGTAGTTGAAACCCTCCCAAAGAAATCCTGTGCCTGAAATCAACAATACCTGCCTAATGCACTTAATTTATGCCTATAGTCCAAGGCTCCATGAATAACCTTGTTTGGAACGACAAACAATTTTAGTACAAAGGCCAGGTCTCATTCTAGAGACCACTCTTGACTCACCAATTTTTAATTCTCAAACTCTGGAAAGTCATATCTGAAAATAATAGTAAAACCATAATAAATACAGTGGGAAACAAAATCATTGAGACTTAAGTCATCTCTATTATCTTTTTACTAGGGAATTTTAAGTGATGGGTAAGAAGGAGATTATCAAAGAAACTAATGTTTAGCAAGAATACAACACAGAAAACATAAGGTAAAGTCCTTTATACATGCTACCTAATTTGATTCCCTAGAGGTATGTTTTAGATTAGTCTCATAAAGTTGAAAAAAAAACAGTGGCTCCAAGAGGATAAACAACATGCCCAAGGTCATTCAATAAATGTCAGAGCTAGTTTTTAACCAAAGTCTGTCTGGTTGACTACCTCTAAACACAAACTTATACTGGAATAAGGGTGGGTACATACTATATATATAGTAAATATTTTCAAATAAATATGTGGGCATACATTAGATTTGCACAGAACATGTCTTAGTCTCCCCTTAAATGATACCATAACAAATTTCGTTTCTTTGCAGCAAATATTACTGAAGCCTATGAAAGATAGTGTTAGGTGTGAGGGAGTAGAGGATGAGGAGGGTATAAGAGATATGATTTCCATCTTTAAGAAAACCATAATATAACAAGGAAGACATGAGTATAAACAAGTAACAAAAGAAGGAAACATGAAATGAAATACATGTAAAATGCTGAGAGGCAATTTTTTATAGTACAAAAAACATGAGCTTTGGAGTCAGACTGATAGATTTCAATCTTTCTACTTTGCCTCTACTGTTTCAGGAAGGACTTCTAACCCATCACCTGGAATATGAAAGTATAAATAACATTCTCCATTCCTCTTCAAAGATATTTTTGGTGTTTTAATTTATAAGACTTAATAAGTACACTGAGTGTTTATTCGTATTAATTAAACAGAGCTTTATAAGAATTTGAAATCCTACTCCTAGGTCTGCTACTTGCCAGCTATATGAAATGTATTCTACTTCTGTGAACTGCAGTTTCCTCATTTCTAAAATTGGGGTGAAAATGATGATGATGATAATCTAACATTTGCTTCAAAGTGTCACTGACATAATAAAATGAGATAAAGAATCTGAAAAACCTTTGAAAGATAAGGCTATACTATTTTACAAATATGAGTAACTGCTATAATTATAATCATTATGGCTAGGTTTCAATAACTGTACTATCTTAATTAACCCAGTTTTTCTAATCTCATGTCAACTAAAAGATTTGATAGATGTGATAATATTTCCAATATTGTATTTGCTTTAATGTTGCTTTTGAGAAACAATAGATACTTCTATTTAAAAGAAGTTAAAGAAAGTGTTGACTGCCTATTCTAAGATGTATGGCTAAAATTCACACTAGAAAATTGCACCGTGAGACTGTTCTTCAACTACTGCATGTTGCTAATCTCTAAAAATATTGTGTTGATAAGCCTCACATAGTTGACTTTTTTTTAATTAACAGTTAAAATTTGGCAATTTACTTAACAGCTTCTCACAAAACATCCTCCAAATCTGAAACCGTAACAGTCCTTTATATAAATGAAGGAATAATTTTAAAAGCATTCATTGTTCTCTCATGAAAAACTGTCAATGTGTTAGTATAAGTCTTTCTCTAAATATAGTACACAATGAATGAGATTGAAAGGAAGAACAATAAGTAAATTAAAATTATTTACTTAAGTATATTCAATGTTTATTATGAAGTATAATTTTACCTATACGCAAGCAATTCACACCATAATAGTCCAGATTCATGACAAGAAAAAAAATATATTCAACTCATTATAATTATTATTTAAAAAACCACTAGTAGTTTTGTTAAATTACCAAAGACTGAACTTACTGAGTGATTCATAAAATTGGATTCCACCTTATTCATTAATTGCAGTGTTGGACTAACGAGAGTAACTCTTTTGTCTGCATGCATGGAGACAACATAATTGTTATTTTGATTTCCTATTATTATGCATCATTGATAATGAATTCTTTCAGGGGAAAAAGATAAATACTTTGCATTTTCATGAATCAACAAGCATTTGTATTCCCTGTTAAGACTGGAATCTATCAATACATTCTGCAAATAAATTAAACAATTTGAAAATCACAGTTTTCACACATTACATTTGCTTTTAGGATGATGAAGTCAACTCTTAATGTATACATAGCAGCATACCAAACTACAACAAAACTCTGTGATTTAAAACAACAGCATCTATTATTTCCTCCAATTTTATGGGTTGGCCACTGGTTCAGCGGGGCTCACTCTTGATAAATATGAGTCTAGAGTACAAGAAATCTATACTAGAGATATAAATCAGTTGTGTAGATAATATTTAAAGTCAAGTTCTCTGATGAGATAAGCAGAGGGAGTAACTGTAGATAGAGAAGAAAAAAGGTTCAGGAACCTTGCCCTGAAACATTCTAGTGTTTAGAAGGTAAAGAAATGAGGTGTAACCAATAACCAATCAATATACAGAAGCGGCCACATTGGGGGGACAGGGGAGGTGGAGTTGGTATGTAACTTGGAAGCTAGAAAAAGAAATGTCTAAGAGGAAAGAATGGGAAGTCCAAATGTGTCAAATCCTACTAAGAGAACCATGAGAATATAAAATGAGATCTGACATTTAGTAATTTGGAAGTCATTAGTGACCTTGAGAAGGGCAATTTGGAGGAAGAGACATGATTCATGAAAGCCTGCTTGAATGTGCCTCTAGAACTAGAGGCAGCAACTCTTTCAATATTTTTTTTTTCTGCAAAAGAGAACAGACAAAAGAATTAGTAGTTGATGGGGTTGTGGGGCAAAGTGCAGGGTTTTTTTTTTTTAAGTTTTTATTTAAATTCCAGTTAGTTAACATAAAGTGTAATATTAGTTTCAGGTATACAATTTAGTGATTCAACAATTCCATACAATACCTGGTGGTCATCATGACAAATGCACTCCTTAATCCTTATCACCTATTTAACCTATCCCTCTACCCACCTCCCCTCTGGTAATTATCAGTTTATTCTCTTGTTAAGAGTCTGTTTCTTGGGGCACCTGGGTGGCTCAGCCATGAAGTGTCTGCCTTCAGCTCGGGGCGTGATCCGGGAGTCCTGGGATCGAGCCCCACATTGGGCTCCCTGATCCGCTGGGAGCCTGCTTCTTCCTCTCCCACTCCCCCTGCCTGTGTTCCCTCTCTTGCTGGCTGTCTCTCAGTCAAATAAGTAAATAAAATCTTTAAAAAAAAAAAAAAAAGACTGTTTCTTGATTTGTCTCTCTCTCTCTCTGCCTATGCTCGTTTGTTAAGTTTCTTAAATTTCACACACGAGTGAAATCATATAGCATTTGTCTTTCTCTAACTGACTTATTTGGCTTAGCATTATACTCTCTACTTCAATCCACATTGTTGCAAATGTTAAGATTTCATTCTTTTCTTTGGCTGTATAATATTCCATATACCACATCTTCTTTATCCATTCATCAGTCGATGGACACCTGGGTTGTTTCCATAATCTGGCTATTGTAGATAATGCTGCTATAAACATAGGGGTGTGTATATCCCTTGGATTTAGTGATTTTTTGTTCTTTGGGTAAATACCCAATACTGTGATTACTGGATTCTAGAGTAGTTCTAGTTTTAACTTTTTGAGGAGTTTCTATACTGTTTTCCACAGTGGCTGCACCAGTTTGCATTCCCACCAACAGTGTATGAGGATTCCTATTTTTCCATATCCTCATCAAAACTTGTTGTTCCTTGTACTATTGATTTTAGCCATTCCAAAAGGAATGAAGTGATATCTCATTGTGGTTTTGATTTGCATTTCCCTGATGATGACTGATATTGAACATCTTTACATGTGTGTATTGCCATCTTTATGTCTTCTTTGAAGATATGTCTGTTCATGTCTTCTCATTTTTTAATTAGGTTATTTGTATTTGGGTGTTGAGTTATATAAGTTCATTATATATTTTGGATACTAACCCTTTATCAGATAGATGATTTGCAAGCATCTTCTCTGATTTCATACAAATGTCAGTTTTGTTTATTGTTTCCTTCACTGTGCACAAGCTTTTCATTTTGATGTAGTCCTAATGGTTTATTTTTGCTTCTGTTTCCCTTGCTTCAGAGACCTATCCAGAAAAAAACTTGCTATGGCTGATGTCAGAAAGTTGCTGCCTGTGCTATCTTCCAGGATTTCTGTGGTTTCAGGTCTCACATTTGGGTCTTTAAACCATTTGGAATTTATTTTTTGTGTATGGTGTAAGAAAGTAATCCAGTTTCATTCTTTGCACATTGCTGTCAAGTTTTCCCAACACTATCCGTTAAAGAGGCTGTCTCTTTTCCATTAAATATTCTTTCCTGCTTTGTCAAAGATTAATTGACCATATAATTGTGGGCTCATTTCTGGATTTTCTATGCTGTTTCATTGATCTTTCTGTCTATTTTAGTGCCAGTACCATGCTGTTCTGATCACTACAGCTTTGTGATATAACCTGAAGTCTGGAATTGCGATGCCTCCAGTTTGTTTTCCAAGATTGCCTAGGCTATTCCTGATTTTTGCGGTTCCATACAAATTTTAGAATTGTGCTAGTTCTACGAAAAATGCTGTTGTTATTTTGATAGGGATTGTAGTAAATGTGTAGATTGATTTGGGTAGTATAGACATTTTAACAATATCTGTTCTTCCAATCCATGAGCATTTCTTTGTGCCATCTTCAATTTCTTTCATCAGTGTTTTTTAGTTTTCACAACATAGTCTTTCACCTGTTTGGTTAGGTTTATTCCTAGATATCTTATTATTTTTGGTGCAATAGTAAATGGGATGGATTGTTTTTTGGGGGGGGGTTGTTTGTTGAGATTTTTGTTTTGTTTTGTTTTTATTAAAGAGAGAACAGGAGCAGGCAAGGGAAGAGGGAGAGAATCTTAAACAGGCTCCATACCCACCACAGAGCCTAATGTGGAGCTCAATCTCACAACCCTGAGATCATGACCTGAGCTGAAATCAAGAGTCCAATGCTTAACCAACTGAGCCGCCCAGGCACCCCAAAATGGGAAGGTGTTCTTAATTTCTCTTTCTGCTACTTCATTATTGGTGAATAGAAATACAACAGTTTTTTTTTTTAGAACGATTTTTCCCTATGTGTGATTTCTTTTTTTTTTTTAAGATTTTATTTATTTATTTGACAGAGAGAGAGAGAGAGCCAATGAGAGAGGGAACACAGCAGGGGGAGTGGGAGAGGAAGAAGGAGGCTCCCAGCGAAGCATGGAGCCCAATGTGGGCTCGATCCCAGAACCCTGGGATCACGCCCTGAGCCGAAGGCAGACGCTTAAAGACTGAGCCACCCAGGCGCCCCTACAACAGATTTCTGTACATTGATTTTGTATCCTGGGACTTTACTGAATTCATGTATCAGTTCTAACAGTTTTTTGATTGAGTCTTTTCGGGTTTTCTATATAGAGTACATGTCATCTTCCTTACTTCTTCTTCTGAAAGTTTTACTTCTTCCTTACCAATGTGGATGTCTTTTATTTATATTTGTTATTTGATTACATGGGTAAGACTTCTAGTACTATGTTGAATAAAAGTGGCGAGAGTGAACATCCTTGCCTTATTCCTGTCCTTAGGGGAAAAGCTCTCAGTTTTTCCCCATTGAGGATGATATTGGCTGTCGGTTTTTCATATATGGCCTTTATTATATTGACGTATATTCACTCTAAACCTACTTTGTTGACAATTTTTATCATGAATGCATGTTGTACTTTGTCAAATGCTTTTTCTGCATCTACTGATATGATCAGATGGTTCTTATCCTTTCTCTTATTGATGTGATGTTTCACATTGCTTGATTTACAAATACTGAACCACTTGATTGTGGTGAATGATATGTTTAATGTATTATTGGATATGGCTTGCTAGTATTTTGTTGAGGATTTTTGTATGTATGTTCATCTGAGATATTGGTCTATAGTTCTCTTTTTTTTGTGGTGACTTTATCTGGTTTTAGTATCAGGGTAATGCTGAACTCACAGAATGAATTTGGAAGTTTTCCTTCCTTTTCTACATTTTGGAATAGTTTGAGAAGAATAGGTATTAACATTACTTTAAATGTTTGGTAGAATACACCTGTGAAGCCACCTGGTCCTGGACTTTTGTTTTTTGGGGAATTTTTTTATTACTGATTCAGTTTCACAGCTGGTAATCTGTCTGTTCAAATTTTCTATTTCTTCCTGATTCAGTTTTTGTAGTTTATATGTTTCTAGGAATTTATCTGTTTCTTCTAGGTTGTCCAATTTGTTGCCATACAGTTTTTATAATATTCTCTTGTAATTATTTGTATTTCTGTGGTGTTTGTTGTTATTTCCCCTCTCTCATTTGTGCTTTTATATATTTGAGTCCTTTCTCCTTTTTTTCTTGATAATTCTGGCTAGAAGTTTATCAATTTTGTTGCTTTTTTTCAAAGAACCAGTCCTGGTTTCATTGATCTCTTCTATTATATTTTCAGTTTCTATATCATTTATTTCTGCTCTAATCTTCATTATTTCCTTCTCTCTGCTGGTTTTAGATTTTGTTTGTTGTTTTTATAGCTCCTTTAGGTAGAAGGTTGAGTTATTTGAGATTTTTCTTGCTTCTTGAGGTAGGCCTGTATTGCTATAAACTTCTCCTGTAGAACCACTTTCGCTGCCTGTCAAAGGCTTTGGACAGTTGCATTTTCATTTTTATTTCTTTCCATGTACTTTTTTATTTCTTCTTTTATTTCTTGCTTGACCCATTCATTGTTTAGTAGCATGTTATTTAATCTCCATATAGTTATGGTCTTTCCAGATTTTTTTCTTGTGATTGATTTTTAGTTTCACAGCATTGAGGTCAGAAAAGATGCACGGTATCCCTTTGATCTTTTTGACTTTGTTTAGGCTTGTTTTTTGACCTAATATTCTGGAGACAGTCCCATGTGCACTTGAAAAGTACATGTATTCTGCTATTTTAGGATGGATTGTTCTGAATATATCCATTAAATCCATCTGATCAACTACGTCATTCAAAGCCATTGTTTCCTTATTGATTTTCTGTTTAGATGATCTGTCAATTGATGTAAGTGGGGTGTTAAAATACCCTATTAGAATTATGTAATTGTCGATCAGTTCCTTTATGTTTATTAACTATTTTATGTATTTAGGTGATCCCATGTTGGGTACATAAATATTTACAATTGTTATGTCTTCTTTTTGGATTGCCCCCTTCATTATTATATAGTGTCCTTCTTTTTTTTTTTTTTTAAGATTTTATTTATTTATTCGACAGAGATAGAGACAGCCAGTGAGAGAGGGAACACAAGCAGGGGGAGTGGGAGAGGAAGAAGCAGGCTCCCAGCAGAGGAGCCTGATGTGGGGCTCGATCCCATAACGCCAGGATCACGCCCTGAGCCAAAGGCAGACGCTTAACCGCTGTGCCACCCAGGCGCCCCCATATAGTGTCCTTCTTTGTCTCTTGTTAGTCTTTGTTTTATAGTCTGTTTGTCCAATATAAGTATTGCTACTCTGGCTTTCTTTTGGTATCCATTTGCATGATAAATGTTTCTCTATCCCCTCACATTCAATCTGCAGGTGTCTTTAAGTCTAAAACGAGTCTCTTGTAGGCAGCATATAGATGGGTCTTCTTTTTTTATCCATTCTCTCACCCTATGTCTGCAAAATGCAGGTTTTTAAAAATGGGAGAAATCTCAGCATACTGATATGCTGATGACAATGATACAGTACAGAAAAAAAATAACAATAATGAAGATAGAGGGGGAAATTGCTGAAGTTATATCCTTGAATAGGTGAGAGGAAATGGGATGTAATGTGCAAGTAGAAAGGTTAACCTCAGATAAGACAAGAAACAGTTCCTCCAGTAAGAGAAGGAAAGAAATAGTATGTAAGAGAAGAGAGTCAGGTCAGTGGGTGAATACGGTAGTGGAGCTTATAAAAGTACTCTTCCAATTGCTTCTATTTTTTCTATTTATTGATTATATATTACCTATCAGCCACTGTGCTAGGCCACAGGGACATAATGACAAATTAGCATGGTCCCAGCCTCGAGTAGATTTCTTATTTGAGTGAGAGTAGATGGGGGTGTCTGTAAACTCAGACAGGGCCGACAGGAGGAAGATCAGGGTTGAGATCACTATGGGGCACACTGAATTTGTGGTACTTCTCAGAAAATCTCCATAATTTTACGCAGAGCTGAATTTAGTTATAATTACATAAGGTCAATATCATTACAAACCACCAACTCCTTCTCTATTACTATTAAAAATAAAAAATAGTGTATACATATATGTGTGTCATTCCTTCCATATTTCTGTTCTGCCCAATGAGACTCAAAATTCAAGCAACGAATTATTACTTTAAGAATGTCACTCACTTGCACAGGACAACTTACTATTCCTAAATAGTTACAAATATTAGGGGAAAAAATATGCTGAAGATATCAGAAAAATGTCTTGTTCCTGACATGGTAGGAACTAATTTATGTTTGTGACATCTTAGTATACAGATAATTTGCACATGGATATGATTCAAATTAGCAGTCTATAGAAGATTGGTAGGTTATGAAATTCCCTTGTATATTATGGTAATTTACCTCCACATTATTTCATTATTATAGATTCTGAGGTTCTCGATAGCTTCTGAAAAGAAAACATGCAGTGATAATATATGGCTTGTTCCATTTGCTTTCAGAAATAAAAAAAACACTAAATCAAAATTAACAAGGAAAAATCTGAACCTAGTAGTCAGTTAAGCACTTGGAGATAATCAGTGTAAATATGAACAGTTACGTGTTAACAATGGGATAATAGTATTGAATATTACATTTTATTTATTTATTTATTTATTTATTTGCAATAGATTTTCAGCTGCACAGGAAGAATGCTAAAAATTCTTTCCTAATAATACCCAGTGACACTCTTAGAAAACCAAAAATGATGTTCTGGAGAACACCAGCGCTGTGCAAATGCAGTACCTATCCAGATTTGGTAAAACAACTTTATCAGAACTCTGAAATTTCAGGTCCATAAATCAAAGCACAGAAAGAGCTTTTCCCTTTTCCCCAAACATTCCATAATACCTAACTAATCAGATAGTTTGTCAAATCCAAATGATGTCATATAATAAATGCAAAATTAATAGCAGCTTGAAATTCCCCATATGTGACATAGAAAAAAATATGAGAAGAAATGGTCAAAGACTTGACAGAATGCAATGAACAATCAGCCTTGTCCATCTCAAGTGATTGATGTTAGAAAGTTATAATGAAATCCCTCTGCCTTAATTTAAGAATAATAGAAAACTTGCTATGTAAATCTGATTTCTCAAATTGAGGTCTATCAGGTAGATTAGATCTCCAATTATACCTTCCCATCCCATGTTAATTATTATTTCCCAGTGGCTACTTCAATTCCATAAATATTAATTTTTTTCTAAACCAACAATAACTATCACTCAATATAAAATCTATTTTGTTCCAAATGTTTTACATGTATTATATCATTTAATCTTTACCATTTTACTGACTGTAAGGTGTAAGTTTTTGTTCCGGATGAGGAAATCGAGGCTCAAGTAAGTAACCTGCACATAGTCACATGTGCAACCAGTAAGTAGCAGATACATTACTTGAACTCAAGTCTGACTGACTCCAAAGCTCCTTCCATTTCATAATTCACTACTCCGTACAAGATTCTATTTCAAGTCCATCAGGGAATTAAAAAGAGGAGTTAAAAATAATTTATGCCATTAAAAAGCTCATTACATTCTAGGAAAAAGCAGCTAAACTACAATGCAGAATATGGTATCAGAGAAGTTCAAATAATTGGTTTAGTACAGAGAGACATCACACATCGGATTATATATTTCAGGAAAGTTTTGTGGATGAGATAACATTTGACATAGGTTTCAAACAATAAACAAAAATGAAGAAAAAACACAGCAAAAAGATGTTTAATATAGAGTGACTATTTCAAGATGACTAACGCACTGGGTAAATAGTGGAATGAAGCAAAGGAAGACTAGAAAAAGAGGTTGAGACCATACTAAATGGTCTTAAATACCATGTTGAGGAAATTTTATTTCCTTCTAACGGCACTGGGAAGTTACTGAAAGTTTTTCAGTAGGGAGTAATATGATTCAAGCTACGCTTCAGGAAAATGACTTGCATAAAAATAAATACCATATATTGAAAGGGTAGAGGCCTGAGGAAAAAAGGTGAATTTAGAAGTTACTACAATAGTCCTGGCAGCCTGAACTAAGACAATCACAGTAGAGAAAAAGAAGGTAGAACATTATGAAATCTAAACACTTTATCAAAACACAGAGTTAGCAAAACGCAAAGGTAAATCAGAATTCAGAGCTGTCTGATTCCAGAATATGTGTTCTTTCCCTTCTACCACACTGCCTCCACCATGTGACATGCCACAGTGCTGGGCACAAAAGTACATGTTCAAAAAATATTTGTTGACTTTTTGTGGTGGTTGCTGCTAAGTATTTAAATCTTGTACAGAAGCCATCACTGTATATAATTAATAGCTAATAAATATCTGTTAAGTGAACAAATGAAGGTTCAAAGAGGAAAATGAAATTCTTACGAAAAACTGGCACCTACAGACATAGACACTGAAGGAATATATCTATTGTGCTGCTTCAATTATAATCATTCCCTTTCCGTCATAATGCTAAAACACTCACAACTAACATTTGCTAAATTTTGATTATTTGGGCATAATAGTACATTCAAGATGGAAGAGAAGGGAGAAATATCCACAGGAGTCCCTCTAAGCATGACTGCTAGCTACTAGCACCTACATTCTGAGGCTGTTAAGGACAGGAACCACAAGGCTATATGCATGAACATATGCATCTGACATGATGATGATACACTAAATATATCTACATGCACTGAAATAGATGCATTCATCAGCATTTTTCCCACCTAAGGAACAATGACATGCAGGTGCAAGGCTAGGAAGAAAAGAGTGCAAGATCATTCACAAATGGCTCCACATAACCTAGAACACTGACATTAAGGTAAGGGGCACTAGGTTAAATGATTATTGCAGGAATGTTGACATTAGGAAAACTACTGAAGTATCTGAGCATGCAACACTAAACTGTTTAAAATTTATCACTTATCCTGTTACACAAACCATCTTTTCTCTTTCTCCTGAGTTTCCTTGATAAATATTAATTTTCTACCCTTAGACTCATTTTCTAGTCATTCATTCCACATTTACTGGAGAGCTACTTACTATGTGCCAGATACTATACCAAGACATACTATAAGAAAGAGAGTCTAAGAGAAGTCCTTGTCCTCCAACAGCTGAAAATCTACAGTAAATAAACCATTATACTGCAATGAGAGAAGTAGATATATGAATCTCCCAGATAAAAGATATGGGAAAGAAGCTACAACTATAAGATTTAATGGGCAAAAAAGTGCATCATCTGCAAGAATCTTAAACAATAGCTGTAAAAGTATCAGGCTAAAGGAGAATAACAGAATTCTAGAATGTTCCAGCTCCAAGGGAACTATAATTAATTTCTATTAAACAAACAAACAAAAAAAGCAGGGCACCTGAGTGGCTTAGTCAGTTAAGTGTCTGACACTTGATTTCAGCTCAGGTTATGATCTCAGGGTCCTGGGATTGAGCCCAGTCTCAGGCTCCACTCTCAGCAGAGAGTCTGCTTAAGATTCTCTCTCCCTTTCCCTCTGCCCCTCCCCCTGCTCATGCTCATGCACTCATTCACACTCTCTCTCTCCCTCTCTCTCTAAAAAAACTAAACCTTAAAAAAAAAAAAAAACTACTACTGGAAAAGTACCAACTACCGTATCAGGCTTTAATGATAAACAAATAAACCCTGGTTTCTGCCTACCTCAAGAAACCCACAATCCAGTGGAAAAGTTCATGACTACTCACTAGTAGGCAGAAGGCATTGAACAGTGTATGAATATACAGAAAAAAATTAAACTGGAAATTTTATTAGTATAGATCACTAGGATGAGATTTAAAACCACCTCTTGATTAAGACATACTCTCCTTCTATAAACTCTGGAGTATTATCTCATCAACTATACCTCTGAAAAGGCATGTGCAAGCATCACATGACAAAACTGTCTACCCTTACATCCGTCCATTCTCAGACCACATTTCCTGACACCACGCTTGCCTAAGGGTAAAAATAACCACTCCCTCCTTGGTAACTCTATCACACCCTATACAGATTCTACTCACTTGTACTTCATAAATTTATTCACTCTCTTACTTGATGAACAAGTACTTTTTCAGCACCCATTATGTACAAGGCAGCATACTATGTGCTGAGAATATAAAGCACTCAAAAATATAGACACAATCCTGTTCTCATGGAACTTACATTCTAGAGGGGGAGACATAATAATCAAATTTAAAAATAAATATATAACAAATCTGGTGATATAAATGCTAAGAACAAAAATAAAATAAGGTAAGAGGCATAGGAGAGATGAAAAGAGAGTACTATACTAGCTGTGTAGCCAGTAAAATCTCCCTGATATGATAACATTTTATCAGAGACCTGAATGAAGTGAAAGATGTACCAGGTAAGTATCTTGGGGTCAGAGCATTCCGGGCAATAGAAATGGAAAGGCCCTGAGGTAAGAGCATACATAGTGTATTTAAAGAACAGTCAGATAAGAGATGAGGGTGACTTGAATACCATCAACCCCTGTAGCTTTTTAGTGCTGTTACCTGAATCCCCCAACAGACTGTGAGCTCTTTGACAGCATGGATACAATCTTAGTTACCTCTGAGTCCCCACTGCCTAGAACAGAACTGAACAGGTGGACACTCAATAAATATTTGAGTAATTAATGAGTAAGGATCCAATCCTTCTCTCCCTTGCTTGATTTACGCCCTGGTATTATTGATAGATATGCACTATATCCTTCACCAGGATTTAAGTTTTCCTGAAAGCAAGGAATATGTCAGATGTATCTTTCCTCTTCTTCCCATCGCACACTTTGCTCTACTTCCTGGCAAGTGTTGTACAAATATAAAGCAGGACCAAGAGAAATAAAACCATTGAAAGTGTTATCTTGGTGCTGTGCTACCAAAAGTCATCTGGAATAGGGAAAAAAGAGCAGAAATCCTAGATCAAAATTCTCTGTGGAAACAAATGGTACAAAAATACTGAAACAAAGATAAGGCAAACACAAAATTTCTATTACTACCACCCCTCTCACCTGTACCACTTTACAGATGCAACTAGAGTCATACTGTCAACAATTAAAGTATTCTTTCAGGATCCAGAGCTGGGTCAGTAGACAGTGATCCTAGAGAGGAAAGCCATGGGGTCTGATGTATAGCGCTCAAAAACCATAAAATGCTTAGCCATGATTTCAGGTGGAAAAGGATACAAAAGGTCTATCTGCAGGCAGTAATGGAGACCAAGTATAATTGCCACTTAATGGTCCAGGGAAATCGGTCTATTCACATCTGGATCTCAGACAGTGACTGGGAAAATAAAAAGTAAATTTGGGTATAGACATGGTGAAAATTAGGCCACCCCCCCCCCCAGATTCCCATCAAGAGGGCAAGGGTTCAAGGCAATACCCCAGGCTTAAAGAGAAAATAATTCTAAGATTCTAAGCTAGGTAAAACTATAGCACAAAAAACTAGATATCGAGAAAGAACCCACTTCTGCAGACTATACCAATGGAAATAATGCAAGAAATTCTACAACTTATAGGCTAGGGACCAGGTTTTGTCTCTTGCACACCAGATAGCAAAGCAGCAACTAGTTGCTACTTGGCAGCAACTCTGACACTACTCAAAGACAATTATCCTCTCATCAAGGCTGACTCAGAAATAAGGCATATTGGGATGAAAGGCAAGGCCCATCAGCTGTATATCTAACTGCTGGGAGCCAGGAAGAGTAAAGGTATTCATGGCAGCTGGTCCACAAAATCAGAGATCTGTCAAGCTGGAAAAACCACTGCAGTCCTGCAAACCCAACTATATAAGACATGTCTATCACTTCCCCTCCACCCACAGCCCCTTCTTAGAGAATCTGTACTACACACAGCCCTTAAAAAGAAGCCTTATAGACCCAAGACTATTACCCTCTTTAACTACAACTGACCAGACACAAGTTGAACCAATAGCATTTTCCCTCTGATAATTTAGAATTAAAATATAAGACTGAGTTTATTAGATAATGTGGAGCAGGCAAAAATCAACACTATGGCAAGCGAAAGCCACAATAAGCTGAGAAAACAGGGAAAACAAACTCAACATCATACCGGCCCAGGCATATATGGAAGGAGGAAGAGGCTAGCCTGACAATTTTCCAGTTTTATTTATGGCTACATATGGATTAAAAATATTTATTAGTGACTGATGATTCTTGGATAAAATTTCCCTTGAAAGATAGTCTCGTCCTTTAGAATTTGGGGCTTCTTTAATAACATATAATTCTCATGTGCTATACTGTTATTTATAGTCCTGTGTTAAATATTCAGATTCAATTATAATCATTCTATTCCTAAATGATATTAAGTTATACTTTAAATATGATCCAATATCCCAGGATCCACAAATCTCAGTAAGAAGAAAGCATACCCTTCCCTTCAGCAATGAGCATCCAAATTTTACTTATAAAATTGCTTCCATATTTTACCCTGTTTAGATATATAAAAGGTTAACATCTAATTCCATTTACAATGCTGATCCAGCAAGAAAGAAATTAATTTGGCATTAGAGTAGTAACATCAATTTCCCATGTATCTGAAGTAATGCATTTACTGGAAAGAGATTAATATCAATTCCATAAATCATTCACATGCTTTTTCCGGAGTTAGAGACATCTGAGTAATGTCATATATGTGAGCTGATATCACTTCGTGCATACTCCATTCATTAATCTATGCCTGGGGTTGCAGAATAGTTGTCAGAAGAAAACATAAAACTTGGAAAAGAATCAATCTTTCTGTTCTTAATTTTTTGTGACTTGTTTTGGGTAAGGTAAGCCAAATGTTGCCTGAAAAGTGATGACATTGATCCATACTGGCAGCCAGTATTTTCAGGAAAAAAAATTTTTTTTAAAGCAAACATGTGGTCAATTATCATCCTAGTGTTAACAACCACTTAATACACATATGATAAGACAATGTGTAAATGTAAATGATTCCATTAAGGATCCTCAATAAACTGACTGAAAAGAGAACTGAGTCTGATCCTCTCCTGTAAACATCAACTCTTTCTTGTTACTGTTAAATTTCATAATCATACAATCTCAGAGTTGTTTGTGTCAGGATTCTCCACAGAAACAGAACCAATCAGGGGTGTGTGTGTGTGTGTGTGTGTGTGTGTGTGTGTATAGAAAGAGATTTATCATAAGGAATTTGCCCATACTATTATGAAGGGTAACAAGTCTCAAGATCTGTTGTTAGCAAACTAGAGTCCCACAAGAGCCAGTGGTACAGTTCCAGGCAAATGCCAGCAGTCTCAAAACCTAGGAAGAGCTGATGCTTCAGTTCAGCTGAACACAGAAAAAAACTGATGTCCCAGCTCAAGGCACTCAGGCAAGAAGTTTCCCCTTTCTAAGGAGAAGTTCAGCCTTTTTGTTATATTCAGGGTTTCTACTGTTTAGATAAGGCCATCCCACTTTCGGGAGGGCGACCTGCTTTATTCAGTCTACCAATTTAAATGTTAATCTTATCTAGAAATACCTTCGCAGACACACCCAGAATAACGTTTTACCAAATATTTGGGCACTCCATGGCCCAGTCAAGTTGAAACATAAAATTAACTTTCACATTACCTTAGAGATCATCTACCAACCCCCAAAATACAGGCCCCAGATCCCTTCATAACAAAGAATGAGAAAAATAAGACCTAGATGTGAGCTTGAAGCTCCTAATACCCAGTATATATTAGTCATTTTTGACCAATTGATAATTATTAACCTAAACATAAGTCTTTCATTACAAGTCATATGTGGCTAACAAAACTACAGAAAAAAAGGAAGTTATGTGATCCAAAGGAAAGAACCCAGGCCTTTGAGTCAGATGAAGGTCAAATCCTGGCTCTGTCATTTACTAAGTTACTTAAGTTTTGACCCTCAGCTTCCTTACCTGAAATACTGTCTATTTCATAACATTCTTAGAATTAGAGATAAGGTATATAATGTTTCTTACATAGTACCTCGCATGTAATAGATGCTCAATATTTCCCTAACACATCATTATGTGTTCACTTTCAGGACACAAGGGAAAATTCCACTTTTTGCCCTCTTGAATACACACATGGCCATATGACATGTTTTTGCCAATACAATGTGAATGGAAGTTATTTGTGACCCTTCGAGGGTTTTTTATTACTTTAAAATCATAGTGAGAAATTGCTCTCTTGCTACAAATTCACAAAACCAAAAGTCCTTATATTTTATAGTATATTAACAACTTACAGAATATCTCCCTATCTTCTATCATTTGCATGTAATAGCAGTATTGTTGACTAGGCAGGATAGGCTTCATTACTCCATTTTAGTGATTAGACCACACACTCAGAGAAATTAAGTGAGTTGCCAAGGCCACATACATAATAAGTGCCAGATCTTCTGATTCCCAGGCAATACCAATCTGTGAATGGGGAAAAAAAAATCACACTGACAGTAAACTGTTTTGTAAAATAATTTACTGACATGTTGATTTGTTTTGGTGTTTTGTATAGGATACCCCACATTCTATTTTCCCCCACACTAGACATAACCCCTTACTACACAAACACGCGTGCACACGCACACACACACACACACACACACACACTATACACATTCTTCTCCAGGCCCTTTCAGATCTCTTGTCTCAGGAGAAGTTCATGTGACAGTAAAAATACAAAAGTAGCCTCCAACATTTTTCTTCCTCACATTAGCCATGATTATGCTAGTAGAAAAGGGACTTCCATTGGAAACAGAAAAGGAAAGGGAATAGTCCCACACTTTGATAAAGTGACAGAAATCAAGGATCCCATGAGTGGTGGAAGGAAGAGGTGCTCCCTGGCAGTCCTCAGCAGGGATGGTTGTGCAGGGTACCCAGGGAAGAATAATTCTGGGCACTAGGGCCCTGGGTCTAGGCAAAGGCCTCCATAAAGATACCCATTCCCAGCTTGCAGTGAAGTATGCCACCTTCAAGGAGCTACATGGGCTTGGATGATAAGGATGTCTCTGTCCAGACATTTCAAAATCAGAAGGCCTCATCTCATTGCCAAAGTATCACATAAGCCCCTTGGTGTTTTACGTAATGGCAGGGAAAGAGAAAGAGCCTCAGTGAAGATGGGAAATTGAATTTCCCAAAATCCCAACGAGATGGAGAACAAGAGTCAGATTAATTTGATTTAAATAAACTAAAATAATTTGACATTTCTTGCTGAGCATATGAACTAGGATCCACACCTACAACATACAACCAGTCCAAAATCCTTCTGAAAACATATACTTTTTTTTTTTTATGAGAACAAACTGAAGGTTGATGGAAGGGAGGTGGGGGGGTTGGGTTAAATGGGTGATGGGTATTAAGTAGGGTACTTGTTATGATGAATACTGGGTATTATATGTAAGTGATGAATCACTAAATTTTACTCCTGAAACCAATAGTACTCTATATGTTAGCTAACTTGAATTTAAATAAAAACTTGGTCCTGAATTAGGGGGGGGGAGAGAAATTAGCATTTTGAGAAAATGAAAATAATACCAGTTCAGCATAGTTTGGTAATGAGGAATAATGAATCTCTAAAGCTAACACGTGATGTTTTCCTTGCTATAAGCAGAGAGTGATTTTGATAGTGAGTTACCATCACTATTATCTTATATTGTTCCTTGGGCTCAAATGTATATAGAAAGTAATAATAATTTCACACAGAACTTTCCAGGACCATACAAAATAAAGAGTGTGCTAGACTGAATAAAATTAAACCAGGGATGGAATGTGACCAGGAAGCAGAAGTTTTTGCTCCTGAACTCAGTGATGGGCCTAATAATAAAAAAGTTTTAATAAGTAAGTAAGTAAGTAAGTAAATAAATAAATAAATAAATAAATGAAAACTTGAAAAAAAAAGAAAACATACACTTAATTGTCAATTTCAAACCTGTGACATTTTCCTTACCATTCCTAAGGACTAAGTTCTCCGAATCCACAAGTGTCACCCTTTCTCCATCGATTGCTAGATATTCCAATTATCTACCTCCATCAATGAGGAACAATATATGGTATGAATACATGCCTTCTAAGGTCAGATATTCAAACCCTGAACAGGGAGTGAGTTAAAGTTCCACAAAGTGGTAGCAGTTATACCCCCATCTACTCCATTTAAAGGGTCTCAACTTGCTGTCCTATGAGCTAACACAGAACATCACACTAATTATTTGCTTGTACTCCAACTTGGCGATGCTCAGGTTGTCATGAATAAACCAGCAAATAAATAGACCAGTGTTGAATAACCAGGAACTAAGGTGTATGAGCACAGGCTTAGAGGTCAGCTAGGCCCGAGTTGAACTCCAGATTCTGCCAATTACTAGTTGTGTGCAGTTAAGCATGTCACTTTAACTTCTCTGAACCTCAATTTTCTCTTCTAAAAATAGGAATAAAATGTTTGGCTTCCTTTTGGGGTTTATGAAAGACCATAATAGATGTGAAAACACTTCATTAAGTACAAAATGCTATATAAATATTAGGAATTATTAGCTTTTATGATTGGTCTTGCTCTTGAGGTCATTATTTTCCATCAGACCCTAAGGTCTACCTGGAGTAACACATGGTGAGTTTTTTACAATAGGTCCATGTTATCCAGTGTGCTCTGTGAAGGGACAGATACCAGGAAGCCTCTAAATTTATTTATTTATTTGCTTACTTATTTATGCATCATTCAAGGAACATACATTGAGTGTCTATCATTGCCAGACATTGTTTTAAGCATTCAATATTTAACTATATCCCCATCAACCTCTCATAGTGACCATTAGAAGTAATTCTTTGAGCTATCTGTAATGACTTCTTTGGGGAAAAAGTCTATTCAGGTCCTCTGCCCATTTTTTAATCAGATTGGAGTTTTTGGTGTTACATCCTTTATATATTTTGGAAATTAACTCCCTATCAGATTTATTACTTAAAAATCTCTTCCCTCATTCAGTAGGTTGTCTTTTCAGTTTTTTGATGGTTTCACTGTACAAAAGGTTTTTATTTTGATGCAGTAGCAGTAGTTTGTTTTTGCTTTTCTTTACCTTGCCTGAGGAGACATATCTATAAAAATATTGCTACAACAAATGTCAAAGAAATTAGTGCCAATGTGCTCTTCTAGAATGTTTATGGTTTCAGGCCTCACACTCAGTTCTTTAATCTGGTTTAAGTTTATTTTTATGTATATACAAGAAAGTGGTCCAGTTTTTCAGGACCATTTATTAAAGAAGACTGTCTTTTTACCATCATATATTCTTCCTCCTTTTTCATAGATTAAGGGACCATGTAAGTGTGGGTATATTTCTGGGCTCTCTGTTCTGTTCCCTTGGTCTCTTGTCTATTTTTGTGCCAGTAACCATACTGTTTTAATTACTATAGCTTTGTAGTATATCTTGAAATCTAGGCTTATGATACCTCCAGCTTTGTTTTTCTTTCTCAAGACTGCTTCGGCTATTCGGGTCTTTTGTGGTTCCATACAAATTTTAGGATTATTTGGTCTAGTTGTGTGAAAATGCTCTCGGTGTTTTGATAAAGGTTACAGTGATCCTGTAGATTGTTTTAGGTAGCATGGACCCTTTAACGATATTAAATCTTACAATAAGGAATGTGGTACATCTTTATACTTGTTTATATTATCTTCAATTTCTTTTATCAATGTCCTACACTTTTCACAGTATAGGTATTTCATCTCCTTGGTTTAGTTTATTTCTAGTTATTTTATCCTTTTTGGTGCAATTACAAATGGGATTGTATCTTAGTTTCTCTTTCTGTCACTTTGTTATTACAGTTTAGAAATGCAACAGATGTCTGTATATTAATTTTGTATCCTATAACTTTACCAAATTTATTAGTTCCAGTAGTTTTTTGGTGCAGCCATTAGGCTTTTCTATATATAGTTTCATGTCATCTGCAAATGAAAGTTTTTCTTCTTCCTTCCTTCCTTCCTTCCTTCCTTATGCCTTTTACTTTTTCTTCTCTGACTGCTGTGGGTAGGACTTCCTGTAGTATTTTGAATCAAAGTAGTGAGAGTGAACACCCTCGTCATGTTCGGTTCTTAAAAGAAAAGTGTTCAGTTTTTCACTACTATCATGTTAGCTGTGAATTTTTCATATATGGCCTTTGTTATGTTGAGTTATATTCCCTCTAAACCCACTTTGGCAAGAGGTCTTACCATAACTGGATATTACACTTTGTCAAATACTTTTTCTGCATCTACTGAGATGAACATATGGTTTTTATCCTTCCTCTTGTTAATGTGGTATATCACATTGATTGATTTGCACTTATTGAACCATCTTTGCATCCCTGGAATAAATCCAACTTGATCATAGTGAATGACCTTCTTTAATATACTATTGATTTTGGTTTTCTAACATCTTCTTGAGGATTTCTGCATCTATGTTCATCAGAGATACTGACCTATAGTTTTTTATTTTTGTAATCTCTCTGTCTGGTTTTAATATCAGGGAAATGCCTGCCTTGTAGAATGAATTTGGAAGTTTTCCTTCCTCTTCTATTTTTTGGAATAGTTTGAGCAGAATAGGTATTAACTCTTAAATCTTTGATAGAATTCACCTGTTAAGCCAAATGGTCCTGGATTTTTGTTCATAGGGAGTTTTTTATTCCAATTCAATTTCATTATGAGTGATCTGTTTAAATTTTCTACTTCTTCCTCATTCAGTTTTAAAGTCTGTATATTTCTAGGAATTTATTTCTTCTAGATTGTCCAATTTTTTGGCATATAATTTTTTATAATATTCTCTTATAATTCTTTAAATTTCTATGGATCGGTTGTTATTTCTCCTTCTTCATTCTGATTTTGAGTCCTCTCTCTCTCTCTTTTATGAGTCTAGCTAAAGATTTATCAATTCAGTTTATCCTTTCAAAGAATCAGCTCTTGGTTTCATTGATTTTTTATTTTTTTAGTTTCTATTTATTTCCACTCTAATCTTCATTATTTACTTCTTTCTCATGAATCTCATGAATTGGTGCTTTGTTTGTTCTTCTTTTTCTAGTTCCTTTAGGCATAAGGTTATATTGTTTGAGATTTTTCTTAAGATAGGCCTGATTCACTACAAACCTCCCTCTTAGAACTGCTTTTGTTGCATCCCAAAGATTTTGGACTGCTGTGTTTCCATATTCATTTGTCTCCATGTATTTTTTTCCCTTTGATTTCCTAGTTGACACACTGGTTCTTTACTAGCATGTTATTTACCCTCCATGTGTTTGGGGTTTGTTTCTTGTAACCGTTTTCTAGTTTCACACAACTGTGGTCAGAAAACATGCTTGATATAATACAATTTTCTTAAATTTATTGAGACTTATTTTATGGCCTAACGTGATCTATCCTAGAGAATATTTCATGCGCCCTCAAAAAGAATGTGTATTCTGCTGTTTTCTAGATGAAATGTTCTGTATATATCTGTTAAGTCCATCTAGCCTAATGTATCATTCAAAACCATCTGTCTGGATAATCTATCCATTGATGTAAGTGGGATATTACAGTCCCCTACTATTAAACTGATAAGAACAGATATTACACTTGATCTTAGCCAAAATGCAGATAAGTGATTGTGACAGATAGTAGCTACACTTGTGGTGAGCATACCATAATGTATAAATTTGTGGAATCATGTCCTACCCCTGAAACTAATGTAACACTGTGTGTCAAATATACTCAAATAGATAAAAATTTGTTTCTAAAGTCCCCTACTGTTAATGTAAAACTACCAATTTTCCGTTTATGTCTGTTAATATTTACTTTATGCATTTAGGTGCTCCTACGTTGGATGCATAGATATTGACATTTGTTATAACTTCTTTTTGGAGTAATCCTTTTCTCATTATGTAATGTCCTTCTTTGTATCTTGCTTTGTTTAAAACAGTCTTTGTTTTAAAGTACATTTCGTCTGGGGGTGCCTGGGTGGCTCAGTCAGTTAAGCGTCTTCCTTCAGCTCAGGTCACAATTCCAGGATCCTGAGACAGACCCCTGCATCAGGCTCCCTGCTCAGCAAGCAGTCTGCTTCTCCCTCTCCCTCTGCCCTTCCCTTGGCTTGTGCTCTCAATCTCTCTCTCTCTCTCAAAGAAATAAATAAAATCTTTATAAATAAAGAAATAAAGTCCACTTTGTCTGATATAAGTATTGCCACCTGGCTTTCCCCCCCACCCCATGCTTCCATTTGCATGAAATATCTTTTTTCATCCATTAACATTCCATCTGTGTGTGTCTGTAGGTCTAAATTGAGTCTCCTGAAGGCAGCATATATATGGCTCTTATTTTTTCATCCATTTCATCACCCTGTGTCTTTTGATTGGGGGCATTTAGCCTATTTACATTTAAAGTAATTATTGAAAAAAATTTTTAAGTAAATATTGATAGTTACATAGATACTGCAAGCGTTATCTTGTTGTCTTGTTTTCTGATTATTTTTGTAGTTCTTCTTTGTTCCTTTCTTCCTCTCTTGCTCTCTTCCCTTGTAGTTTGATGGCTTTCTTTAGTGTTATGCTTGGGTTCCTTTATCTTTTTTGTTTATATATCTATTATGGGTTTTTGATTTGTGCTTACCATGGGGTTCATACATAACATCCTATGTGTATAGCAGTCTATATTAAGTTGATGGTCACTTAAGTTTAAACAGTTTAAAAGCACTAAATCTTTAACTCCTGTTCACATTTTATGTATGTAATGTCATATTTACATCCTTTTATTTTATGTATCCCTTGACTACTGTTGGTAGATATAATTGATTTTATGTTTTTGTGTTTTATGATTTTGTGTTTTAACCTCCATATGGCTTTATAACTGATTAATCCACTATCATTACTATATGTTTGCTTTTATCAGTGAAATTTTTTCTTCAATAATTTTCTTACTTCTAGTTATGGTCTTTTCTTTCCACTTAAAGGATTACCTTTAACATTTCTTGTGAGGCTAGTTTAGTGGTGATAAGCTCCTTTAGCTTTTGCTGGTAAACATTTTATCTCTCCTTCAATTCTGAATGATAATCTTGCAGGGTACTGTATTCTGGATTGCAGGTTTTTTCCTTTCAGCACTTTGAACATATCACACCACTCCCATCTGACCTGCAAAGTTTCTGCTGAAAAATCATCTCATACGCTATAGGGTTTCCTTGATACATAACTGTTTGCTTTCCTATTGCTGCTTTTAAGATTCTTTATCTTTAATTTATGCCATTTTAATTATTATGTGTCTTGGTGTGGACCTCCTTGGGTTCATCTTGTTTGGGGTTTTCTGTGTGTCCTAGTCCCAGATGTCTGTTTCCTTAGCCAGATTAGAAAAGTTTTCAGCTATTATTTCTTCAAATAAGTTTTCTGCCTCCTCCTCTCTCTCTTCCACTTCTGGGATCCCTATAATGTGAATGTTATTACGCTTGATAATGTTGCAGATGTCCCTTAACTTATTCTCATATTTTATTATTTTTCTTTTTGATGTTGAACTTGAATTTTTTCCATTACCCTACCTTCCTGATCACTAATCTGTTCTTCTGCATCCTTCAAAATGCTGTTGATTCCCTCTAGTGTATTTTTCATTTCAGTTATGGTATTCTTGCACTCTGCCTGTATGTTTTTTCTATCCTTAAGTTGAAGTTCTGAGTTTTTCCACTCTTCTCTCAAGTCTGGCAAGTAGCTTTATGATCATTACGTTGAACTTTTTATCACCATTTTTCTTATTTCTACTTGGATTAGCTCTTTTTTGTCCTTCTGTCTTATTCTTTCATTTGGGACATATTTTTTTGTCTCCTCATTTTGTTTAATTCTCCATGTTTATTTCTATGTATTAGGTAGGTCAGATACATCTCCTGGTTTTCAAAGAAATCACATTATGTAAAAGAAGTCCTGTGGTGTCCTATAGCACAATGACACCTGGTCACCAGACAAGGTTCTATAGGGGTATCCCCTGTATGCACTGTGTGTTCCCTCCTGTTTTAGTTAAGCCACAATTGCTGTGGGCCCTCTGGTGAGTGGGGCCAGCAGTCAGACTGACTTTTCTGAAATTAGTCACTGAGACAACTATGGGCACACTGGAGGGAGGGTCTTGCTCCCTACATAGAGAGCTAAGAGGCCCAGCTGCCAGAATTATGGGCAAGCTCTTCTGTGGGGTTATTTTCCCCACTCTCCAAAACAGGAGTTACTTTGGAAGGGCACCAATTCCGGCCAAGTTGCCTGCCAACTGTGGCAGGGCAGAAGTCACCTTGGAGGGCATGTACAAAGGCAAAACTGGAAGGCTGGGTAGGGCAGGTCCAAAGGAAAACACTGATGTGAGGTACATGGTGCTATCAAAGTATATGGAGTATGTTAGAACTGGCTCCCGTAAGTGTAAGGCTATCCAGGCTAGCATAGTGCAAGAAAAATAATGCCCACCAGCACTTTTGTTCCAGAAAAATCTCTAACAGACCCCTGCCCCTCCAGCATATATCTTAAATTAATCAGTAAATCTCCTTCACATATACCCCAGGCACTTTTCAAACTGCTGCTTCTGTGCTGTGTCTCAGTTCAAGTCATTTAGCATTCTGGCTCCTTAAGGGCAGAGTCTTGGTTTCCTATAATCCTCTAGCTCTTCTAGAGTTAAGCCCAATTGATTTTTAAGATCCTGGGGTTAAGTCTCACTGATTTTCAAAGTTACAACTTAAGGTAGATCATCTTTCCAGTGCAGGTCCTCAGGGCCAGGTATGCCCAGTGTGGGCTATGATCCCCTTGTTCCTACACGCTTGTGATGTCCTTCCTGTTTGTAGTTAGTTGCACCAGGGATTTGGATCGCAACAACATCTCTGTCCCTGCTATCCTTTTCAATATGGCCTTCTCTTTACACCTAGCTGTGGAAGATCTGCTCTGCCAGTCTTGGGATATTTTCAGCACTAGTTGCAACACATGTAGTTGTTGCCTCAGTGTATCCATGGAACAAGACAGCTCAGGATCCTCCTTCTCTGCCATCTTCCCTGCACTTTATCAAGCCATGGAAAGCTTTAAATTCTATGTTAAAATGCTTGGCCTTCTTTTCATAGATAATGAATATCCCTTGAAGATTCTTATCTATTCTTTTTTTATTATTATTATTCTATCTATTCTTAACAAGCTAATGCAATTTTTTTGGTCTGCTCCTATTAATTTTGATTCCATGCTATTCCAGAGATTTTTTTACAAATGTGGCCTCTCTTATTTGCTCTTCTAGTAAGTGACTACTCTGATATGCCACCCAAACTTTTATAGCTTCCCACTGAGGCTCAGACAGGATATAGTGGGCACTCAATACACTGTTCTTAAAACATTGAGTAAATGAATGAATGATTGTAAATGACTCTACCTTCTTCATTGATAAAGAACTGTCATTTTCTTTTGTTTTTCAAAATGTTGTTTTACAAAATGTTTTATAATCACTATAATCCCTAGGTCCTCTTAAGACCTTATTTTTGAAGCTTACATGAATATTCTGCATCACATGCTAAACAATCATGGGTCTTATTTCTCTTTAATGAAAACAGGGAAAGAAGGAGGAAGAGGGAGGTGGGGAGAAGGAAAAGGAGGAAGAGAGGAGAGTTAATATTATTGACATTTATGGAGCGTCTACCATGTGTAAGGCATTTGATACATTACCTTAAGTGATCTTCACAACCATTCTATGAGACAGTTTATTATTCTACATATTTTAAAATGAAAAAACAATTTCAGAAAGGCTAAGTAAGATGGTTAATTTTATATATCAACATTTCTGGGCCATAGTGCTTAGATAATGTGATCAAACATTATTCTAGATACTTCTGTGAGGGCGTTTTATGATGAAGTTAACATTTAAAGCAGTAGATTTTGTGTATAGCAGATTGCCCTTCATAATGTGAGTGGGCTTCATCCAATCAGGTCAAAGCCTGAATAGAACAAAAGACTGATCTACCCAAAGCAAGAGGAACTGCAACATCAGTTCTCTAGATTTTCTACCTGACAACAAACTTAAACTGCAGTACAAGTTCTCCCTTGGGTCTCCAGCCTGCCATTCCACCCTGCGGATTTTGGACTTGCCAGCCTCCATAATTTCATAAGCCAATTCCTTAAAATAAATCTCTTTATTACATAAAGATAGATGGACAGATAGATAGACAGACAGATAGACAGGCAGATAGATACTTTCTGTTTCTCTGGAGAACTCTTAGTACAATAGGTAACTCAAACAAGGTCACCCAGGTAGTAAATAGTAAAACCAGAACTCACAACCAGATCTGTCTGTTTCCAAACCTAAGACTCCACTAGCTACATGATTTCCCATAAAATACCTTTAACCATTAAAATATTAAAAAGTAAGCCAACATTTATATACATTTTTAAACTATTTCAACATCTCTTTCTGTAAATTTGTAAGTAAAAAAGCCATTTCTTTCTTTTGTTGGCACACTCTTCAAAAATAATTATGAAAATTGATAAAAGATAAAACCTTTTGTAATTTAAGTTTAACATACAGGAAAAATTTTTTTTAAAAAACACAAAACATATTGGGAAGAAATTAACCAGTACATATGGATATGAGCATTTGCTTCTAAATGTTACAATGAAATATGCCCTATGAGCTATTTCTTCCAACACATTTGTTTTAAGGAAGAATGTTCTGCTATATTTAAGGGACACTTAAAATACAAATGTTCTGTGACTGATGTATAAATTATGAATAGAGTGACAACTGAAGACTAAGACAAGGCACTGAATCAGGTTAATAAATCTATCCTTGACTCCTTTAGGATAACCGATATCAATGTGAGTTAATGATAAAGTAAAGAACCATATTAGGTTTCCATTACCTCATCTATACTAACTCTACCCCTGTAGAGATAAGGACAGAGGTAGGAGAACAGAAGGGTATAGAAAAATGTCTCATTCATCCAAAAGAAAATGAAGATTTTTAGTTGAGTAGAAACCTACCAAACATTTTATACCTATTCTTTTATTTTTAAGGAATTGCCATTTATTCATTCATTCATGGATGTCTTAAGTGCCTATTAAAAGCTAGCTATTATAAGACAAGGAAAGAAATCACTGTTCCAAGGCACCTGGGTGGCTCAGTTGGTTAAGTGTCTGCCTTCGGCTCAGGTCATGATCCCAGGGTCCTGGGATCCAGCCCCGCATTGGGATCCCTGCTTGGCGGGGAGCCTGCTTCTCCCTTTCCTTCTACTGATCCCCCTGCATGTGCTCTTGCTCTCTGTCAAATAAATAAATAAAATATTTTAAAAAAAGAAAAGAAAAGAAAAGAAACCACTCTTCCTGCCTTCAAGGAGCCTATGTTTGCAGACAACAATAAAAATCTTTGTTCCATAAAAGAAATAGCACAAAAGTTGTAACTGGAAATTAGAATAGGGAAATGTCATACAAGGCTGGAGGATCATAAAAAACTGCATAGAAAAAGTAACTTCAAAGGCAGGCCTTGAGGATGATTTGTTTTCAATAAAAATGTGAAAAAATACTCCCAAGGAGAATATCATTATCAAAGAGAAAATAATGATTTAATATTGGTAACAGGATAAAAATGAAAATGCATGCATAAGAAGAAGGATCATACAGGTAAGGCATGCATTCACAACAAGAGTGGTATCTAGGGAACCAAGGAAATTTTAGATATTAAAATGATTTGTGGCCCTTTGAAAGCCCACAGTCCATAAACAGATATATACTGTATCTATAGAATTTAAATTTTGTAGAGGTGGGGGGAGGATTAGAAAAATAAAATGTCTAAAAAGGCTCTTTAGCAAAGTGATAATGAAAAAAAAAGTTAAGAAAATCTTAAGTAGAATAATAGGATTTAATGAGTGATTGATTGGGATGGCTAAGAGAAGTCAAAGGAGCTCTTCTGCTTTGAAGTTAAACATGGTAAATTTGGTTTGGAGAAGGACCAGTTTAAAATATCAGTGAAACAACTCTCTAGAGACATAATCAGGTAGATTAAAATATGGGATCAGACCTTTGAAAAGAGTTCAAGATTGAAGACACTTTCCAAGGCAGTGCTCCTCAAAATTTGGTTTGCTGGCCTACAAACTGCTTAGTATAGATTGCCCATAAAACAAGTACAGTGTGATTTTTAATAGCTATTTGACATCCAAACTCATGACTGGTGTCCTATCTAGTTTACAGAGTATAAACCAGCTTGGATGCTGATAAATTCATTAAGTGAATTGCATGTGGCATGAGCTTCATAGCAGGACCATACATAGAGCCATGATACTGGAAACTGAAAAAAAAAATTTCTTGAGCACACATAGTTTTGAGAAGCACTATACCACTACACTACTTATGTGCAATAATCATATAAAGATTATGACTTAATAAATGTATTCCAAAGCTTCTAAGACTGCAGGGAAACTTGTAAAGCGGCTAACAAAGAGTAAGTACTCAAGAAATAGAGCACTCTAATTTTTAGACAAATTTTTACTATATGTACATAAGTGCATTTTATTGGAAGAGCATACATAGTTTTCATCAGATTCTCAAAAATGCCTATGGCCTAGGAAAGTCTAATAACCACGTAGAATTACTACTATTATCTCTGTACCCCCAGTATCTGCCACATAATTCATTCATCCTTTGACAAATAGTTATTGAAAACCTACTATATGTCAGGCTCTGGAGATAGAGCAAATAGACAAAGTAACTATTCTTACTGCAGTGGAGGCAGTTAATAAACAAGTAAATGAATAAGCAGAGAATAAAAACAGGATGATATGACAGAGTGACTGGGTGGCTACTTTAGACTGGCTAGTCAGAGTAGGCCTCTCTGAGGAAGCAGTAGGTAAGGTGAGATCTGAATGCCAAGATGCAAAGATGTTGGTAGGGGGGAGGAGGATCAGTATTTCAGGATGAAGAAATGTCTGGACCAAACAGCCTAAAGCAGAAACAAATCTGGCCTGGTCTATGAACAGGCAGTAAGTCACCGTGGCTAAAGCATTATTAGGAAGAATGGAAATAGCATAAGGTAGTCAGAAAAGTAGTCAAGGTCCAGAATATGTACAACTTTGCACTCAGGGTAAGGAGTCTAGATTTTATTTCAATTCTGATGGAAAGACAATGGAATATTTTAAATAGGACAGGAATATGCTCAGATTTGAGTTTTAAAGGATCACTGTAGATGCTATGCTAATAATGGACAATGGGAGTGGAGAGCATGAATGGAACGAAACAAGAGGAATGGTAGTTCTGACAGATGTTGGTGGCTTGAATGAGGAAGGCATATACAAACCAATTAAAGGATTCAGAATATTTAATAAGCATAATAATAATTTTCAATGGATGGATGATGAATTATTGGATGCCATATTCAAGATTTATAAAAATTATTTTAAAAAAGGAGATCTGAACCTTGGAGAATGCCTTAAGGGTCACATATGGATGAAAAATAGACTGGTCAGTCAGAGAGAGAGGTGAATAAGGACAATAGAGTCAATGCTGCCAGGGGAAAAGCATGTCAAAAAATAAGTGTGATCATTAGAAATGTCAAATGCTACAGAGGAATCAAGAGCTAAGACAAGACCACCAAATTACATGACTACTGTCTCTGGCAACCTTTCAGAGAGCTATCTTGCTGGAACAGTGAGGATACAAACCAGACTGAAAGGATAAAAATGTAATAGGTGTATAGAGACATTTCTATTTTTACTGGAAGTCGTTCTAAAATCATCTTGCATGTAACTTAATCTTATCTTGATGATAAAGAACAGATCTATTAAAGGTTATATGCTTAAATTTTATTGTTTACTTTTATATTTTCTGCCTCCTCCCTTCTGTCAGCTTGTCAACTTTGATTTCTCACCAAAGAGCATTCCTTTCTCCTCAGGCTCCATCCAACCTGCAAATTTCCTACGATAAAAATTATTTAGACAGTTAAAACTGTCTAAATAAGAAGAAATAAATGCTAAGTAATTCCTCTGAGAAGTACGGTGCATGAAATTTACTGCATGTATTTTACAACAACTATATTGACTATTCAAAAGTTTCCCAACACCATACCCAAGTTCTCAGGAAGAGTCTTAAAAAAAAAAAAAAAGATAGATTGCTGGATAAGTGTTTGTTTTCTATAAATCATTACAGTCTTGCTAAATTCCTCAACTTTGCATTTTATACTTTGAGGTCAGTACCCATGAAAATACAATAAATCCACCTATAACTAATTTCATCTGGTGAATTTCTACTCAATCTCACACTAATTCTTTCAACAAATATTTATTAAGCACCTATCATGAGCCAGGCATTGTTCTAGACACCAAGGAATGAAAGAAAAATCCTACCTTCATAGAGTTTATATTCTAATGAAGGAGACAGGCAATAAAAAATAAATAATAAATAAATAAGTAAAATTAATACTATAATAGCTAGTGGTAAGCGCTAAGAAGAAAAAATAATGCACATGGGGGATTAGGATATGAAATTTTACACAGGGTCAGAGAGACATTTGAGTAAAAAACTGAAATGAGAGAAAAAACCGTGCTTTCTGAAAGAACATTCCAGGCAGTGTATTCAAGTGCAATTCCTACATTACCTCCTCTAAAATGTCTTCCTCAATGGTCTCCCACCCTCACTGCACACCATCCCACACCATCTATATACACAAAAATGACACACTTCCCTTTCTGGTATTCCTTCACCCTTCAGTACTGACCACTATCTGCTAGGCTTTTGGCAATTCCAATCCATACAACAACCCTGTAAGATAAATATTATCATGCCTGTTTTAAAGATGTACTGAGGCTCTGCTCAAAGTACAACATTAGTGCACAGAAGGAGAAAAGATGGAGGAGGAGTAGGGGAACCCTTTTTCAGCTGGTCCCCTGAGTAGAACTGGATATCTACCAGACCATCCTGAACACCCACGGAATCAGCCTGAGATGCAGGAAGATACATCTGGATCTCTGCAAACGAACATCTCCAGCACTGAGTATTGAGGCACTGAGTATCGAGGTACAAACCAGGGAGCCGTGAATCCACGCACAGATATCGGAAGATAAATGGAAGAGGGAGGGAGCCGATGTGCTCGGGCGCCCGGAAGCTGTAGCCACTTGCACTGGGCAGGGGGATGGACTTGTGGACAGGCACCCGGACTGAGACAATAAGCACAGGAACGCACGCGCAACCAGACTGAAAACCCGGAGCTCTGAAGCGCTCACTGGAATCGGACTAAATCCGGGAGCTCAGAGTGCACGCACAAAATGAAAAACGGAGCTCCGGAGCGCACCCTCGAACTACACTGAAACCAAGAGCTCAGGAGTGCACGCGCGACCAGACTGAAAATGGGCACTCCAGAGCCCACACGAACCACACTGAAACAGGGAGCTCGGGAGCGTGCAGAGGAACCAGGGGCAGCTGGCGGTGTTAGAAGCACAAAGGACAGAAACATGCAGGCCCTGGAAGTGAGGGCTGGGAGAGCTGCTGTGGGGCACACAACCCGGGACACTGCAGGGTTTGTAGCAGTACCGACAGAAACAGAGTTAAAGTGGTCAAGAAAGCTCAGTGGAGAGCAGACTGCGATCTTTCTGTTCTGAGACAGAGGCTAGGAAACGGTCACTGCTGCTCTGACTCTCAGCACAGAAAACTGCCAGGGAAAGCCACCAGGGAACAAAAGCCCGGAAATACCAACTCACATCGTGCCCATCCCCATCCACCCTCGCAGGGGATTGGTCGACTCTACCCAAACAGGGTTGCCTGAATATCAGCATAGCAGGCCCATCCCCCAGAAGGCAGGCTAAAAAATCAAGAAGCCCACATACCTAAGGTCCCTATAAAACAAGTGCACACTGCCTGGGTCCTGGTCAATAATTTGGGCTCTGGGCAACACTGCAACCTCTCCTCATCAGAATGACGAGAAGGAGAAATCCCCCCCAGCAAAGAAAAGATAATGAGTCTGTGGCCTCTGCCACAGAACTGATGGATATGGATATAACCAAATCATCAGAAATGGAATTCAGAGTAACAATGGTCAAGATAATGTGCAGACTTGAAAAAAATATTAACGAAAATATTAACGAGAATATAGAATCTCTAAGGGCGGAAATAAGAGCAAATCTGGCAGAAATTTAAAATGCTATGAATCAAATGCAGTCTAAATTAGATGCTATGATGGGAAAATGAGGCAGAAGAAGGAATTAGTGAATTGGAGGATGGGATGGTAGAAGAGAAAGTTAAAACAGAAATTTGGCTCAAAAAAATTCAATCTCAAAAATGTAGATTATGGGATATTACTGACTCAGTGAAACGTTCCAATGTCAGAATCATCGGCATCCCCGACGTGGTGGAGAAAGAGAGAGGTCTAGAAGAGATATTTGAACAAATTGTAGCTGAGAACTTCCCTAATCAGGCAAAGGAAACAAGCATTCGTGTCCAAGAGGCAGAGAGGACCCCTCCCAAGGTCAATGACAACAGACCTACACCACGTCACGTCATAGTGCAATTCATAAATATTAGATCCAAAGATACAGTATTGAAAGCGGCCCGGGGGGAAGAAAATACTTACATACAGAGGGAAAAATATCAGAATAACGTCAGACCTACAGAGACCTAGCAGGCTAGGAAGGTTTGGCAGCGTATTTTCAAAGCTCTATCCAAGAAGAACATGTAGCTAAGGATCCTTTATCCAGCAAGGCTGTCATTCAGAATTGATGGAAAGATAAGGACCTTCCAGGATCAGCAGAAACTGACCAAATTTGTAACCACCAAACCAGCCCTACATGAGATATTAAGAGGGGTTCTATAAAAGTAAACAGTCAAAAAAACTAAGAGGCAGCCCACAGAATGGAAGAAGATATTTGCAAATGACACTATAGATAAAAGACTGGTATCCAAGATCTACAAAGAACTTCTCAAACTCAATATACAAGAAACAAATAAACAAATCAAAAAATGGGCAGAAGATATGAACACTTTTCCAAAGAAGACATATAAATAGCTAACAGACACATGAAAAAATGTTCAAAATCATTAGCCATCAGGGAAATTCAAAACCACATTGAGATACCATCTTACGCCAATTAGAATGGCAAAAATGGACAAGGCAGGAAACAACAAATGTTGGAGAGGATGTGGAGAAAGGGGATCCCTCTTACACTGTTGGTGGGAATCCAAGTTGGTACAGCCACTTTGGAAAACAGTGTGGAGGTCCCTTAAAAGGTTAAAAATTGAGCTACCCTATGATCCAGCAATTGCACTACTGGGTATTTACCCCAAAGATACAGATGTAGTGAAGAGAAGGGCCATATGCACCCCAATGTTCATAGCAGCATTGTTCACAATAGCTAAATTGTGGAAGGAGCTGAGATGCCCTTCAACAGATGACTGGATTAAGAAGATGTGGTCCAGGGGCACCTGGGTGGCACAGCGGTTAAGCATCTGCCTTCGGCTCAGGGCGTGATCCTGGCATTATGGGATCGAGCCCCACATTGGGCTCCTCCACTAGGAGCCTGCTTCTTCCTCTCCCACTCCCCTGCTGTGTTCCCTCTCTCGCTGGCTGTCTCTATCTCTGTCAAATAAATAAATAAAATCTTTAAAAAAAAAAAAAAAGAAGAAGATGTGATCCATATATACAATGGAATATTACTCAGCCATCAGAAAGAGCGATTTCTCAACATTTGCTGCAACATGGACGGCACTGGAGGAGATAATGCTAAGCAAAATAAGTCAAGCAGAGAAAGACAATTATCATATGGTTTCACTCATTTATGGAACATAAGAAATAGGAAGATCGGTAGGAGAAGGAAGGGAAGAATGAAGGGGGGGGGGTAAACAGAAGAACCATGAGAGACTATGGACTCTGGGAAACAAACTGAGGGCTTCAGAGGGGAGGCGGGTGGGGGACTGGGATAGGCCGGTGATGGGTATTAAGGAGGGCACATATTGCATGGTGCACTGAGTGTTATATGCAAGTAATGAATCATGGAACTTCACATCAGTAACTAGGGATGTACTGTACAGTGACTAACATAATAAAAAAATATTATTAAAAAATAAAATTAAATAAATAAATACATATTTAATTTCCATATTAAAAAAAGTATAGCATTAGTGAATGGCAAAGCTAAGGTTTAATGTCTTCTGTTCTATAGAACTATCTCTCTGACTACAATGCTTCCTGCCTCTTATATTCCATAGCAGGCAATAAAAGAGGAAAGGGGTATGTTTACTTATTCAAAAAGCTCAGGCTTGTCTGAAAGAAAAAGGATTTTAAAATAAACAATAATTTCCCAAAATAAAGTGCAATCCCAGGGAGTAAAGGGAAATCACAAGGGTACATTTTCTTTTTTTTTTTTTTAAGATTTATTTATTTATTTGACAGAGAGAGAGAGACAGAACAAGCAGGGGGAGAGGCAAAGGGAGAGAAAGCAGGCTCCCTGCTGGAAGCCTAATATAGGGCTCGATCCCAGGATCCTGGGATCATGAATTGAGCCGAAGGCAACAGACTGAGCCACCCAGGAGCTCCACACATGAGTACATTTTCAAAACCAAGCAATGTCTAAGGACTCCAGCCTAGGCCATGGAATAGAAACTCAGGAGGGGGCCAAAAATATTTTGTCAAAAACATCATAACATTTCTACATAATTATGGTTTGTTTTTGAATTTTCGTGTAAACCAGACCCCCACTCCCCCGCCAAGAAATCTGGGCAGCCCTTCAGTCCACATGCATAAGCTCTATTTTTAAATGTAAAAATCTGGTCATGAGCACAACTCACTTACCAAGATGGCATAAAATAACAAAGCATGACCTAGCTCAGGAAATTACTACATGGACAACACTTTAAGCCACCAGTGTTAACTAGGACCATTAAAGAGCCTCCCCTAGGGTTCAGCAAATCTTGGCAACTACTATGGCCCTAGGCTATGAAAAGCAATAGATGGTGAGTTGAAAATACAGCCGAACCATTTACAGGAACTTCAAGGAATCACAGAGCAAAATTTCTTGCCTTCAACACTAAAGCCTGAATTAATCAGGGATGATTCAGTATAAGAGCCCATGCCAGGTAACCCAATAAAAGAAATGTATTACAAGAAACCTGTTGCTCTGGGTAGTACAGACATTTTAACAGTAGTTATTCTTCCAATCCATGAGCATGGAATGTTTTTCCATTTCTTTGTGTCTTCCTCAATTTCTTTCATTAGTGTTCTGTAGTTTTTGGAGTACAGATCCTTTACCTCTTCACAGTTAGGTTTATTACTAAGTATCTTATGGTTTTGGGTACAATTGTAAATGAGATCAATTCCTTAGGCAACCTACACATTCAGTGCAATCCCTATCAAAACATCATCAACATTTTTCACAGAGCTGGAACAAAGAATCCTAAAATTTGTATGGAACCAGAAAAGACCCCAATAGCCAAAGTAATGTTGAAAAAGAAACCCAAAGCTGGTGGCATCACAATGCCAGACTTCAAGCTATATTGCAAAGCAGTAATCATCAAGACAGTATGGTACTGGCACAAAAACAGACACATGGATCAATGTAACACAATAGAGAATCCAGAAATGGACTCTCAACTCTATGGCCAATAATCTTCGACAAAGCAGGAAAGAATATCCAATGGAAAAATGACAGTCTTTTCAATAAATGGTGCTGGAAATATTGGACAGCCACATGTAGAAGAATGAACCTGGACCATTTTCTTACACCAAACACAAAGACAAACTCAAAATGGATGAAAGACCTAAATGCGAGACAGGAATCCATCAAAATCCTAGAGGAGAACAGAGGCAGCAACCTCTTCAACCTCGGCCGCAGCAATTTCTTGCTGAACACATCTCCAAAGGCAAGGGGAACAAAAGCAAAAATGAACTACTGGGACTTCATCAAGATAAAAAGCTTCTGCACATCAAAGGAGACAGTCAACAAAATTAAAAGGCAACCTATGGAATGGGAGAAGATGTTTGCAAACAATATATTGAATAAAGGGCTAATAACCAAAATCTATAAAGAACTGATCAAAGTCAACACCCCAAAAACAAAAATTCCAGTCAATACATGGGTAGAAGACATGAACAGACATTTCTCCAAAGAAGACATCCAAATGTCCAACAGACACATGAAAAAATGCTCCATATCACTAGGCATCAGGAAAACACAAATCAAAACCACAATGAGATACCACCACACACCAGTCAGAATGGCTAAAATTAGCAAGACAGGTAACAATGAATGTTGGCGAGGATGCGGAGAAAGGGGAACCCTCTTACACCGTTGGTGGGAATGAAAGCTGGTGCAGCTACTCTGGAAAACAGTATGGAGGTTTCTCAAGAAGTTAAAAATAGAGCTACCCTACAACTCAGAAGTTGCACTACTAGGTATTTACCCAAAGATACAAATGTAGTGATCCGAAGGGACACCTGCACCCCAATGTTCATAGCAGCAATTTCCACAGTAGCCAAACTGTAGAAAGAGCCACGATGTTCATCGACAGATGAATAGATAAAGAAGATGTGGTATATACGATGGAGTATTACTCAGCCATCAGAAAGGATGAATACTTACCATTTACATTGATGTGGATGGAACTGGAGGGTAATAGGCTGAGTGAAATAAGTCAATCAGGGAAAGATAATTATCATATGGTTTCACTCATATGAGAAATATAAGAAACAGGGCAGAGGACTATAGGGGAAGGGAGGGAAAGCAGAATGGGAAGTCAGCAGAGAGGGAGAAAAACCATGAGAGACTCTTAACTATAGGAAACAAACTGAGGGTTGCTGGAGGGGAGATGAGTTGGGGAATGGGGTACTTGGGTGATGGGCATTAAGAAGGTCATGTGATGTGAGGAGAACTGGGTGTTATGGGAAACTGATAAATTATTGAACACTACATCCGAAACTAATGATGTATATAAGTTGGCTAATTTAATTTATATTTTTAAAAAAGGAAATAGGTTGCAGAAATTTTGGGAGAGCTGAAAGGTTAAAAAGGTGAAAGTGGAGCAACACAGAGATTAACAATACCAGGAAGTCTCTACTGTACCCACAGATGAAGGGGCAAAGGCAGGAGGTGGTGATATCCTGGGAGTCAAGGCAATCCAACAAAGTTGGGATCACAAGGAAGGGGCTGTCCGGCAAAACCATGAAGGAAATACAGCCACTGCTGGAGATGCTCCCCAAAACAAAAAAAAAAAAAAAAAAAAAAAAAAAAGGGAGAAATACCCAGACTTCTCCTTTGTACCTGCACTTCAATCTCCTGCTAGAATTTCTTATTAGCTGAGCCTGGCCAGAATCCAGATAACAAGGGAGCCCAGGAAGCGCAATTTTTAGGGGGTTGGCCCCTGCAATAAGAAGAATGGGCAAAGGATGAGAAATGAAACAAACTGTAAAAGGTGGCCTACACAAAATATCCTCATACCTTCAAAAGGCTAGTCTATCTGAAAGCTGTATGCAACCCACAATTTGTATGGATTTTTCAATACTGCAGCATATTATCGAAGCACAATTATTTTATGGAGAACAAAGCGTAAAAACACAGACAACATTCTAGTTTTGCTAACTAAAGTAATTTTAAAATTTTTGTTTGCAAATGAAATCAATAACAATAGAAAATTTTTAAACATTCTAATTGAAAATGTATCATTTGGCTATCACTTGAAAAAGTATTTATGTCTCAGATTTTAAACCAATACATATGCATAATCATTCAAGTAGTAGCTTAAATCTTTATTGAAAAGAGGAGGGCTATAAACGAACTCAATCAACCATATTTAATCAAGTGATATGTATCCCATTTTTTGAAGTTATTTTACTACTAAAGCATAGCAGGGTGTTTTATGTGTACTGGAAGTCCCCTTCAAAACATTGTCTCAGATAATTTAAAAAGAGCAGTTGAAAAGATGTGCAAATAAGATTTTATTAAACATAGTTCATACTTCCTCAGCTATTGTTTCCGAGGCCCTTAGTTTCAGTAATGTTACTACAGCAAATGTCATCATTCTTAGAGGAAAGTCATTTGGGAATGAAATGTTTTACTTCCTCCTCAAAGAGAAGGCAGACAAAATAAGAAAGAGAAAAATATACATGTAGATATATAACCATATATATGTAGAAATAATTCAGTAAAGAGATCAGGAATTTAAAAAACAAATGAAAACCATACAATAACAGAAGTTCAGCTTTGTTTCAATTATGAGTCAGAAACAAATAACAGAATTAAAGTATTCACCTACAGTTTCATAGCTGCCAGTATCTCTTCAACAGAATTTCTAGACACAGTGAAACACTTTATGTTATATAACCATGCTGTTGTCTCCAAAATTTTCTCATTTTTTTCTCTAAAAGAGATAATGGCTTTGTAAGGTGGCACGTGCTGGCATGAAATGACAGTATTAATATTAAGGAAATATTTATCAGATCTTATGTTAAAGACCTTATCAAGTAAAAGCATTTGGATTTTATCCTGAAGATAACAGGGAGTCATGACAGATTTTAAACAATAAAGTACTATGATCAGATGATTTGCATTTTAGCTTTGGTGACACAGTGGAGGATGGACCAGAGACAGTTGGGGCTAAATTTGAGAGACTAGTTGGAAAACTACCATACAAATACAGCAAACCTACTGAGGACCTTATCTAGAGCTGAAGTTGTGGGGCTGAAAAGGTTGCAAGATATTATTATAATTATTCATTTAATAACAAGCAGAGGGAAACCAGAGTACCTTGCCTAATATCTTTTCTTACTATCATCCTATGGAAAAAATTCCAGTAGGGACAAGAGGCTAAATTCACTGGTCAGGGACAAAACTGTGGATTAGCAAAGCAAAGAGTGCAGCAATACACATAAGTCAGGAGAGTCCATAGGGCAGAAGTATGATACAGGGTGAGGTTGTGGAGAGGAGGAGACCAACCAGCAGGGAGACACATTTAAACCAGGTTCGGAATATAGACACATGGATGGTGTCATTACAATATTTGCTCAAGGTGGGTAAAGGTAAAGGCACACTTATTTCTTTGAGAATGAAGAAAAGAATGAAAGATTCCATATATTAGAAATAAATTAATTAGGGGCGCCTGGGTGGCTCAGTCGTTAAGCGTCTGCCTTCGGCGCAGGGCGTGATCCCTGTGTTCTGGGATCGAGCCCCACATCAGGCTCCTCTGCTGGGAGCCTGCTTCTTCCTCTCCCACTCCCCCTGCTTGTGTTCCCTCTCTCGCTGGCTGTCTCTATCTGTCAAATAAATAAATAAAATCTTTAAAAAAAAAAAAAAGAAAGAAAAATTAAATTTGTTTGTTTATTTATTAAATTAATTGATTAAAAAGTTTTAGTGAGCCCATACCCTCAGGAATACTCTCCATTTCTAAGAGTTGTAGTTTGCCATTCCCTGAGAGTACTATTCTCTCTGGCATTCATGGCTTTCTGCATGACATCACAAGAACCAGGGAGTTTTTCCCAAATGCTAAAATTTACCAGGATAGGGGTGCTTGGGTGGCTCAGTCGTTAAGCGTCTGCCTTCGGCTCAGGGCGTGATCCCGGCGTTCTGGGATCGAGCCCCACATCAGGCTCCTCCGCTGGGAGCCTGCTTCTTCCTCTCCCACTCCCCCTGCTTGTGTTCCCTCTCTCACTGGCTGTCTCTCTCTCTGTCAAATGAATAAATAAAATCTTTAAAAAAAAAATTTACCAGGATAATTCTTACTAATCCTTTAATACTCAGTTCACTGTAGCCTCATCTAAGAAGTCCGCTAACTTGCCACACCACCTTCCCACAACACCCTGCTGAAAAAAACATGCTTTTACTATGTTTTCTTATTACAATGTACTTACCCCTATTAGAGCTAGAGGTACACATCATGGTTAGCCTCTGACAAGTCCCAGGGTATGCCAGTTGTCCCAGCATCCCTTCCAGGTCAGCATTTGTTCCGGGCAAAAACATTTGCCATAGATGACAAAATCTGCGGTCAACTTAATCACAGCCTCTGTCAGTCTCTCCTACTAAACTCCTTTAAGCCAGGAACTGTGTGTTGTATTCCTCCCACAGGGTAAAACATATCTGCTGACTACTAGGTTTATAGAAAAGAAAAAGTAAAATGCTACCACATCCCTCAAAACAATCTAAATAAATTATTCTACCATAATTATAACTACATACAACTTTAAAACTCTTCTTCCTTAAACAGAGCAATTTACCTAATTTCTGTAAGAATGAAGAAGGGGAAGACTCTACAAATAGAAAATTCACTGTTTATTTTTTCTTAGGGATGCTATAAACCTAGGCCTCATATACTACAAGATTTTATTTCATTTTTAAATATTTGGAAATATCTCTCAACATTATAATTTTCCGCAAGAGACCCTTTCTTACTTTAAAGGTTAATGGTCATAAGCTCTTGGTTTGGAGTGATCAATGACCAGTCTGATCCATTTTCCTGCTACAATCACTTCATTCTGCAATTTAGAAAACTGAGTATCATATTTTAACTTTAAGTTACAACAATCCTGTTTTTCTCAGAAGTTATAAAGACCTAAATGCAAAATTTAAAAATTATGGAAGTATTACTAAGTGCCTGACACTGAGATAAGTGCTTTTATATAAAATTACAACTCAACACAGGGCAATGGTTACAAGCACAGATTCTGGAGCCAGATCAATGGGGTCTGAATCCCAGGTTCACAACCTACCAGCTGTGTGATCTTGGTAAAATCATGTAACCTCTTTGTGTCTGTTTCCTTACATGTTAAATGAAAATAATAATAGAATCTACCTCATAGGTTTTATGAGAATTTAATGATTATTCATGTCAAATAATAATAATTACTCATGTCAAACACATAGAACTTTGCATAACACAGAGTAAATTCTATATTCATATTTAATATTATTATTATTATTTTAATCATACCCAACTTGGGCTCAAATACACGCTCTGATACTTGATTACTTAACTGTATAGCCATAAGCAAATTACTTAACCTCTCTAGACTCCTACTTCATCTATAAGACAGAATAATACCTACCTCAATAGATGTGAGGATTCAATGAAATAAAGTATGTAAAAGTATGTTGTGGGCTTCACAAAATGCCTGTGCCTGACCATTAACTATTAGCCATTAATGGGCAGATCAGATTCAAATTTTGATTCTACCTCTTAGAAACAGTTTAATCTTGACATATGCTTAACTTCTCTAAGCCTGATTTTCTTTATCTGTAAATCAGCATTAGTAATACTTACTCTGAAGAATTGTTATGATAATTGTATTTATTTCATATACATTTATTGGGCACCTATTATGTACCAGGCTCTGAACTAAGCATGATGCATCGTGGTAAACAAGAAAGAGCTCCTACAGAACTTACAAACCTCAAACATTTAGACAAGTATTTAGAGTAGAGTAGAAAGTATATAGATTGCTATGGGTCTGTACAAATGGGGCCCTAAACTACTCTAGGGAGTCCTAAAAAGGAAAATATTATAGATGATACAAGTTAAACTCCTTGTTCAAAGACTGGCACAGTTTAAGTATTTCAAAAATGTTAACTATAATTAGTCATTTTTTAAAAGCCTTCAAAGTATTTTCTCCATTTTTAGATGGACAGAATGAGATTCAAAGATGCAAAATAATTCCCAAGATTAAGTTAGGTTAGGACTCAGAGCCAGGTCAACTGTCTCCACACATTGCTCTTCCCGTAACTGCAAAGTTAACTCCTGATGCCAAAGGAGAATAATGTTTACTTAAAAACTCCAAATATTCTTATTATTTTGGCACATTTCATTAACACGCAGAACAATCTTAGAAACACCAAGCCTAAATTTTCCAAGCCTACAGAAGGATCAAGAATACTATATGCCCAGGGACACCTGGGTGACTCAGTCAGTTAAGCGTCAGGCTCCTGATTTTGGCTCTGGTCATGATCTCAGGGTCCTGAGATCAAGCCCCACACTGGGCTCTGTGCTCAGCAGGGAGTCTACTTGAGGACTCTCTCTCTCCCTCTCTCTCTCTGCCCTTCTCCAACCCTCTTTCTCTCTCTCTCAAAATAAATAAGTAAATCTTTTTTTAAAAAACAAAGAATACTATATGCCCAGCAAAGCATGAATTACCCTGAGTATCTCTCTCTTCAGATCCCTATCTAAATATACAACCTTTACCTAAGTCCTTGTTCTCAAGGTATGATTTTGGGGGGAACCCAATCTAAGGTTCCTATGTTGTAGGGTTGTTCTAAGGATTGGTAATGACACATATAAATACACCCATAAAAGTGCCTGGCACATTTTAGCACTCCTGAAATGATATTATATATGTGCCAGAATTATTACGTGAAGTTGATATGCGTATATTGTGCTGTCTCTTATATATTATCCTAATTTGCATAATAGTTCTGCAAAATAGATACGCCTTTTCTTAATTTTACAGAAGAGTAAAAGCTAATATATGAAACCAGATCTGTCTGAAACCAAAACCTGTGTTTTTGGCATTATACTATACTGCTATTAAAAAAAAAAAAGTTAACATATGCCTTCCAGATTCATGCATGTTGTCACGAATAGAAAGATTTAGTTCTCTTTTATAGCTGAATAATATTCCTTTGTATATATAATATATACATATATATTATATATACGTGTGTTTGTGTGTGTGTGTGCGTGTGTGTCATATTTTCTTTGTCCATTCACATATGGAAGGACATTTTTGTTGTTTTGATATATTGGCTATTTTGAATAATGTTGGAATAAAATCAATTTCACAGAAACAGGAAATAGAAAGGTGGTTGCCAGAGGCCGGGGGAATGGGAAATGAAGTGATATAACTGAAAGGTACAGATTTTCAGTTATATGAATAAGTTCTGAGGATCTAACATTTGTACACCATGATGACTATAGTTATTGATACAGTATGGTATACTTGAAAGTTGATAAAAGTAGATCTTCAGGATTTTTACCACACAGAAAAGTTAACTATGATAATTATGTGGGGTGACAGATGCATTAATTATCTTAATCTCAATAATTACAGTGTACATACATATGTGTGTGTATATATATATGTATATACATATATATATATTAGACCATCACATTGGACACTTTAAATATATACAATTATATTTGTCAACTTTCCTCAAAAAGTTAAAAAGAAAAAGTATATCAACCATTTGGATATCTAAAAAAAAAAGAAAAAGTGAGATATTACTTTAAAACCCACGATTTCTATTGAAGTCATGGCACATTTTCTTTTTTTTTTTTTTTTTTAAAGATTTTATTTATTTATTTAACACAGATAGAGACAGCCAGCGAGAAAGGGAACACAAGCAGGGGAATGGGAGAGGAAGAAGCAGGCTCATAGCGGAGGAGCCTGATGTAGGGCTCGATCCTGTAACGCTGGGATCACGCCCTGAGCCGAAGGCAGACGCTTAACCGCTGTGCCACCCAGGCGCCCCTATGGCACATTTTCATACTGTGCCAAGAATAAAAACTATTTTCTTTCAAAAGGAAATAAAACATTAATTTTCAAAGATTACACAAATAAATGTAGTAAAATTTCATCGGAGAAATTAAAATTAAAAGTTTTAAGTTTTTATTTCCATTACTTTGGAATGGTATATAAACAACTGAACCGTATCTGTATTTTACTGACCCTTTTTCATGACACAGTAATTTAAATATCATATTAAGTCTGGGGCCAACCAATTAATTTGTAGTATAAATTATATTGTTCTTCTCCTATTCAATATACACATACTCATATTAATCATAAAACAATACTCGTATTGCATATGATGGCAACCAAACAGTATTTATTTGGATCGCTTATTTTAAAACAAGTAGACAATTTTTCTATTTTTCCTATCACAAAACCTTTATTATCTTATTGTACTAAATATCTATATATCTATATTTTCAACAATATATCTATTACTCATATGTCATAAACTGACCTATAATAAGGTAATATGTATATATAATGGTTAAAAGGATGGCCTTTGGAGCCAGGAAATTCTCACTTCAAATTTAGCTACACCTCTGTCAGTCATGCAATTCCAGGGAAATAACTTTACATTTCTGAGCATTAGTTTTCTCCCCTACAAAGAGAGATACAGCATCTCAGAAGGTTTCTGTATTAAATGAGGTAAACTATGTATATTACTTATCATAGTGTCTGATGAACAATAAATCATTGATATTTTATTGGTTTTTCTTCTTAACATTCTTGCTATTTTTGTTAAATTTTCATCTAAATGTAAAAATATTTTACTTATCTTAAAATCTCACTTTATGAAATCATTTTGTTCACTATCTATCCTCCCTCACTTATTCATACATTTATTGAGCTCCCTGTTCTCTGACTGATAGTACAGTAGGCACTGGAGAACCAAATAAGAAACCATCCATGATTTCAAGATTACAGTGAAAAGAAAAAAGAAAAATATAATAAAGGCTAGCATATAAGAGCCTAAGAGTTACCTGTAAATATGAGGTAGAGACAGCCAAACTTGCCTGAGAGGTACTGTTTCTCAGAAGAAGAAATGCTGGAAAGGTCTGAATTAACATTGTACCAGTAAGAGAAAGGGATCTAGGTCACAGAGAAAACAGTACCTGCAAACACATGAAGACTTGAGAAAAGCTGGTAGGCTGGGGAACAGCAAGCAATTATTCATGAGAGCTATAAGAAAGTTAATCTCTCCCTACCTTTCTATTGCTCAAATTACTTCATCAACAAATAAATACAGTATTAATTTGGTGCTTAATTTCATAAGCACTCTGCTTGGTTCTTTGGGAGACCAGGGATTAATCAGATTCAGATTCTGTCCTGAAGCAGGTTAAGTGTAGTAGAAGAGAACAAACTTTTTTAAAAATCAGAAAGGGTCAGGTATCTATAGAAGGATAAAATTAGGGTGGTCTTGCTGTTTTTCTGAAGGAAATACTACTTATAGAGAGAGGGATATGGAAAATTCATATTTGACCCGCAGAACTTATTTCTCATGAGAAAAACAGATTAATACGAAGCACTTTACATATTCTACAACTCAGAAAGAAAAAATACTTATGGGGGTCTATCTGAAAGCAATATCCTTCATCCACATGAAGCAATACTTCCCAATTATTGAATCTCTTAACCACTTTACTCTTCTGTAAGTCTGGATGCACCTAACAGAATCCTGTTCAACACAACATATTAGGCAGCCACAGTCAGTAGCTCAGAGTTAGCACATAAGAGAATACCCCTCTAATTTCTCTGTTTTAAGTAATCTAAAATAAATCCCTGGATTTAAATTCGATCAGATGAATGCTGCATATGTCAAACAAATTTTTTCAAGTGCCAACTAAACTGCTTTTCACTAAGAAGCCCTTTTGCATTATGCTCTGAGTCTACAATGGAGGATGTGACAGAATACAGTCCTATAAAATATATTGCTATAAACATCATAGGGATATTGTCGAGGATACTATTCATCACATTTCAGTGATTGCTTTAGGAAAACCAATAGGAAGAATTTCATAAGATCTCAATATTTGGTTTATTTTTATCTTATGGACATTGTTTTTCTCTTGGCACTGGCTACGAGAAAACTCTCAGTTAAATTTATTACCTACCTATAGCAAATTTATGAGAACTCAGAGCATGCATTTTATGTATTCATCCGGCTGAATTTTCTTTTGCTATTTCCCCTTTCTGAGATTTTCTCACTGATCTATTTTTTAAATATTATTATTTTGTATATATTTTGGTAAGATGTTTTAATTATTTAAACAATGAAATATATATTTTTTTTCCTATAGGATGTAGGGTAGGCATCATACCCCATCAAATGATGAGAAACTATGGCTCAGTTTTCAAGTAAGGATTTAAATTTTAGCCTGACTCCAAAGGGTGTGCACTTAAGCACTCTACTATTACTGCAAGGTTTATGCACTACTAGTACAGATACAATTGATATAAACCAACTGTTCATACACTGCTGGACAAATATGCACTATTAATTTGGATACTATGTAGGTCAAATTGGGTAATTTCTTCTACTGAGCTTTTCAGTAAAGGACGGAAAAAGATAACTAAGGTTAAGAAAAATATGATCTAAGAAAGAAATTTGGATTATTTCAGACTGTAGGTAAACCAAAATAACACACGATCTTTAAAAGAATAATTCCAACCCTTACGGAGTTATTATTATAAAGACCCTTCCTATCTTTAACTGAGGTAAAAAGAATTCAAGAGATATTTTCTAGACACCAGATATATCCCAGACAAGGCAATAATGCAAAATTCAAGAAAAGTAGAAGAAATTGTTCTTAATTATGTGGACAGTGTTCAGGTCTGACCAGAAGAACAACACTATAGTACTAATTATGGGTTGAATTATGTGCCCCCAAAGTTCATATTAAAGTCCTAACACCCAATACCTCAGAATGTTACCTTACTGGGAAACAGCATCTCTACAAAGGTAATCAAATTAAAACGTGGTCATTAGGGGCGCCTGGGTAGCGCAGTCGTTAAAGTGTCTGCCTTCGGCTCAGGGCGTGATCCTGGCGTACCGGGATCGAGTCCCACATCAGGCTCCTCCGCTAGGAGCCTGCTTCTTCCTCTCCCACTCCCCCTGCTGTGTTCCCTCTCTCACTGGCTGTCTCTATGTCACATAAATAAATAAAAAATCTTTAAAAAAAAACGTGATCATTAAAGTGGCCCCTGATCCAATATGACTGGCAGCCTCATAAAAAGGGAATATTTAGAGAAAGGCATGCATTCCAGGAGAATGCCAAGTAAAGATGAAGGCAGGGATCAGGGTAATGATTCTACAAAGCAAAGAATACCAAATCACCAGAAGCTAGACAAAAGACATGGAATATATTCTTCACAACCCTTAGAAGAAACCAACCCTACTGACGCCTTGATCTCAGATTTCCAGAACTGTGAAATAATAAATTTTTGTTGTTTAAGCCACACAGTTGGTGGTTCTTTGTTATGACAGCCCTAGCAAACTAAAGTGGCATGTAATAAACAAGGAGCAAAATCTTACATAAACAAGTTTTCAATTGTCAAAAAACGACCAATGTTCTTAGGGTTCAGAGACATGTCAGATAACTGACACTGCCATGTCCCTCCAACCAATGACATACCCACATGCATGCACACATACATTATGAAAACCAAAAATAATTAACAATTATTTCTAAAACGAAATTATGTTTACCTCTCTCATTAAAATTTTCAACATATTCTGAACACCGAATATGTGCCATTCAGTGTATTAGGCTCGGGGCACAAAAAAGTTAACAAGATCCAATTCCTACTGGATAGGAATTTATAATCAAATTTCAATCTTCCCATTCAGAATACCCACAACATTTGATGATTGTGATGCAATATTACTTTTGCTGTTTGGTTTGTGTTCAACTGAATCTGTTCCCTAATCACTTCTTTATAAGGAGACCTCCTCTCTGACAAAGACTAAGTTCTGTGAGCATTTCATACAGAACCAGGTATATGATAAACATTGAATAATTAATGATTTATCATATAGTCAAATTATATCAGTTTTATCCCAAGAGAAATAATATCTGAAAAGTTATTTTGTAAAATATAAGGTGCTATATCAATGTTCATTAGTATTACCATTATACCATTAAATAATCACTTACAGCAACAAAACACAAAATTTCATTTTCAAGTATTTCCAAGTTAATTCTTTAAAAAGTGATTTTTCCCTGACAACTTATTCCACTATGATGAAATAATAAATGGGTTGAATCACACTGAATGGTCAGATGAATTGGATTTTGAAACAATCTAAGACAAATTCAAAAGCAACAGTCTTTAATACACTCACCACTTTCAAAGCAAGCATCAAAGATAAGATGTCCTTTCTTGGGCTGTCCACAGTATCCAGACGGAAGCACCATATATTTGCTCACATTCCCTCCGATGGCATCGTCATTTCCCATATCATTGCCTATTAAAAAAAAAAAGGTTCATGTTTAACAGAAATCAAAATATATTTAGGAATATAAGTCCATATGACTTTTATTATTAATTTGCCCCTCCCCTGTCATTTATTGCTTATCCAGACAGTAAGAAATGAACTATATAGTGTTGTAGAGTAGAAACAAGATACATTTTGAAATCAGAAACATAAGGTCTGAAATCTCACCTCTACTAAATATTAATTCTGTGCTACAAAGCAATCAGCTTAATACCCTTAACACTCAGTTTTTCTCATCCGTAATTAAGGAATGGCAAAACCAATCCTTCGAAATTATATTATGAGAATTAGATATGAAAATATCTAGCATGACTACTGAAATCCAAAAGATGTTCATTAAATTGCACCAAGTATTTAATAAGTGATTACTATATTTAAATTCTCACAAATATTTAGTTAGGGGTTCATGGGTGGCTCAGTTAAGCGTCTGCCTTCGACTCAGGTTATGGACCCAAGGTCCCGGGATCAAGTGCCACGTCAAGCTCCCTGCTCGGTGGGGAGTCTGCTTGTCCCTCACCCTCTGCCTCTCCCCACCTTTGTGCGCTGTCTCTCTCACTCTCTCTTGCACACGCGTGCTCTCTGTCTCTCTCAAATAAATAAAATCTTTAAAAAAAAAAAGAACTGTTTAGTTAGTTATTTTAATTCAAATAAAACAATTCTATAACTAGCATTATAACTTCCTAATATTCCACAACCAGAAATAATTTGAGAACTACTGAATTAACATAGTTATAGTATACTGTTGGTGAGAATACAAGCTGGTGCAGCCACTCTGGAAAACAGTATGGAGGTTCCTCAAGAAGTTAAAAATAGAGCTACCCTACAACCCAGCAGTTGCACTACTAGGTATTTACCCCAAAATACAAATGTAATGATCCGAAGGGGCACCTGAATTCCAATGTTCATAGCAGCAATGTCCACAATAGCCAAACTGTAGAAAGAGCCAAAATGTCCATCAACAGATAAATGGATAAAGAAGATGTGGTATACTGGGGCACCTGGGTGGCTCAGTCGTTAAGCGTCTGCCTTCGGCTCAGGGCGTGATCCCAGGTTCCTGGGATCGAGCCCCACATCAGGCTCCTCCGCTGTGAGCCTGCTTCTTCCTCTCCCACTCCCCCTGCCTGTGTTCCCTCTCTCACTGGCTGTCTCTCTCTCCGTCAAATAAATAAATAAAATCTTTAAAAAAAAAAAAAAAGATGTGGTATATATACAATGGAACATTACTCAGCCATCAGAAAGGATGAATACTTACTATTTAATTTGACATGGATGGAACTGGAGGGTAATAGGCTGAGTGAAATAAGTCAATCAGAGAAAGACAATTATATAGTTTCACTCATATGCAGAATATAAGAAACAGTGCAGAGGATCATAGGGGAAGGGAGGGAAAACTGAATGGGAAGTCATCAGAGAGGGAGAAAAACCATGAGACACCCTTAACCAAAGGAAACAAACTGAGGGTTGCTGGAGGTGAGGTGGGTGGGGGGATTGGGTGATGGGCATTAAGGAGGTCACATGATGTGATGACCACTGGGTGTTATACACAACTGATGAATTATTGAACACTGCATCTGAAAGTAATGATGTACTGTATGTTGGCTAATTGAATTTAAAATTTTAAAAAAAGGAGTTATATTTCTTTTTTTTTTTTTTTTAAGATTTTATTTATTTATTTAACAGAGAGAAGGACAGCCAGCGAGAGAGGGAACACAAGCAGGGGGAGTGGGAGAGGAAGAAGCAGGCTTTCCCAGCAGAGGAGCCTGATGCAGGGCTCCATCCCAGGACCCTGGGATGATGCCCTGAGCCAAAGGCAGATGCTTAACGACTGAGCCACCCAGATGCCCCAAGAACTTATATTTCTTAATAGGAACTTTAATTTTTTTTTAATTTTAGAAGTTTCTAGTTGGATGTAGAAAGTTGGAAAAATCATAGCTTCCACCTTAATAAGATATATCCCAACAAAGAACAAAATGATAACTTACAAAAATCTATCAGAAAATGGAGATTGCAGGGCAACAATAATCTAATACCCAAGGAAAGTCAGGCCCTACCAAAAAAAGAGGGAAGCAAGCACTTTACAGCAGAGCACAGGAGGAAGAAATGCTGGGTGTCATACAAGTGAGTAAAAAGAATTAAGCTAATTTTTTTTTAACTATTAAAAGTCAAATATAGCAAATAGGAGGGTATAGAACCTTAGAGTCATAGACAGAAAGGGAGTTCACACCCACTGGCAGACTCTTCTGTACATGCCTCCATCAGGTGTTTAGGAGAAAGATTAGGGGGAGGGCAGAAAACTAGAAAATGCCTTTTCATTGTAATGCAGGAATGGAGAAGGGGATGGGCTTCTGTTATAGAAAAGGCATGAAGCCGCACCAATATCGTTTTCCCTTATGGAGAAGAAAAGGACCTTAAGCCACTAGGGGAGAAATAGCAAACCTTAAAACCTCAGTGCACAAATAAGACTCCAAACAGGAAGAGGAACAGCAAAAGAAAATATCCTCTATACCTGGAAGAGGGGAAGAAAAGACTGTCTCACACAAGACCCATCAATGATTCAAGGCAGAGATAAAAGAGGGAAGACAGATGGGATCATTGAAAAAATTCCACCCCAAGACCACAGCATACAGGACCTGCCTAAGGTAAGGTCCTGGTCTTAGGCTAGACCAAGACAACAGAAATACTCGTGCCCCCTCCGTACTAAAATAGCAAGCACTAAAACACAACTGTAATCTACTGCTAGAAGTGAGACTAAAGCAGAAATAAACCCTTTCTGTGGCAGGAATACCCAGTAAAGGACAAAAGTTTAGGGTGGAGCAGATGAATGAGGAAAAACTCTCAGTCACTCTAGCCCTTTCCCTCAGGAATAAGGTAACCCTAAAGACTCCACCAAAAAAACTACTAAAAGTGATGAATGAATTCAGTGAGGTCAGAGGATACAAAATCAATATACAGAAATCTGTTGCATCTCTACACAATATTAATGAAGCAGCAGAAAAAGAAATTAAGAAAACAACCTGAATTTACAATTATACCAAAAATAATAAGATACCTATTAAAAAGTTAACCAAGGAGGTGTAAGACCTGTACTGTGAAAACTATAAAACACCAATGAAAAAAATTAAAGGTGATACAAACAAATGGAAAGATATTCCATGCTCATGGATTAGAAAAACAACTATTGTTAAAATGCCTATACTACCCAAAGCAATCTACTGACTTAATGCAATCCCTACCAAAATACCAACAACATTTTTTCACAGAACAAGAACAAATAATTCTAAATATTGTATGGAACCACCAAACACCCTGAACAGCCAAAGCAATCTTGAAAAAGGAAAACAAAACTAGAAGTATCACAATCCCAGATTTTAAGATATACTGCAAAGCTGTAGTAATCAAAACAGTATGGTACTGGCACAAAAACAGATACATAGATCAAGAGAACAGAATAAAGAGCCCAGAAATAAATCCATGGTTATTTGGTCAATTCATCTTTGACAAAGAAGGCAAGAATATGCAATGGGAAAAAGATAGTCTCTTCCACAAATGGTGTTAGGAAAACCGGACAGCTACACACAAACGAATGAAATTGGACCACTTTCTTACACCATACACAAAATAAACTCAAAATGGACTTAGGACCTAAGTGTGAGATCTGAAACCATAAAAATCATAGAAGAGAGCACAGGCAGCAATTTCTCTGACATCAGCCATAACAACATTTTTCTAGATATGTCTCCTCAGGCAACAGAAATAAAAGCCAAAATAAACCTTTGGGACTACATCAAAATAAAAAGCTTCTACACAGCAAACGAAATCACCAACAAAACTAAAAGTGTACAGAAAGGGTAAAGATATTGGCAAATAACATATATGATAGAGGGTTAGTATCCAAAATATATAAAGAACTTATAGAACAACACCCAAAAAACAAATAATCCAATTTAAAAATGGACACAAGACATTTCTCCAAAGAAGACATAGGTTGACCACCAGACATGTGAAAAGATGGCCCAACATCACTCATCATCAGAAAAATGCAAATCAAAACCACAATGAAATATCACCTCACACCTGTCAGAATGGTTAAATCAAAACACAAGAAACAAGTGTTCACAAGGATGTGGAGAAAAAGGAACCATCATACACTGTTGGTAAGAATATAAACTGGTATGGCCACTATGGAAAACAGTATGGAGGTTCCTCAAAAATTAAAAACAGAACTACCATATGATCCAGTAATTCCTCTACTGGGTATTTTCCCAAAGAATACAAAACACTAATTCAAAAGACACATACACTCCTATGTTTATTGCAGCATTATTTACAATAGCGAAATTATGGCAGCAACCCAAGTGTCCATCAACAGATGAATGGACAAAGAAGATGGGATATATCTGGAATGGATAAAGATGTGATATATAGATATATAGATATAATAGAATACTACTCAGCCATAAAAAAGAATGAAATCTTACCATTTGCAACAACATAGATGGATCTAGAGAGTATGATGTTAAGCAAAATAAGTCAGAGAAAGAAAATACCATAATATTTCACTTATACATGAATCAGAAACAAAACAAATGAATAAAGAAAAAAAGAGACAAAAGACCAGACTCTTAAATACAGAGAACAAACTGATGATTACCAGAGGGGAGGAAGGTGAGGGGATGGATGAAACAGGTGAAGGGGATTAAGAGTACACTTACCACGATCATGAGCACTGAGTAATGTACAGAATTGTTGCATCACTATATTGTATACCTGAAACTAATATAATACTACACATTAATTATACTGGAATTTAATTTTCTTAATTTTAAAAATAAAGAAATAAATAAATTAAAATGTAAAAAAAAAAAAAAGTAACCTTAGAAGAATTTGATCTAGTGATAAACTCAAGATAACCATAGCAACAATGAAACTTAACCCAGCTTAACTCTTGACTAGGTTGACATAAGCCCTCACACAAATGACAAGAAGAGATGTATCCATTTCCAGTGACAAGTAGCACTTCTATCATTGCCTACTGTTCTACACTAGGAGTCAAGTATGCAACACAAAATTGTGGAATATACAAAAAGAGATCAAGAAAAAACAACCTACTGTCTATGAAGATCAATTAATTGAAGTAGATTCAAAAATGACTAGACACTGGATTATCAGACAATGAATTAAAATAACTAAGACTGGGGCACCTGGATGACTCAATTGGTTGAACATCCAACTCTCAGTTTCAGCTCAGGTCATGATCTCAGGGTCATGAGATGGAGTCCCACATGGGACTCCAAGCTGGGCATGGAGCCTGCTTGGGATTCTCTCTCTCTCTTTTTATCTCTTTCTTTCTCTCTCTCTCTGCCCCACCACCCCCTAAAATAAGTAAATAAATCTTTTTTAAAAATTAAATAAAATAACTAAGACGAATATGCTAAAGCCTCTGGTGGAAAAGGAGGACAAAATGCATGAAAAAATGGGGCATTTCAGCAGACGATGGAAACTACAATAATGAGCCAAAAAGACATGCTAACACTAAAAAATAAAGTAACAGAGATGAAGAATTTCTTCAATGTACTCATCAGTAAACTTGACACAGATGAGAAAGAATTAATGAACACCAGATCAATAGAAATAAGTTGAACATAACAAAGATAAAAAAATAAAAGAAAAAGAAGAAACATGGCATCCAAAAGTTGTGGAACAATATCAAATGATCTAACATATGTATAACTAAAATTCCAGAAGGAGATGAGAAAGAATGGGGCAGAAGACATATCTTAAGAGATAACACCTAAGATTTTCTTCAATTAATGAAAAATATCCAGCTACAGACCCAAGAAGCACCAAGCAAAACATTTATTTTTAAAACTTTATATATCATATATGAAAATACAAATCACATGCAAAGGAACTAAGAAAAAAATTACAGAATTACAGTGCACTACTCATAAGAAACTGTGCAAACCAGAAGTCAAGGGGATGACGTCTTTAAATTATTGAAAGAAAAACAGCTTTAAAAAATTAATGCAGGTATTTTGAGGAAAGCAAGAGATGAGAGAATTCATTATCAGCAGTCTGGTATTATAAGATATGTTAAAGAAAGTTCTTCTGGCCTAAAGAAAATGATAACAGATATAAGCTAAGATCCACACAAAGAAATTAAGGACTCCAGAAATATTATAAATGAAGGTAAATACATTCTTATGTTTAATACTCCAAAAGATAAATGACTATCTAAAGAATAAATAGTAGCAATGTATTATGAGATTATACCACAGGTAGAAGTCAAATAAATAGCAAGAGTAGCACAAAAGATGGGAGGGAGGAATGGGAAGTATGTTGTTTCAAGTTTCTTAAACTAAATATAAAGTTGTATAATATTGTTTGAAAGTAGATGAACTATAATAAATTAAAGATATATACTGAAAAGCCAAACACTAAAAAAAAAGGTCATCAATTAGCCAAAATTGAAGATAAAATGAAATTAAAACAAATGGCCAATCAATCTAAAAGAAGGCAGAAAACAAAAGAGAAAGGGAACAAAGACCAGATGGAGCAAGCAGACAAAAACAAGCACAATATTATAGTTCATTTATCAGTTTAAATGGTATCTACTGACACTCTGCTAGGAAAGATAAAGAAATGGTTTATATATATTATTCTCCGCTTCTCTAAAAATTTTTGTTAGTTCTATTATTATAATTACTCTTTTTTTTAAAAGATTTTATTTATTTATTTGACAGAGATAGAGACAGCCAGCGAGAGAGGGAACACAAGCAGGGGGAGTGGGAGAGGAAGAAGCAGGCTCATAGCGGAGGAGCCTGATGTGGGGCTCGATCCCAGAACGCCGGGATCACGCCCTGAGCCAAAGGCAGACGCTTAACTGCTGTGCCACCCAGGCGCCCCTATTATAATTATTCTGTTGAGATAGTTATCAATGTGAGCAGTATTCTTACAGGGCATTCTGGACATTTGTTGAGGTGCTTCTTTGTTTTCATAACGATGAAAGAACAGTGATGTCATTTGGTTGGTGGAGACCAGAAATGCTAGATATACTGCAAAGTAGAGGAGAGTCCAGTACAACTTTCAAATGTCCTATACAGATACTATATATGTAAAAATCCTATTTGTAATTCTTTGAGCTTAGAACCTACCTCTGTTATATACATTTTGTATAGCTTTAATAAATACTGATTTTTTCAAGAATATAACATATAAACCAAGAAAGGATTATATTGTATTTGTTCATAATTTTACCCAGAAGTACTACAATTTTAGAAAATTATGTCACCAAAAGCATTGCCACATACTCTCTTTGATTCACTAATATAATACTCCTATATCAGTTTACATTAGTAGCAGTTGTGTTTATAGTGATTCTACACACAAATGCAAACATTAAAACTCTATTGTGCTTTCCAATGCCTGGATATATGCATATCCCTGTTGCACCTTGTGTGTAAATCCTACTCACCCTATAGACCTACATACAATGTCATCTGCTCTGGGAACTCCTACCTGACCCTTCCCAAAGTGATTGTTCCTCTCTGTTCCCACAGGATCTTGTTTATACCTTTATTATAGCATTATTGCCTTTTTATTATTAATAATGTGCATCTTTTTACCCCTAGTAATTGTGGTTTCTCATCAGAAGAATCTAATGCCTTACCTTTTTATCACTACTTTCTCTCTCTCTCCAGATCAAGTATGACACAATTCTTGGCATAATGTCAGTAATCTATAAATATTCATTGAATTACTAAAAAACATATTTAGGAGCTGAATTTGATTTCAATGTTGAATATTAGTTTTGTGTCTGTTGAGAGCAGGGAATATGTGATATGTTTTAAATTCATCAAAAAAGCAAACAGTAAAAAAGAGAGAGAGAGGCAAACCATAAAACAGACTCTTAACTATAGAGAACAAACTGAGGGTTGATGGAGGGGAGGTGGATGGTGGAGATAGGTTAAATGGGCAATGAGTATTAAGGAGGGCACATGTTGTGATGAGCACTGAGTATTGTATGTAAGTGATGAATCACTAAATTCTATTCCTGAAACGAATATTACACTATATGTTAAATAACTGGAATTTAAATAAAAACTTGAAATTTTTTTTTAAAGAAAGATAGGTTCTGGCATTTCATAAAAAATATGATTCAAGGAGCAGTGGGACGTATCAAAGTAACAACCCCACCTACCCAAAACACTACTTATATTTTACCATGGACTTCACTGCTAATATTTGAAATGACACATTGATACAGACACTTACTGAATGAATCATGAGGTTCTTCCGGTTTTTTCATCCTTGTTAACAAATCCTGACAATACCATGTTGATCTTAAATGAGGGCATAAATGTTTAACATTTTATTTACCTTTTGCAAATTTTTTATTTAAATTCAATTAATTAACATATAATGTATTATTAGTTTCAGAGGTAGAGTTCAGTGATTCATCAGTCTTATATAATACCCAGTGCTCATTACATCATGTGCCCTCCTTAATGCCCATCACCCAGTTACCCCATGCCCCACCCAGCTCCCCTCCAGCAGCCCTCAGTTTGATTCCTATGATTAAGAGTCTTATGGTTTGTCTTCCTCTGTGATTTTGTCTTGTTTTATGTTTCCCTCCCTTCCTCTGTGATCCTGTTTTGTTTCTTAAATTCCATATATGAGTGAGATCATATGGTAATTGTTTTTCTCTCATTCACTTATTTCGCTTATCATAATACCCTCTAGGTCCAAGCACATCGTTGCAATTGCAAGATTTCATTTTTTGATGGCTGAGTAGTATTCCATTGTATATACATATACCACATCTTCTTTATCCATCCATCTATCGATGGACATCTAGGCTCTTTCCATAGTTATGCTATTATGGACAAAGCTGCTATAATATTGGGGTACATGTGCCCCTTCGGATCACTACATTTGTATCTTTGGGGTAAATGCCTAGCAGTTCAATTGCTGGATCATGGGGTAGCTCTATTTTCAACTTTTTGAGGAACCCCTATACTGTTTTCCAGAGTGGCTACAACAGCTTGCACTCCAACCAATAGTGTAAGAGGGTTCCCCTTTCCCCATATCCTTGCCAAGATCTGTCATTCCCTGACTTGTTAATTTTATCCATTCTGACCATTGTGAAGTGGTATCTCATTGTGGTTTTGATTTGTATTTTCCTGATGCTGAGTGATGCTGAGCATTTTTTCATATGTCTGTTCTTTAAGATGTGAAGTCATTGGACATTGGCAGCTCTGTATTATATTAGCAGCATATTCTTAATCAGATAGTTTGCTTACTTAGACATGATTGCTGTTTAATTGATTAATTTATAAAATATGGAGGGAAATTAAAAGATTAAAATAAAAATAAATAAACAGCACATTTACATTTACAGTTTACTAAAATAAACAGTTGTTTTTCAGACCACAATGTTTTGAAACTTGAACTCAATCCTAAGAGGAATTTTGGAAAGAACTCAAATACATGGAGGTTAAAGAGCATCCTACTAAAGAATGAATGGGTCAACCAGGAAATTAAAGAAGAATTTTAATAAATTCATGGAAACAAATGAAAATGAAAACACAACTGTTCAAAACCCTTGGGATGCAGCAAAGGCAGTCCTGAGAGGGAAGTATACAGCAATACAAGCCTTTCTCAAGAAACAAGAAAGGTCTCAAATATACAACCTGACCTTACACCTAAAGGAGCTGGAGAAAGAGAAGCAAATAAAGCTTAAACCCAGTAGGAGAAGAAAATTAATAAAGATTAGACAGAAATTAATGAAATAGAAACCAAAAGAACAATAGAACAGATCAATGAAACTAGGAGCTGGTTCTTTAAAAGAATTAAACAGTTGTGATATAATGAGACCACATAGTAAAAGAAAGCAAGATTCCACAAAACATGTGGTATACTGACACAAAGACCAAAAAGGGAATAGGGTGAACTATATAGTACATAATGATAGTGCAATTTATTGGCTTATCATTTGAATACACAAAGCAGGAGATACAGTTACTTGTTCTCAGAAAAATCGTATCTCAATTACATTACAAATGTATACAAAATGATTAAAAATCATTTACAGTAGCACAAAATAATCCAAGGTGTCACGGAATAATGGAACAGTTCTTATAAAATAATAACTTTTAATTTCTTGACTTCTGTTCACTTCAATGTTCAGCCAAATAGCTCTTTTTCCTATATTTTTGAATCCAGACTCTTCATTCTTATTTTATAATACCCCACATTTATCTAAGGCAGCATGAATTAGCAGTAAGAATTTGGATTTTAAAGTAACATAGACTTGAGATCGAATCCACCTAACTTAGATACATATGCAGTGTAACCTTTGTTAAGTAATTTAACCTAACCTCTGAGTCTGTTTGCTTCAAGTTTGCTTATGTTGTTCTGAAGTTATAGAAAACATATGTAAATCACCTAGAACACAGAATTTACTCAGTAAGTAGTTTGTTATTAGAATCATGATTATCATCATCATCATTAAGATACATGTATCTGAAAGAAGTGTATTTAACAAAAAGAATAAAAGATTCAAACCTATAAAGTATAAGGGAGGATTCAGAAAGGAAGGGAATAACTTAAATTGAAATCCATAAAGTGTATCTTAGGGAAGTCTTTTCTTTGAAGTAAACACTGACTACTGTATCATCCAGTTAAATTACCCTTATAAAACACCCTTATTATATAGTATGTAAAATATTTGCCTCTAAACATAGAGCCAGAGTAACATAATGAATTTTTCCTATTTAAGGATGAGAAGAGAAAATTTAAAAATTGAGATTTAAGGAAATAATGATCTGATCTTACTAATGTTATTATTATTTATGTGCCTTTGTAAAACACTACATAGATAACAAATATTTAGCAATAAAAATTATGAACATATTTTGTGGAGGAAAAAACAAAGAAAGATGTATATCTATCAATGTAGCATGTACCTGAAGAAATAATACAATAATTATGTCTTATTTTACTCTGATAAATAGGCTACTGAGACATCTAGAAATAGACTTTAGGGATGCATAGAATTTTTGAAATTTAAGTTGGTTATGCAGATGATAGATATGGCAAAGACTAAATTTGTTCCATTTTTACATGGAAAATACTTTACAGTAGTCTACCCTTATCTGGGGAAAATATGTACCAAAACCTCCAGTGGATGCCTATATATATACCATATTTTTTCCTATACATACATAAATAACTATGATAAAGCTAAATTTATAACAGACACAGTAAGAGATTAATTAATAATAAAATACAACAATTATAACAATATACTGCAATAGACGTTACCATAGATCTTGGCAACCTCAGCATATGATTTTTTTTTTCTTTTTAAGTCAAGAACTTTCACCTTCTCACTTAAAGGAAGCTCTTTACAGCTTTTCTCTGGCATATCCACATTGCCAGCATAATTACTCTTGCAATTTGAGGCAATTATTAAGTAAAATAAAGGTTACTTGAACACAAGCACTGTGATACAGTGAATCCGATAACTGACACTGCTACTAAATGACTAGCAGGCAACCTATACAATGTAAATACACTGCAGGGATGATTCACATCCCAACCAGGTTGGCAAGAGATTTCATCATGCTACTCAGAATGGCGCACAATTTAAAGCTTATGAATTGTGTATTTCTGGAATTTTCCATTTTATGTGTTTTAGACCACAGTTGACCACAAATAACTAAAACCACAGAAAGCTAAACCAAGGACAATGGGGACAAGGCTGTACACTAAAGTTACAATCAATTCATATCGGTCAAAAACAAGAAAAACAGCTTATTAATTAAAAACTGACCTTTATATAGAACATATATCCCACCTCACAGGCTAAAACACCTCCAAAGAGTAACAAATTACCCTGTGTATAAGTGACATACAGTTAAAGGGATCTGTCAGAAGTTCCATTATAAAGTCATATTTCCAAGGCTTCATAATTTTGGGAAAAAATTACATGAAAGATGAGACTAAAACCACAAACTCTGAGCCAAGAACATAAATCTAAAATTCCTCAATCTATTCATTGAGGACTTTAACCACCATAAACTAGTTACATAGCTTTGTCCTAGGATTTTTTTTGTAAATTTGGCATTTTACTTCCCAATTCAACATTTTTCTTTTTTTTATAATAATATTTTTTATTATATTATGTTAGTCACCATACAGTACATCCCTGGTTTTTGATGTAAAGTTCCATGATTCATTAGTTGCATATAACACCCAGTGCACCATGCAATACGTGCCCTCCTTACTACCCATCACCAGCCTATCCCATTCCCCCTGCATCCCCCTTTCTTTATCCCTTTCTTCTCCTACCGATCTTCCTACTTCTTATGTTCCATAGATGACTGAAACCATATGATGTCCTAGGATTTTATAAAATATTATCACTTTTGTTCTCATTACAAATATACAAGATACACTCCAAAAACTTTTAAAAAATTCTTAGTAATTTCCTAAATATACATATCCTAATTCTTTCTAGCCACATATATCTATAATACAAATAAGACACCTAGATTTGTTAAGCTACAATCTTACCTAATATGTATTGAAGATCAATTACTATACCCACTCTATCTTGTGCCCAGAACTAAGGAAATACATAAGAAAAATAAGTTTTAAATCTATCACTCAATAAAATAAGAATATACTAATAATTAACGTTAATGCTTTCAAAAAGCTGACCATCTAGTTAAGACTACATGGAAAATAAAAATATATATAATTTTTTAAATGTTCTATTTCTGTAAAAATATAAAATTCAGTATAGACAGTATAATTTGGCGCCATATGGTTTGGAGAAATGTGGACCTATGGCTGAGTTCTTGCTTGGCTTATTAAATATATCACCATGAATGAGCCTCAATTCAGCAAGCTATGGTCTTGGATTTCTCTATTTTCATCCAACACCCTTTAAAAAAAAAATGGTTGGCCTATTTTTCCCTTACAGGGTAGTCTGCATCCAATTTCCCAAAAATTTGCCATAATTTATCTCCCTCCCTTGATCTCACCAAAAATCTACTTATACCCTCTCTATTTTGTATTACACCAAGTTCCATTTGCCTTAATGTCCACTTCCAAACCAGTCACTTAAACACTAACCTTCCATTTATGTGCTAGTCAAGAGCAGAGAACCATATATTATTTGATTAATATTAATAGAAACACCCACATTCACTGCACTAAAAAATTTGATATAAAGTAATTTCAATAAATAATTATTGAATTGAATATTCAATGGAAAAAGAATTTTTTAAAGTATATTTTGGAGGAGGAGGCCCAAGACTGTGGCATAGGAAGCTGCTGAACTCACCTCTTCCCATGGATACATCATTCCCTGCTGAAAAAGATCCAAAAACTAGATGAAATGAGGTCCACAACGAAGGAAAAGTACAATGCTGTCCACAACAAAGGAAAAAGATCGAAGAGGCACAGACACAGCCATGACAAAAACCCTATATACCAAGTGCAGCTACACACAACAGTTAGGGATCTCAACACAGGAGGAGGAGAAAGGGGTTGGTGCCCAATATAGGGCACTCCAGCTGCTGAAATCTGCACTGGAGAAAAGAGCCCCCAGAACACCTGGTTTAGAAAAGAAATAGGACTGATGTCAAGAGTCCCAAAGTGCTATAAAAAATTGAGATCCCCTCTTAAAGGGCTCCTAGACTAAGAGAAAAAACCAGCAGTTTAAAAAGTACCTAGGGGCATCTGGGTGGCTCAGTCAGTTAAGTGCCCAACTCTTGATTTCAGCTCAGGTCATGACCTCAGGGTTGTGAGATCGAGCCCTTAGTCAGAATCCCACACCGCATGTGGAGCCTGTTTGAGATTCTCTCTCTCTGTCTGCCCCACCCCAATCCCCTGCTCACACACATGCACACTCACTCTCTCTCTCTCTGAAATTAATTAATTAATAAGCAAGCACCTAGACTATATGTAGGGAGATTCATTTGTGGATCTCATAGGTGACACCCTCTAACTGCCTTACTAGGATGGGCAGGGGAAAGTGATCCTGGCACATGATGAGGCCAGAGAATGCATGTGGTAGCAGTACTCACCCTCTCCCTGGCTGGAACAGGCAAGCACAAGCACTGAAGGTGTTCTCCCACTCCCTAGTTAAGTCTGCAAGAGCCAGTGGTTGCTATGCTACCTTGCCCACCGGTGGGGGCTGGTGAGTGCCAGGAGCAGTGGCATTCTCATGTTCCCATCTTAAAGTCAGTACACATGCACAGAAATACACACTCTCCTGCTACACTGTCAAAGCCCACAGGTGTGTATGGTCAAGACATTTTCCCTGCTATTTTACTGAAGCTAGTAAGCATGTCCTCCCTCACACACTCTCCAGCTGCCTGCAAAAACCAGCAAATACATGTAATCCACACAGGAATACCCCATGATCACCTGGCCCTGTGGCTAAGAGAGCTGGTATTCCAGCGTCCACAGGACTACACCAATCAGAAAGAGAGTTTTTGGCAGGCCACCATCCCCAGGGCACTGAACACACAGCAGACTAAATACAACTCCAGTCTTTACATGAAAAAAAACCCTGTTTACTTAGCTTGGATCTTTACCCTGAGAGATAGGCTTCAAGTTTCCAACAGAGCAAGAGGTTAAAGAGGCATTCCCAGGGAACATAAGAAGGGAGACACCATCTTTGTTCAACCACATGACATTGCTACAGTTTAACATGATTCCCAGAAGTGAGCTTATAAATCATGTGGAGCTCCAATCTTTGCAACTGTTGCTCCGGGACACCTCCAGATCTCCTGGTCTGGAAGGCAGCAGAGATTATGATTGTGACCCCATAGGACTACCTTTTTTTTCTTTTATTTAAGATTTTATTTATTTATTTGACAGAGACAGCCAGCGAGAGAGGGAACACAAGCAGGGGGAGTGGGAAAGGAAGAAGCAGGCTCCCAGCGGAGGAGCCTGATGTGGGGCTCAATCCCAGAATGCCGGGATCACGCCCTGAGCCAAAGGCAGACGCTTAACAACTGAGCCACCCAGGTGCGACCCCCCCCCACCTGACAGGAATACTTATATTTGCATAATTTAAAGCTGCTACCTGAAGGTCTGGCTTCCAATCAGCCTGAAATTAGGTGCTAAATTAGAGGCCAACCCTTGGATGACTGGCAGGTCTTGGCGCACCCTCAACAAAACGAACATATCAAGAACAAATCAAGCAGTTTAGACATCACAAAGGTTCGAGAAACAATCAAGGGGTAAGGCAAGGTTTAACAAAAAGGATCATCACCTACACCAGGCCAGTCCCTCAAGACTGAAAGAGTAGCTGTTTTACCAATACATAGAAATAAACACAGAGAGTCAAGCAAAGTAAAATAATACACAAATATGTTCCAAAAAGAAAACAAAACAAAACACCAGAAAAAGACCATAATGGGATGGAGATAAGAACCAACCTAATAAAGAATTCAAAGAAATGGTCATAAAGATGTTCACTGATCTCGGGAGAAGAATGGATGAACACAGTGAGAACTTCAACAAAGAGAAAACATAACAAACTACCAACCAGAAGTCACAAAGCTAAAGAATACAATAACAGAACTGAAAAATACCACAGAGGGGCTCAACACCAGACCAAATGAAGTAGCTGAACAGATCAGTAAGCTGGAAAATAAAGCAATGGAATGCACCCAAACAGAGCAGCAAAAAGAAAAAAGAATCTTAAAATATGAAAATAACTTCAAGGACCTCTGTGGAACATCAAGTGGAAAAATATTCACATTATAGGGGTCCCAGAGAGAGGAGATGGAGAGAGAAAAGAGCAGAAAATTTTTTTGAAAAAATAATAGCTGAAAATATCCCTGACCTAGGAAAGGAAACGGACATCCAGGTCCAGGAAGTCCACATAGTTCCAAATATGATAAACCCAAAGACAGCTATACTAAGACATATATAATTTTATATATTTTATAATTAAAATGCCATTTAACTATTGCCATTTTATAACTAAAATGGCAATAGTTAAAGATAAAGAGAGAATCTTAAAAGCATCAAGAGAAAAACAAATTGTTCCATGCAAGCTATCAAAATATAAACTATCAGGGGCGCCTGAGTGGTGCAGTCATTAAGCGTCTACCTTCGGCTCAGGGCATGATCCTGGAGTTATGGGATCAAGCCCCACATCAGGCTCCTCTGCTATGAGCCTGCTTCTTCCTCTCCCACTCCCCCTGCTTGTGTTCCCTCTCTCACTGGCTGTCTCTATCTCTTCAAATAAATAAAAATAAAATCTTAAAAATATATATATAAACTATCAAATTTCTCAGCAGAAACTCTGCAAGCCAGAAAATAATGGCAAGACATATTCAAAGTGCTGAAAGGAAAAACTTCCAGCCAAAGATATGCTAGCCACCAAGGTAATTGTTCAGATTTGAAGGAGAAATAGAGTTTCCACACAGGCAATAGCTAAAGGAGTTCATCACTACTAAATTGGCCTTATAAGAAATAGTAAAGGGGCTTATTTAAGCTGAAAAGAAATGGCACTACTTAATAACAAGTAAACATACAAAAGTAAAAATCTCACTAAAAAAGATAAATATATAGTAAAGGCAGTTGACTACTTGTAAAGTTACTAAGAAGGTTAAAAGGCAAAATAGTAAAATAAACTAAAACAACAATAATTAGTTAATGGATACATAAAAGATGTAAAATGTGGCATCATATATAAAAAAGGCGGGGAGGGAGTAAAAATGTATGGTTTGAAATGTGTTCAAATTTAAGTGGCTATCAATATACACAGGATGATATAAGTGAATCTCACAGTAACCAGAAGAAAACCTTATAGTTAATATGCTAAAGAAAATGAGAATGCTACATCAAAAATTAATGATGCACTGTATGGTGACTAACATAATAAAATTTTAAAAAATGAAAAGAAAATGAGAATGAAATCTAAACACAACACTAAAGAAAGTCATCAAAACGAAAAGGAAGAGAAAAAGAGAAGGGAAGAACAGAGAGGACCAACAAAAATAGCCAGAAAACAATTAACAAAATGGCAATAAGTACATATCAGTAATTACTTCAAATGTAAATGGAATAAATTCTCCAGTCAAAAGACATAAAAGTAGTTGAATGGATTTAAAACAAGACATATCTATGTATTGTCTACAAGGGACTGACTTCAGTAGTCAAAACACACACAGATTGAAAATGAAGGATATAAAAAGATATCCCCTGCAAATGGAAAACAAACAAAAGCTGGGTTAGCTATAGTCAATCACACAAAACAGACTTTTTTTAAAAAGCCAAAGACTGTTAAAAAAAAAAAAAAAAAAGCCAAAGAGGAGCACTACATTATGATAAAGGGGCCAATCCAGAAACAAGATTTAACATTTATAAATACATATGCCCACAACATATAAACACCAAAACATATAAAGCAAATATTAACAAACCTAAGGTGAAAAATTGATAGTGATATAGAAATAGTAGGGGATTTTAACACCCTACTTAGAACAATGAACAAATCATCTAGACAGAAAATCAATAAGGAAACCTTGTCCTGAAATGACATATGAACCAGAAAGATGTAATAAATATATACAGGACATTCCATTCAAAAGCAAATTACACATTTTTCTCAAGTGCACATGGATCATTTTTCAGGATAGATCAGATGTTAGTCCACAAAGCAAGTCTCAATAAATTTAAGAAGATTTAAAGCATATCAAGGATCTTTTCCCACTATAGTGGTATTAAGCTAGAAATCAATTACAAGAAAAAAACTGGAAAGATCACAAATATGTGGAGATTAAATAACATGTTACTGAACAACTACTGAGTCACAGGAAAAAATCAAAGGAGAAATCAAAAAATACCTAGAAACAAAGGAAAAGAGAAATAAGACATACCAAAAGCTACTGGATACAGCAAAAACAGTTCTAAAGGAAATTCATAGCAATACAGTCTACCTCAAGAAACAAAAGAAATCTCAAACAATTTAACTTTACACCTAAAGGAAGAAGAAAAAGAACAAAGACCATAGTTAGTGTAGAAGGAATGAATCAATAAAGATCAGAGTGGAAATAAATGAAATAGAGACTAAAAAGACAATAGAAACTAACAGTTGATTCCTTGAAAAGATAAACAAAATTGACAAACCTTTAGCCACATTCACTAACAGAAAAAGAGGGCTCATATAAACAAAATCAGAAATGAAATGGAAGTCACAAATGAAACCACAGAAATACAAAGGACTGCTATAAAAAACTACATAGAAACAAATGGGACAACCTAGAGGAAATGAAGAAATTCCTAGAAACTTACAGGCTTCCAAGACTAAATGATAAATAAATAGAAAATCTGAATAGACCAATTACTAGAGTAAGGAGATTGAATCACTAATCAAAAACCTCCCAACAAACAAACATCCAGGACCAGAGTGCCTCCCTGGCAAATTCCCCCAAACATTCAAAGATTTAATATCCATGCTTCTCAAACTTTTCCCAAAAATTCGAAAGGAAGAAACGCTTCCAAACTCCTTTTATGAAGCCAACATTATCATGATACAAAAACCAGAAAAGGACCCCACCAAACAAAAAAAAAAAAATCACAGGCCAATGTCCCTGATGAATATGATGCAAAAATCCTCAACAAAATATTAGCAAACCAATTTAACAATACATTTAAAGACTCATACCACCACAATCAAGTAAGATTTCTGCCAGGGATGCAAGGACAGTTCAACATCCACAAATCAATCAATGTGAAATACCGTATTAACGAAATGAAAGAAAAAATCATATGATCATCTCAATAGACTCAGAGAAAAGCACATGACAAAATTCAACATCCATTTAAGATAAAAATTCAATAAAGTGGGTATAAAGGGAACAGACCTCAAAATAATAAAGGCCATATATGAGAAACCCACAGCTAATGTCATACACAATGGTAAAAAGCTGAAAGCTTTTCCCCTAAGATCATGAACAAGACAGGGATGCCCATTCTATTTACCTGTATTCATAACAGTACTAGAATTCCTAACCGTAGAAATTAGGCAAGAAGAATAAATGAAAGGCATCCAAACCGGTACAGGAGAAGTAAAACTGTCACTATTTGCAGATCACAAGATACTATACACAGAAAATCCTGAAGACCACCAAAACACTGTGAGAACTGATAAATGAATTCAGTAAAATTGTGGGATATGCAAATTAGTATACAAAAATCTTTTGCATTTCTGTACACTAATAATGAAGTAGCAGAAAAAGAAATTAAGAAAACAATCCCATTCATAATTTCATCAAAAAGAATAAAATACCTAGGAATAAATTTAACCAAGAAGGTGTAAGACCTGTACTGTGAAAACTATAAAGCACTAATGAAAAAAAAAATTGAAGATGATGCAAACACTAACAGGTATAAGAAACTGATGAAAGAAATTGAAGAAGACACATATAAATGGAAAGGTATTTTATTCTTATCAAATTCTGAATTTGATGAATATTGTTAAAAAGTCCATACCATCTAAAAGCAATCTACAGGATCAATGCAATGAATCCCTATAAAATTCCAATGACATTTTTAACAGAATTAGAACAAATTTTTTTTCTTTTTTTTTAAATTCAAGTTAGTTAACATATAACGTAGTATTCATTTCAGGAGTAAAATTTAGTGATTCATCACTTACATATAACACCCAGTGCTCATCCCAACAAGTGCCATCTTTAATACCCATCACCCATTTAGCCCATCCCCCTACCAACCTGCCCTCCAGAAACACTGTTCCCTGAACTACAGAATCTCTTATGGTTTGCCTCCTTCTCTTTTTTTATCTTACTTTATTTTTCCTTCCCTTCCCCTATATTCATCTGTTTTGTTTCTTAAATTCCACATATGAGTGAAATCATATGGTATTTGTCCTTCTCTGATTGACTTATTTTGCTTAGCATAATATACTCTAGTTCTACCCATGTTGTTGCAAATGGCAAGATTTCCTTCTGTTTGATGGCTGAGTAATATTCCATTGCAAATATATACCACCTCTTCTTTACCCATTCATCAGTCAATGGACATTTGGGCTCTTTCCATAATTTGGGTATTGCTGATCATACTACTATAAAATTGGAGTACATGTGCTCCTTCAAATCAGTAGTTTTGTATCCTTTGGATAAATACCTAGTAATGTAATTGCTGAGTCATAGGATAGTTCTATTTTTAACTTTTTGAGGAACCTCCATACTGTTTTCCAGAGTGGCTGTACCAGTCTGCATTCCCACCAACAGTACAAAAGGGTTCCCCTTTCTCCACATGCTCACCAATACCTGTTGTTTCTTGTGCTGTTAATTTTAGCCTTAATGTTGAAAAAGAAAAAGTGGGAGGCATCACAATCCTAGACTTAAAGCTGTATTACAAAGCTGTAATCATCAAGACAGTACAGTACTGTCACAAAAAGAGACACATAGATCAATGAAACACAATAAAGAACCCAGAAAGGGACCCACAAGTATATGGTCAACTAACCTTTAACAAAGCAGGAAAGAACATCCAATGGAAAAAAGATAGTCTCTTAAACAAATGGTGTTGGGAAAACTGGACAGCAACATGCAGAAGAATGAAACTGGACCATTTTCTTACACCATACACATCTATAAATTCAAAATGGATGAAAGACTTTAATATAAGACAGGAAATCATCAAAATCCTAGAGGAAAAAACAGGCAGCAACCTCTTTAACCTAGAACAAATACCTCTAAAATTTGTATGGAACCAAAAAAGACCCCAAAGATCCAAAACAATCTTTAGAAAGAACAAACCCAGAGGTATTACACTCCCTGATTCCAAACTATACTAATATGAATACCATATTACTATGGTAATCAAACTACTATATTTCCATAAAAACAGTTACATAAATCAGGAGAACAGAATAGAAATGAGAAATAAACCATATGTATAGTAAATTAATTTACAACAAAGGACCCATGTATTTACAATGGGAAAAAGCAGTCTTTTCAATAAATGGTGACGGAAAAACTAGACTGCTACATGTTAAGAATGACACTGCATCACGATCTGATACTACATACAAAAATCAAAATGGATTAAAGACTTGAATGTAAGTCCTGAAATCATAAAACTCCTAGAAAAGAAACACAGACAATAAGATCCTTGATATCAGTCTTGGTGATGCTTTTTTTGGATCTGACTCCAAAAGCAAGGGAAACAAAAGCAAAAATAAACAAATGGATAAACAAAATTATATCAAACTAAAAAGCTTTTGCAGAGTGAAGAAAACCACCAACAAAATAAAAAGGTAACCTCCTGAATGGGAGAAGATATTTGTAAATGATATATCCCATAAGGGATTAATACCCAAAATATATAAAGTCCTCAGACAAGTCAATGAGAAAACAAACAACTCATTTAAAAATGGGAGAGGATCTGAATAGACATTTCTCCAAAGAAGACACATAAAAAGATACTCCGCATCACTAATCATTAGGAGAATGCAAATTAAAACCACAATGAGCTATCACCTTACACCTGTCAGAATGGCTATTATCGAAAAGACAAGAAGTAACAAATGTTGATAGCATGTAGAGAAATGGGAAATGTTATGGACAGTTGGTGGGAATGCAAACTTGTGTGGCCACTATGGAAAGTAGTATGGATGTCCCTCAAAAACTTCAAACTAGAGCTACCATGTATATGATCCAGCAATTCCTACAACTGGTATCTGTGTAGAGAAAATGAAAACACTAATTCAAAAAGATATATGCATCTCTATGTTCACTGCATTATTATTTGTAATAGACAACATATGAAAACAACATAGGTGTCCATCAAAGGATGATTGGTAAAGAATATGTGGTGTACACACACATACACACACAAAATACATGTACACATAATGGAATACTACTCAGCCATAAAAACGAATGAAATCTTCCCTTGCAACAACACAGATAGACCTTGAGGGTATTAAGCTAAGTGAAATAAGTCAGAGAGAGAAAGATCAATACCGCATGATTTCACTTATATGTGGAATCTAAAAAACAAAACAAAGCAAAACCTAAACTCATAGATACGGAGAACAGATTGATGGTTGCCAGAGGGGAGGGGTTTTGATGGGTGAAAAGGGTGAAGATTAAGAAGTACAAATTTCCTGTTATAAAATAAATCAAACATGGAGATGTATTGTACAACATGGGAACACAGTCAATATGATATTGTTTGTAAGGTGACAGATCGTAACTAGACTTATTGTGGTGAGCATTTCAAATATACAAATGTCAATATACAATGTAATATACCTGAAACTAATATAATACTGTAGGTCAATTATCCCTCGAAAAATAAAATATATATATTATATTTATATATCACAACTTATCAGTCATTATTAAAAAATAAAACTATATTTTTATATGTCATACCAAATGGGAGCAATTTTTTAAATTGACTCCTGGGCTGTGGATATGGAGTTATCAATTCATTTTAGAAAGCATTGTGTATGACCACTATGCACCTACTATGCTAGTTTCTAGTAATACAAATATAAATCTTAAAACCTCCTGTCCATCAAGGATATTAGTAGGAAAATCAAACCAGGAAACCACTAATTTATACCTTAAAGTGATAAATATTGTAAATGTAAGGTAAGATCAAGGCCTCCACAGAGCACAGAGAAGCAACATCTAAACTCTCCTCTCAGAAGACCTCCTGAAACACCTTTAAATATGTGTAACAATTAGGCAGGTAAAGAACTGTGAAAAGAAGTTCCAGAAAGACTATGTATGGAGGAACAAGGTGGAAGTCTGCAAAGGAGACAGGAATAAGACCATGGAAGGCCTTGTAAGGCATGCTAAGATGGTTAGATTTTATCCTGAAAGCAGTAAGATCTTGCCCCTGAAAAATCTGAAGCAGGATGGGGTACAATCTACCCTTGGGGCTAAGAGCCCAGAGCTGAATGAGATAGGCAAGAGGGCTAGAGCAGTAAGGAATCTGGCATGCACACTCAAGAGGCCATTCTTCCATACAGACTGCACTATTTCAGGAAGGCATGATGATAGATCAGCCTTTGGAGAATTTACATATGTAATCTTGTCAAGCTCTACAACTGCATTCTGGTTCCCAAATTAGAGTTGTACTTCTAAATGAAATTTTAATTTACATGCTAAAAACAGAACCCATAAAAACAACATCTGGCTGGTTTTCCTAATCTATTTCTACCAGATTCAATATTCAAATATTTCTAGCACAGTGTTCTCCAAACTGTGGCCTATCGAAGGTTTCTTGTGGTTCTTATTAATCTCAGCATTCACGGGATATATACTCTGTATCGGGTACTTTTGCGCTAGGTGCTGGAGATCCAGAGATGAGTAAGACATAGGATATTCTTCAAGGAGTGCAGGCAGAGGAAATGGACCAGTAAAAAAGTGTAAAAAAATTGTTTTACATTCTTTGCTAGATATATGTACACTATATAATGGAGACTTAAAGAAAGTAAACCCCCTGTGTTTGGGAAGGGTGGAGAAAGAATCCATAACATTTCCCTAGAGAATAGGTAGAGAATAGGTTACAAGTAATACTTAAACTGAGTCTTGAGTAGATGTCTACCAGGCAACCAAGGTATGAAGCTACAATTCTGGAAGATGGGTTGCTCTAAAATAAAAGGTCCAGAGATTTAAAAGAAAAGCCTGGAGAGTTACATAGAAGTCAGACTATGGAAAACCCTACTTGTTTATTAAGAAATGTGTACTTTATTCCATAAACAACTGAAATTATTAACAGATCTTAAGAATGAAACTACAAGGGGGGCGCCTGGGTGGCACAGCGGTTAAGCGTCTGTCTTCGGCTCAGGGCGTGATCCCGGCGTTATGGGATCGAGCCCCACATCAGGCTCTTCTGCTGGGAGCCTGCTTCTTCCTCTCCCACTCCCCCTGCTTGTGTTCCCTCTCTCGCTGGCTGTCTCTATCTCTGTCAAATAAATAAAATCTTAAAAAAAAGAAAAAAAAAGAATGAAACTACAAGATGTGCTGTATACAAGAGAAAGACCCCTCTTGGAGTAGGATAGACAATGGACTGGAAAGGGATGAGACTGTATATAAAGTCTGCTCAGGAGGCTGAAGCAGTAGTCTAGATAAGAGATGATGAAGGTAAAAGCAATGGACGTGGAGAGTAGGATGAAAAAGAGAGATATCCACAAGGCTTGCTGAATAATTAGACATTCTTATTCCCCTAACTCTTGTATCCCATTCTCTTTTTTTTTAGATTTATTTTTATTTTAATGCCAGTATAATTAACATACAGTGTTAAATTAGTTTCAGGTATACAATACAGTGATTCAACAATTCTATACATTACTCAGTGCTCATGATGATAATGGTACTCTTAATCCCCTTCACCTATTTTACCCATCCCCCCACCCCTTTGGTAACCATCAATACTTAAGAGTCTATTCTTTGGTTTGTCTCTTTTTTTCTCCTTTGTTTTGTTTCTGAAATTCGACATATGAGTGAAATCATAGGGTATTTGTCTTTTTATGACTGACTTATTTTGCTTAGCATTATACTCTCTAGATCCATCCATGTTGTTGCAAATGGCAAGATCTCATTCATTTTTAGGGCTGAGTAATACTCCATTGTATATGTATACCACATCTTCTTTATCTGTTCAATCATTGATGGACACAGGGCAACTTCCACATTTCAGCTATTGTAAATAATGCTACAATAAACACAGGGGAGCATATATCTTTTTGAATTAGTGTTTTGTATTCTTTGGGTAAATACCCAATAGTGGAATTACTGGAACATATGGTATTTCTATTTTTAACTTTTTGAGAAACTTCTATACTGTTTTCCAAAGTGGCTGCACCAGTTTTCATTCCCACCAAAAGTGTATAAATGTTCCTTTTTCACCAAATCCTCGCCAACACCTATTGTTTCTTGTGTTTTTTAGTTTAGCAATTCTGACAGGTGTGAGGTGATATCTCATTGTGGTTTTAATCTGCATTTCCCTGATGATTAGTGATTTGAGCAAAAGAGATGTTTAAAGCAGAGGCTAGACAATCATTCTTCAGGTTTTCTATAAAAAGAGATCTTCCTCGAGCAGGAAGTTGGCCTCTAAATATCCTTTAAAGTCTATGGTCAAAAAACTTACTAAGCATCTACTACATGCCCAGCCAATAAGAAATAACAGCAATGACCAAAAAAAAAAAAAAAAAAAAAGTGAAAGATATGGTTTCTGCTCTCAAGCTTATCCTAACATTGGGAGGATTCAATTAATGTATGTGAAATAATTAAAGAATAATTAAGTAATAAACTATACACTGTACAAGATAAAAGAAGAAAGAGATTCATGACAGATGAATTTATTAGAAAGCCTTATAGTTGATGGGATGTAAATTAGTCCTTGAAGGATGAACGACTTTTGGTTTTAAATTTTTTATCAGTTGATTAATCAGATAATACTTTTGTTCTTTTTTCAATTCACTGTGATGGCATATTTTCTACTTTCCAATATATGTGGCAAAATAAATTTATGGAGCAATGGCTAAATATCTCAGATAATTTCTATACTACTACTGATCAAAAGTATCTTATTTTATAAACAATGCTTAGATCTCAAGATAGGGTGATATTCTAAAGACGATTCAAATAATGATGGGAAGGGTAGTTATACTATGTAACTTACACAAAATTCCCATGAATGAGACTCTGAAAGTCTCTCATTACTTAGAAGCTAATCATATTTCTTTAAAATAAAAAATAATAATAAAATCTCTCCCATAATTATCTCTGTGAATATGTTTACTAAATATAGAACTAATCAGGTTATGTAAAAATCCTCTAAATTTAAACATTGCAATAGATAGTAAGCTTTCCTTGTCTCATGTCACCTAACAAAGGGTCTTAAATATAATGGCTGAGTTATAAACAGTTGAATTAATTTATGAATGAGATTAAATGACAATATGTGTAGTACAAACTGTTTCAAATTATGCTTATATCATTTCAATAATGTATGAAGATATGAAAATTACGTGTATTGAAAGAGTACTCAGAAAAGACCTCCCTAAAAGAAGTGACATTTTATCTAGGACCTGAGCATCCTGAGCAATCACGCAGTGATTCCTATAAAGATCTAGGGGAAGAACATCATAAGTAGAAGAAAGAACAAGTGAAAGACCCTGAAGCAGAAGCAAACTTGTAATGTTCAAGGAACAGAAAAAAATAACAGAAACTGAGAGCACTATCCTACTGTGAGTTTCACTGTAGGCTTTCGATCCAAAATGGAAAAAATAAGCAAATAAGTTAACTTCCCTCCTCCCAAAATATCACTGAAATGAAATGAAGATGTGTGAGGAAAGTTCTTATTTTTTAGCCTATATGAGTGGTTTTAAATCCTGGGTAATTTTGTACCCCAGGGGGCATTTGACAAAGCCAAGAGAGATTTCTGGTTGTCACAACTATGGGAGATGCTAACAACATCTAGAAAGTTGAGGTCAGGGATGCTGCCAACAAGCCCATAATGCAAAGAAGAGACCCCCACAACAAAGAATAATGCAGCCCAAAATGTCCATAGTACCAAGGTGGAGATGTAACCTAACCTACTAAGCCAAGGCAGGCTGCTTGGAAGTAAAACCGGATATAAACCCTAAAAGGTGAAGAGGAGAAAATGTCACAAGCTGATGGACTTCCAGCCCAAAGGCCAGTAGAGGATATATCAGAAACCACAAGAGAACTGATAAGACTAGAGTATAGAATATGAAGAGGAACTAACAATACACACCCTCCTTCACTACAGTTATGGCCTCATTTATTCCCATGCCACTGGTCATGTTGTTTTCATTTAAAAAAAAATAAGTCTCCTAACTTGAGATGAAGAGAAAAACAAATCTTAAAGTTTAATCCGCTGCCTCAGGAGCTACATCATACGTTCCAAAATATTTCATTTTCAACTTGCTGGGTCAGGTGTTTCCATAAACACACCAAGATCAGCTAACAAGACAGCAGCAAATGCCGAAACAACCTCCTTTCCTGAAGTTCACCCAAAAGCACCAGCAAGTAGTCTATTCTCAACCCAGCAACTAAGTACCTACTTTGAGTTTGGCAAGCACAAATGTTTTTTCTACTCACTATATTACAAATCTATAGAATCTGTCTGCCTTTCTCTGCCTTTCTAAAGCTGAAAAAAAAAATGTACTAAGCAGCTCTCAAATGGCTGATATAAAGTCCCTCCTGAATTCCAATCACTCCACTCCTAACCAGTATGCCACATTAACATACCCAAAGTATTCATTCCTTCTAGTGTTTCTTTTCATTTCTTGCCTAAATGTATTTATTTTTTTCTTTTATTATATGTCTTATGTCCTCTCAGATAATACCAATGCTTTTCACAAATCATTATACTTTCTATGCTCACTCTATTTTATTGCCATCTCTTTCCTTTCTACCACATACTTAACCACTACAATCTTCATCAAGCATCATCTCCTAATTAGTACACTACGCTATAGAGGTTTCAAGACTCTCCCTGAGGTCCTTAGAAAAGTACTATAAGACAAACATAGTAAGTATTATTATTCTTATTTTATAGATGAGAAGACTAGATATCACCTATACCTCACATTTTTTTGCTTAAAATGTGCCTCTTACCTTCAAATCCAATAATTTACCCTTTCCTTCTCTACCTCTTATCTCCAGCTCACTCCATTGTGCACACTAGTCTGCTGATGACAACTCCTCTGAATTGCTACAGTCCCTGTTCCCTTCTTTTTTCCAAATACTTCATAGTTTCATCTAATTCCTCAGAGTCTCAGAAATACAATAAGTAGGAATCCACCCAGGAAATACTTGATGGAATATACTAGAAGCATTCCCATTCCATCTTCAAAGAAGCTCCCTGGGAAAAAAGTCCACCAAGGGCAAAGACATGGAAGAGTCAACACTTCTACAACAATGAGGAAGCAGGTATAAAAATCCATGACAGAACAGAAGGGGGAATGAACAATGAGAGACTATGGACTCTCGGAAACAAACTGAGGGCTTCAGAGGGGAGGGGGGTGGGGGAATGGGATAGGCTGGTGATGGGTAGTAAGGAGGGCACGTATTGCATGGTGCACTGGGTGTTATTATGCAAGTAATGAATCATGGAACTTTACATCAAAAACTAAGGATGTACTGTATGGTGACTAACATAATATAATAAAAAATATTATTAGAAAGGAAAAAAATAAATAAAATATGTCACTCTAAAAAAAAAAAATCCATGACATTATGTCTTCCTTCCCATTGTTATATGTTTTTGAATATAGCTGAGAGGCAGCAGGGTGTACAGGAAAAGCCCCATCTAGAAACAAAACTTAGGTTCATATTCCTCTATGCCATTTATTTTACCATCTTATAGAAAGTCATTCCACCTGAATGGACTTATATTTGTAAAATAAAGGACATTGGTTTAAATGACCACTTAATAACTTCTGCCTATAAAATCACAATGGTTAATAAAAAATAGATTTGAGTAAAATAGGACTTGCTTGCATCCTGGTTTTATTTAATTGGCTTGGTACATATAATGTGTATAATAAATGTTTACTCAATAACTGGGGATGGGGAATGGGTCACATAAATAACCAAAAACTGCCAAGATCAAATGGAGTGATTCAAATGAATGTGAATTGTTCACATATTGGTTCTAAATGCAAAAGCCAGCAACTGCTAATGTCAAGAGGTTTTAGAAATTCAAGGAATAAGATGGCAGAGTTCTTCATATTCCCAACACTGTTCTTATATCTGACATGCAGGATATATCACACTGATGCCTAAAGCCACATTTTGATTCCCAGAGAACAGAGCAGAGCAGATCCAGAGGATGAAACAGAGGACCTGAAAGCTCATGTCAGAATGTGCTTGTGGTCTCCTGGGAAACTCCTCCAATTCAATACGCTAAGAATATCATTCTATTTCCCAGAGACACTGCTCTGATATACACTATTAGAGGCTTACAGCTGCTCTTTAAACACACATGCAAATGGTTAGGTAACCTTCTGCAGACAGTCTTTGGCTGTAGTACAAACCTAAAGAAACCTTAGATTATGAATACTTTTGTGAAAATATTTGCTGCTGGGTGCCTGCATGTCTCAGTCAGTTAAGTGTCTGCCTTGGGCTCAGGTCATGAACCTGGAGTTCCGGATCCAACGCCACATTGGGCTCCCTACTCTGGGGAGAGTTTGCTTCTCCCTCTGCGCCCCCAGCTTGTGTTCTCTCTCTCTCTCACTCACAGATTAAATAAATTAAATCTTAAAAAAAAAAAGTTGCTGCTTTTCTAGCTACCATTTATGTAAGGTACTGTAACACAGCAGTACAGAAACACAACTTACTACTTTTACCACTTTATAACCGTGTGACCTTTAGAAAGTTACTTAAGCTCTTTTAGCTCCAGTTTCTGCCAATTATATAATAGGGATTAGTACTCCCTAACTCATAGATTTTTTTTAAGAATTAAATAATAGATGAAATATCTAGAACAGATACTGGCAAAAAAAAACTGTACATATTTTGTGTTCAAGAAATACTCAGTCTTACAATAATTATAATTGAATTCACCATATATAATTTATCAAGCACTAAACAGAATTAGATAAATCAGAGAGTTGTGAAAAAGCTAAAGTACGTAGGTTGCACACAGGGCAATAGTAAGAAACAGAGACAGGGAGATATGGTAGTGTCTGATCAGAATGCCATGAAAAGTTTTAATTCCATGTGGGGTCTGATTAGCAGTCTCAACCACCAAATACATTCTGGAATGTGAGGAAATAGTCATTTTCGCTACTGACCTTTCAAAGAGTTACACTGTCCTTTTTAGAGGTCAGAAAGTATTAAGAGAAGAAATGCAAAAAAATTCCAAGTACCAGCTGCTCTGATAAATGCTAAAGATGCAATGGTAAATAGACATTGTTCCTATCCACAAAGATTTTATAGTTGTAATATGAAAGATATATAGGTAATCTTATTTGACCTCCCTGAAAATAGTCTCTTGCCCTGGAACCATTTTCCCAACAGCCTCTTGAGTCGACCTTTTTAGTCCTTTCTTATTGACTTCTCCTTCTGTTTCTCCTCCACTGCCATCTGGGCCTTAAATATGGGGTACTTCAGACCCTTTATCTCTTCTGTAAAGTCTCTCAAGTTTACTCGGGATTATGACCAAGCACAGGTATACTCTACACTCAAATTGGCAAGGGTCAACAAGATTCTGGGTAGTTAACACACTGTAGGCAATATTCAGCAATATCTTCAGCAACAAGAATCATAGAATATCATATGTACAACATACTAGGGCTAAAATGTAGAGTAAAAGACTATTTGGGAACGAGTAGAGCAGAGAAGGCTTGAACACAGAAAAGTTCAGTACCACATACAGACAGTGCCTTTCCTTCCTCAAGTTCCTAAATACTTAGAACTGAAAGAGAAAGGAAAAAAAAAAAAACATTTTTTTTAGTGGTTATTTATACCAGCCACTATGTAAAGACTTTTATACCTTATTTCATTTAATCCTCACAACAATCTTATTACCCCCATTTTACAAATGGAAAATTTGAGACTTAAATAACTAGGCAAACATCACATAGCTATTAAATTTAACTCAGATCTGATTTCAAAGGCTCCTGCTCTTTCCACTAAATCTTATTAAATTCATTCATATGGAGTTCTTTTTCTGAGCCTTCGGAAAATATAAATTAAACTTATTCCATAAACGTATCTCTAAAAACACAATCATAGAATGTTAGGACTAAAAATGCCTGAGAGCTTATTTAGCCATCCAACGCATTCTAAGTGTTATAGGTGATGAAATTGAGGTAACAGGTAAGTTAAGGGACATATCTAAACTCAAAACACATCTTAGATCTCTCCCAGTGGATGTGAATTTCTAACATTGGGGCAGAATCATGTATAGAGGCATTTGATATGGATACTTCACAAATCTTTAAAATTCAACCTCAGTACAAAAATAACATATCAATTGAGAAAAACAATCTCTGCTCTCTGCTCACAATCCCCTCATCTTAAATTTTTCATCAAAATGGAAGCCAATTACAAAGAATTTTTTGTATGAAATGAGCTCTTTCAGGAGTTAGTTGGAAACTTCTAATGCCATTTGTTCACAATCCAGGCTGCCTTCGATAGTAACTGAAGCAGTTGTCAAAATAAATGGCCACATCCATGTGCAGCATACTAAAATCATATGTTCTATTTTTCAAAGTTGCAAAAATTTTCAAGAAAGTTGCATTTTTACAGATAGAGCTGATCTCTTATGAAGAAGGTAAATAATCAGTCTACTTCCAGCTGTGAAAAAGCTTAAGTTTCTGCCAAGTAAACTGCCAAAGGCTATTCTCATGCCACATTAGGCGGAAGACAAGCATGGCTGCAAAATTCCAAGTTAGCAACAGAGACACTAAAGAGATGATGAAATTAGCAGCTGTGGGGTTGGCCTTTGGAGAATTAGATTTCCAGAGACAACAGTGCCTAGGAGAGATTTTTCTCTGTTAAACAAAACATAGGTTTAGCAACCAAATATTCTTCAATTTTGAAAAAGTTTTTAACTGAATCTATTATAATAATTAGACAAAAAGAAATTTTCAAGCAAAGCATCATCATATAACAACTTCACAATATAACATATCATAATTTTTCTTAAAATATATATAGTTGTGCCTATCAGTTATGTTCTTAATTCAAAATTTTAGTAAATAAATAGAACAGAGGCAAAGTTCATGCTTAAATTTTAAGAATTACAGGCTTCCCTTTGCCTGAAAACAAATTTTATGTATCCTCTGGAATTTAAGGATTTACCTTGTTTCAGACAACTTCCCTACCTCCTCTATCTCATCTAATAATTATATACATATTCCTTTTCTATACATCCACAGCATCTTATGTATGCTTTTAAAATCATAATTACTACACTATATATATAATCACAGGTAAATGTGTCTGTCTACCCTGATTATAAGTTGGGAACATATCTTCATCAACTTTGTAATTACAGTGATAAGCATAGTACTTGATATAAAATAGGTGTTGAAAATCTATTAAATGAATGATTAAATTACTTTCTAATATTTATTAGACCCTGTTATGGGATATCTCCAGGTGACTGCCCAAAAGCTTAGTTTGTAATGACCATGCAACAATATTTCCTTCTCCTTAGAATATGGTATACTAATATTATAATCACTATTCCTCATTAAAATAACTGAATGATTTTAGTGAGGGAAATAAAAACTATAGCAAAATTTCAGGTTGAAATTACTTTGTTTAGGAATCCTGTTTGCTTCTCGAATATTTCTCTAATCTTTTAGAAACAAGCTTGTCATTTGTTTAACATCTAATGGAATTTAGCATGGAGGAGGTCCTTTGGGACCTTAACATGGCTTGACTAAACCATAGGGAGATTATAAGTATATTTCATTACCAGTCTATAGCCTCTGCCCTGAGATGAGATAAAAAGTCCTTTCCCTCAAACAGTCATATGATTATCCCCATGGTGGCCTGGCCTGAGCTGCAAACAAAACCCTTCTATGTTGACACCCAACATGCAGTAAGTCAAACCACGACCTGGGTTCAGGATGGTTTAGACTATGAAAGAAAGTCAGCAGCATCAGAAAGCTACAAACAGAACAGATAATATCTAAATATTTTGGGGCCCTGAATTTTATTAGAAATAAAAGGATGTATGAATCCCTTCTTGTGTGTATCTCTTGGCTAGACATTGTGATTAAAAGAATTAAATTATAATGTGGCCCAAATAAGGGAGGCATCCCTAATTTCAACAAATCCTAAAAGTGACCCACAGATAGATACCATTTGGGTAGGGAACACATTACACTATGATTATGAGAATTATTAATATGGCTACTAATTGAGCATGCTCTCAAAAAGAAATTGGTTACAGATGCAGAACTGGATATATTAAAATAAAAATAAACATCACTTATTTATTGAGCCTTCACATAGTTGAGAGAATATAGCTATAAAACAGACCTATGGTCTAATTCCAACTCTCCTTTCCTTAATATGAGTATGACTTTGAGTTTGCTTTTAGAATCCTATCTAATAGAATTTTGTGAGAATTAAATAAGATAATGTATATAAAATATTAAGCAGAGTATGCAGTGATTGTTGCTATTATTATTTCTAATCTCAACAGGATTTACTTATCTTAAAATAAGGGGAAACAGGAGTATATATATGTGTGTGTGTATGTGTATAACTTGATCTATATCCAAGCAACAGGATTGTTACGTGGAAAAAGTTTTCTTCACAATTTTTGGAAAGGAATACTTATTGCAGTTATTGTACTTACAAACATGTTTGCAAATATATATATATAATCATTTACACATGCATAAATGAACAGACATATAAACACAAATAAGTAAAGCTAAAAGTGACTATACCAGGAGGATCCTTAGAAATAATGTTCTCTTCTCTTCCCTCAATTACATTAAATTTCCATCATCATCATGTTTGTGCATATATATATATATAATCATTTATACATGCATAAATGAACAGACATATAAACACAAATAACTAAAGCTAAAAGTCACTATACCGGGAGGATCCTTAGAAATAATGTTCTCTTCTCTTCCCTCAATTTACATTAAATTTCCATCATCATAATGACTAATTTATATTTTCATGATTATAATTTTACCCAAAGTTAAGCAGCTATTCAATGTCAGAGATATTGATTTAACCACCCATCATTAAATCCATTTCTCTTACCTACTAATCCTAGCCAATGTTTATAACAAGCCTTTATTAGCTAACAACCAATACATGCAAAATCCCATAGTTATATAAAGTATATCTCAAATGCTAACCATTTTTGTTGTCAAGATATGGTAAGGATTAAGTGAAAAATATAGCTAGCCCATTTCCAACATTAAGATGTGTGTGTGTGTGTGTGTGTGTGTGTGTGTGTGTGTGTGTGAATTGTGTATGCCAGTAGACATGGGTAAAGGGAGAAAACACTACCTTCTCCCACTTCTGCCCTTCAAACTGATAGCCTCCAATTTCCCTTAGCAGCACACAAAAGCTTGGGACACAGGCGATGGCAAAGAGAACCTGCAAGGAACTATATCAATATATATGAAATTCTTGTCTTAGAACTTCTTCATGTCCGCAGTTTCTTACAAGGTGAGCAAAAATGTCATCTTTAAATATAAGGCTCAGGATATTATACACTTTTCTACTTCAGCCAACAGCTATAAAGGTTTTAGTCCCTTTTCATGTGAACAACTATAAAAATTATTTTAACAAGGACCTTTCTGCCCATACTCAAGTTTTTCTGAGCAGTAGCAAAACAACCACTAATAATATAATAATAATATTAATAATAATAATAAAGGTTCTTTGTTGAATTCTAAACTAGTACTTGACCAAACATGTAGGAGGCTTCAATTCATTTGACTTAATTGTCTAATTGGTATAAGACAGCATAATAGGTGCTATAAAGAACAAAAGCAGTATCTTCAGCCCTCAAGTTCTTTTTAATCTAATCTTTAAAGCCCACCCCACCACTCCACAGCAACCATGTATGACTTACATTTTTAATCATGAAGAAACACTAATTCTACCAATCTTTATTCCAAAAAGAATATAACCTTATTTGTAGGAAAATTACTGCAGGTATTCCCCTAGCTGTTCATTTATACTTCATTACTCAATTAACATGAACCAACAGCTGGTGCCAGACACTGTGCTTTCATATGTATTATTTTCTTTAAATCCCATAAAATGACCTCAGATAGGAATCATTAGCCTCATTTATAATCTGATTATACTGAGAATTAGAGAATTAGGTAACTTGTCAAATGTAATTTAACTAGTAAATAGTGAGGTTAAAAAGTAATAAAATTTTTTTAAGAAAGTGTCTTAAACTGGACAATAATAGTTTATTATGCAACATCAATTAAGAGTCAATATTACATGAATGAATTTTAAAAGTTTATACTTTTACCTTATTACTAAACACTGAATTTCATCAATGACAATCACTGCATATATATATGCAGACAATCACTGCATATACATATATATGTGTATATATGTATGTACATATGTATGCATACATATACATATATATGTGTATATATGTGTATACACACACACAGAGAAATACATGTATATATGTTATCTTAACCAAGAGTCAGAGGGCATAATGGTTAGATGCACAACAGAAGATGGCCTGGGCTCAAATCCCAGTTATGCCACTACCAGTTATTTGACCCTGGACAAGATACTTAACAATGCTATGCTTCAATTTGCCCATCTGTAATGTAGTGATAATAATAGCACCTACGTCTTGTGGTCTTTATGAAGAAAAAACAAGTCAATGTCTGTAATTTAAAAGTGTCTGACATATAGTAAGTCTTAAATAAATGCTTGTTTATAATACATATATAAAAATATATGCATATACATTGCTATTTTATTGGGATGGTCTTCAATGAAAGGACTTTTGACCAAAAACCTGAAGAAAGTAAGGGAGTGTGAGCCATACAGATAACTGAAGAAAATGTGTCCCAGGAAGAAAGAATAGCAAAGGAAAAGGTCCTGAGGTGCGAGTGTCTTCAACATGTTCAATAAAGGCAGATCAGTATGGCTTAAACAGAGTGAACAACGGGAATAGACAGGTAACAGTGGGGGAGGTAGGGGATGTAGAGCCTTAAAAGACCAGTGTAAGGACTTCAGGTTTAGTATAAGTTAGATGGGAAGCCATCAGAAGGTTTTCAACTAACACATTTTTAAAAGACCCCTCTAGATACTGTCTGTAAAATTACTAAAGGAGTACGCAAGTAGAAGTAAGGAGAACAACTAACCATCAAGGTTTACATTTGCTAATGAATCTGACATGGGTTGTGAGAGAGAGTTAGGAAAGACTTCAAGGTTTCTAGCCTGAGTAGCATGAAGAGCTTTTATTGACTGAGAAACAGGTTTGTAGGAGTAGAAAATCAAGAGTTTATTTCAGGGTATATAAGTTTGGTATGCCTATTGGATATCTGAATGGAGAAATTGAGTAGATAAGTATATATACAAGTGTGGAATTCAGGATAGAAGTTGAGGTTTGAGGCATAAATGTGGGAGTCATCAGCATTTAGATGATGCGTAAAGCACCTACACTGAATGAGATGACTTACGGAAACAGTAGATAGGCAATATTTCCAACAACTAAATCCCAGGATACTTCACATGCCTCTTTATAGAGCTTGAAAATGAGGAGGCACCAAGAAAAAAGAAACCAAAAAAAGAATAACTAATAAATTAGATGAGCCAAAAGGAAATTATATCTCAGAAGTCAAGTGAGGAAATGTTTCAAAAGCAGAAGACATAATCAACTGTGTCAAATGCTGCCAAGTTCAAGTAAGATGAAGAGTGAAAAAAATTAACCATTGCACTGGTAAAATGGAAGTCACTGATGAACCTGAGTAGAGTTTCAATGAAGTGGTAGGGGTAAAAACTTGACTACTGCAGACCGTATAAGCAAACAGGCAGAAATAATCAAGTACAGATAATTCTTTTGAGGAGTTTTTGCTGTAAACAAGAATAGAGAAATAAGGAAAAAAGTAGAAAAGCCTGTGTGATCAAGAAATGACAAATAGTTTAATCCAGTATTGTAAGCTTCAAAGCTAATTTTTATGGGGAGGAGTTTAGAAAATTATCCGGAAGTAGCAATGAGATAAATGAAAGATGAGGAAAAGAAAACCAACTTTTTGAGGGCAGGGGAAATTGTTCTCAAAGAAGATCTAGGTTTCAATTATACTACACCGGTGGAAAGGATGTTCAGAGAGGACACTGAGATTATACGTTTTGCTGATAAGGGTTCTTAACTCCCATAGGACACAGTAGAGAAGTATGGGGAGTTAGAGTGAGGTGATGAAATGGCAGGGTGGCATTGGGGAGGTACTGTATACAGCCATAAAGAAATGAGAGTCTGGGTGAAGGATGTTCACTATTGTAGTAATTATTTTGCGAATATATGTGTATCAAATCATCATGTTGTATAACTTAAATTAATACAATGTTGTACATCAATTATATATCAATAAACCTAGGAAAAAAGTTGTGGTTCTATAATACACACATATACATACACACAAGAATGACCTGGAGTCAGTCAAAGGTCTTTTGTGACTGAAGTAAATGGAAAACTAAGGAATAAGTTCCTTCTATGACTGTTCAGAGAACAAAGGACTGGAAATCTTGAGAGAAATATACAGCTCTCGGACCCCCTCTTAGTCCCTGAGAAAAGGAGAATGAAAACCAGGCAAGGTCAAAATCATGTATTAGTCATTATCCCAACATAGTTCTATGGATACAGATATTCTCATGAAATACAAATAATGCTTAAGCATATATTGTGAAACTGTTGGGAATGGATCAAATGTCCACTCCCACTTTTACATCACCTCAGTTTTCTTCTAGGTTCCAGGTAACCAATTAGTATTTCATAAAATAAACACTTAAATGGTTCAATGGAAACTACGCCGGTTTTAGAGTCAACACACTTGAAACAGACTTCTAGTGCCGCCATTTACTATTATATGACATTATGCCAAATCACTAAAGACACAGGTTTTTTTTTTTTAAAGATTTTATTTATTTGTTTGACAGAGATAGAGACAGCCAGCGAGAGAGGGAACACAAGCATGGGGAGTGGGAAAGGAAGAAGCAGGCTCATAGCGGAGGAGCCTGATGTGGGGCCCGATCCCGAAACACCGGGATCACGCCCTGAGCCGAAGGCAGACGCTTAACCTCTGTGCCACCCAGGCACCCCAAGACACAGGTTTAATTCTGTGAAATGAGAATAATGATACCAACTTCAAAAGGCTTCTACTTAAATGAATAAATGATTTCAATTTGTGGAGGGCATTCAAGAGAACGAGAGTGATATAAAAGTGTGGATGGAAATCAATACATCTACACCAGGTTGACAATATAAGGTTTAAGCCAAAGAAAGTCATAAGATGGTTAACTCTAAAAAAAATTTTGCCACTTAAGATTAATTCAATAATTCTATAAAGAAAGTGAAAATAGAATGCAAATTAACTCCCTAAATATAACCAGGTTTTAAGTGTTTTGAAAGGATATTATATTGATAGAATGAATAAGATATTAAAAATATATACCATATTTAATAAAATATTTTAATTTCTATGTGAAATAATAAGGACTAAATGGAAAATCCAATTAAAGCTACTACTAAGATGCTTGCTATATATTAGGTACTTTTTAATCATTCAACAACCATTTATGCAAGACAGTATTCTACATGCTAGGGTTCAGAATGAAAACAAAATTAATAAGACACCTACTCTCATGGAATTTACATCTGGTGGTGGGTGACAAATAATTAATAAAGAATATATGATAAATATAGATAAATATAATCCAGTAAAGAAATATTCAAACTCACAAGAATCAAATAGTAATGAATAATGTAAGAAAGTATCTTAGTCTAGGAAGATTTCTCTGAAGAGAAATAAATGAAATGTAATAATGACAGGATCTAATATTTTATAGCACTTACCAATGCCAACCATTATTCAAGCATAATATATGCTAACAAATCTGATCTTCGCAACAACCCCATGAGGTGAATAATATGATTATATCAATTTTATCAGAACCTGGAGAACAGAGAGAGTAAATAATTTGCTCTTGTATTGTAGGAAGTAGGAAAGCTAGAATCTGAATCTCAATAACCTGAATCTCGCGACATATATTACAGACCATTATGCTACACTAAAAGTTTAATGAATAAAAATAATTGAAGCTGACTACCTAGCACCAAACCAGCTAGTTTAAGTAAAAATGGACTTGCATGCCTTAAATTCACTAAATGCAATGTAATTAGAGAAAACAAATAAATTCATATTCATAAATCAAAACTTCAAATATCAACACAGAATAATAACCAGGATAATTTATTTACTAAATAAATAAATTGAAAAACTTCCATCAAGTTAAAAGGAATAAACTACTAGCACATAAATGAACAGGTGTTAACTCTCCCAAAGGCATAATAAAAAATGACTGATTCAGTCATAAATATTTACTTAGCACTTAGTATATGGCAGACATACTGGTCACAATATAGATGTATAAGTAATATCTAAATTTTATAGTGCTTGATATACACCAGACAACATTCTAGTAGCTTAACATATATTGTCTCATTTAATCCTCATGACTCTCCCTGCAATGATGTATTTGCTATTATTATTTCAATTTTTTTTTAAAGATTTTATTTATTTATTTGACAGAGATAGAGACAGCCAGCAAGAGAGGGAACACAAGCAGGGGGAGTGGGAGAGGAAGAAGCAGGCTCATAGTGGAGGAGCCCGATGTGGGGCTTGATCCCAGAACACCGGGATCACGCCCTGAGCTGAAGGCAGACGCTTAACCGCTGTGCCACCCAGGCGCCCCTATTATTTCAATTTTAATAAGAAAATATAGAAACTGAGAATACTCTCTTCAAAATGGTAGTGCTGGACTTCTGCTTCTCACTAAGATGAAATAACAGTGTTCAAATCAAACTCTTATCTGAAACAACTATAAATAAATTGAAGAAAGAAAGAAAGAAAGAAAGAAAGAAAGAAAGAAAGAAAGAAAGGAGAAAAAGAAATGAAATGAAATTATGGCTATCAAGACAATGGACATCAGAAAAAGAAAGATCAGGTTCCCACAAAGACGGGAAACAAATAAGGTAAACCCTATAATTACTCCATATTATTATATGGAGAAAGAATCCAGGCTTCAGGCCAAAGAGGGAGAACCCAAATGGAACTTGGAAGTCACTGACATTGACAGACTAACCTGGGAATCCACAAAGGCCAAGGCAATTCGAGTTTACACAGTGCAGTACCAAAGAGGAGAAAGTTGCATATCAAAAACTTGACATTTACCAAAGTACCACCTACAAGTCTTCAACAGAGTACAGCTAGCATATATATAAAAGGAAATTTCTTAAGGCTGGGTAAAGAAATACCTGAAAGGATTAAAGGAAGAATCGTCGGAAATTACATAGGGCCAAGAATAGTGCCAGTCCACCTCAAGCAGAATGAAAAACCTCATACTTTATAGGACATCAGATACTCAAAAATATTTTATGTCCATAGACTAAACAGTAATCTGATCCCAACTAAAAATCCTTAAAAGCAAGATCTGAAGACATAACTCTGTTTCTAAGTAATTTAGCTGCATCCCAAAACAAACTTCAAGAATATCTATAGAAAAATCAATGCAGAAAAAGCATTTGACAAAATTCAACAACATTCAGGATAAAAACTCTCAACAAACTCAGTGTAAAGGGAATGTACTACAGCACAACAATGGCAAAATATGACAAGTCTACAGCTAGCATCATACTAAATAATGAAAAACTGTAAGCTTTTATCTAACACCAAGAACAAAACAAGAATGCCCACTCTTGCCACTTATAATAAACATAGTACTGAAAGTCCTGGGCACAGCACCTAGGCAAGGAAAAGAAATAAAAGTCATCCAAAACGGAATAGAAAAAAAACCTGTTTGCAGAGGACATCATATTATATAATTATTATATTACATTACATTACATTACATTACATTACATTACATTACATTATATTAGAAAAAAACTGAAGGCCCAAAAAAAAAAGTTAAAACTAATAAAACAATTCAACTAAGTTGCGAGATACAAAATAAATATACAAAATCTCTTGTGTTTCTATACACTATAATGAACAATCACAAAGAAAAATTAAGAATACAATCCAACTCACAACTGCATCAAAAAGAATAAAATACCTAGGAATAGATTTCCAGGAAAGATGGTAGAGTAGGAGGATCCTAAGCTCACCTTGTCTCACAAATATAATTAGATAAAACCCACATTAGTGCAAATAAACCAAAAAAACAACTGGAATGTAGGCAGAATAGACTCTCCACAGCTAATTGTAGAAAAGAGGCCACATCTAAGAAGATACGGCTGGGAGCCAAAGGGTCACACGGTACTCAGCAGGCACAGAAAAGGAAGAGAAGATCCCCACAGCAGACAACCCAGGCACAGGAGACCCACACGGAAAAGATGAATCCCCGTAACATTTGGCTTAGAAAACCAGAGGAGCCTAACAATCAGTGGGGTTTAACACACAGAATGTTAAAAATGGGCTGGCTAGGATCTGAAAGCCAAAAGGTAGAGTCCTCACCATTAAAGGGAGAGCGAAACAAACAGCCTTGAGATACAGCATAGAAGCAGCAGTTTCAAAAATGCCTGGGATATACACACACAAAAAAAAAATTATTTACAAATCTCAGAGCTTGTGCTGGAGCGGCAGGGATTTGGGGAGAAGTTTCCAAGAACAAAAAAGCTTGCAGAAGCCATTTCTCTCCCTCAGCCCCCATCCCAGCTACATGAACAATTTTGGAAACCAGTGAAGTGCCAACATTCTCCACCTAGCTTGCTAACAGCATGCCCTGCCCCCAAACACTTCTACAAATCCGCTCCCTCCAACACAGCAGACCATGGCAGGAGTTTTCCCAGACAGCTGCATACCATCCTGCAGCAGACTAGCTAAGAATTTGCTGGTACAATGTATCCCTCCCCGACATTCTCCTATACACATGCACCCTGCAATAGCCTTGGCCAAAGTGCATCCAAATCAGTGCCACAACCCCAGCAGTGTGCCAACAGCCCCAAAAGGACCCAACAGCACTCCAAAGTGCCTCCTGCCTGGGGATAGGGGAAGATAAACATGGGGGGCTGGGAGACAGAACTGACCTGTCTACAGGCCCTGCCCACCAACGAAAGCTTCTCAGGGGACAACACAGGGAAAGCACTCACCAGTACATTGCTACTGCATTTATGGCAAACAACTGGTCTCACTCAACTCAAACCCAAGGCAGCCCCAGAGGGGCCCAATAACAACAAAGAGAACAAACACCACCCACACACAGACAAAGAGAGCCATTGCAAACAAATGAATCAAAGGGAAACTTGGCTTAGCCACAATAGCAGAGAAGGCAAGGAAGACCTAGGAGACACCCCCGAAGCACCAGATTCTGGTGAACAGAGCACATTGTACTACTGAACACTACAGGACCTCATCTTCATAAAGCTGCTATTTTCAACAGCAGGAGACATGGCTGAATTTTCAAACACATAGAAACAGACACAGAGAGTTAGGCAAAATGAAGATGCACAGGAATATATCCCAAATGATAAAATAGGACAAATCACAGCAAGACACCTAAACAAAACAAAGATAATTAATATGCCTAATATTAATTTAAACAAATGGTCATAAATATACCCACTGGACTTGAGAAAAGACTATAGGACCTCAGTGAAACACTCAAAAAAGAGGAAAAATAAATAAGAACCAATCAGAGATGAGGAACACAACTGAAATTAAAAATAAACTATGTTGAATGAATAGCAAGCAGACTAGAGGAAGCAGAAGATCAGATCAGTGACCTAGGGGATAGGGTAATGGAAAGCAGTCAAGCTCAACAGGAGGGAGAAAAAAATAATAAATGAAAATAGATAAAAGTAACTCAGAGACACCACCAAAAATAATAACATTTGCATTATAGGGATCCCACAAGGAAAAGAGAGAGAAAGGGAGCAGAATAATTATTTGAAGAAATAATAGCTGAAAATTTCCCAAATCTGGGGAAGGGAACAGAAATCCAGACCCAGGAGGAATAGAGGACCACCAACAAAATCAACCAAGGAGGTCCACATAAAGAAACATAGCAATTAAAATGGAAAAAGTAAGGATAAAGAGAGAATTTTAAAGGTATCAAGAGAAAAGAAAACGGATACATACAAGGGAAACCCGATAAGGCTATCAGGGGATTTTTCAGAAGAAACTTCATGGGTCAAAAAGGAGTGACATGATATATTCAAAGTCATGAAATAAAACAATCTGTAACTTACGGTTAACTGCCCCCCTCCAGCATAAGCTCTGAGATTTCTAAATATCCAGCAAGGCTATCATTCCAAATAAAAGGAGAGATAGAGTCTCCCAGACAAAAAAAAAGTTGAGAATTCATCACTACAAACCAAAATTACAGTAAATGTTAAAGAGGACTCTTTGAGTGGAAAGGGAAGTCTAAAAGTAGGAGTAAGAAAAGTAGGAAGCAAAAAGCAGTAAACTTAAGTATATCTATAAAATTCAGTCAAAGGATTCACTAAAGAATGTAAAGTATGACACCACATACCTAAGACATGAGGGGAGGAGAAGTAAAGAATAGGTTCAAACTTGGGATGCCTGGGTGGCTCAGTCATTAAGCGTCTACCTTCAGCTCAGGTCATGATCCCAGCGTTCTGGGATCGAACCCTGCATCAGGCTCCCTGCTCAGTGGGAAGCCTGCTTCTCCCTCTCCCACTCCCCCTGCTTGTGTTTCCTCTCTTGCTGCCTCTCTCTCTGTCAAATAAACAAATAAAATCTAAAAAAAAAAAAAAAAAAAAAAAAAAATAGGTTCAAACTTAAATGACTCTCAACATAATACACATTACCACATGGGCAAGTTGTTACATATAAAGCTAATGGTAGCCACAAATCAAAAACTGGTGATACAAAAAAAAAAAAAAATAAGAGTGGAATCCAAGTATATCACTCAAGAAAGACAGCAAAATGTGAGAGACGAGAGTAAGAGAAGAAACAAAGAATTAAAAAAATAATAAAAGAAAAGAAATAACAAAAAAGGCAATAAGCATATACCAATCAATAATTATTTTGATAGTAAATAGACTAAATGCTCCAATCATAAGACATAGGGTGAAAGACTGGATACACAAACAAGACCCGACCTATATGCTAATTATAAGAGACTCCTTCAGACATAAAGACACACACAAATTGAAAGTGAAGGGATGGAAAAATATTTATCATGCAAATGGATATGTAAAGAAAGCCAAAACAGCAATACTTATATCAGACAAAACAGACTTTAAAACAAAGACCATTAACAAGAGACAAAGGACACCATATAATCATATAATCATAAACAATCGAAAAAGACAGAACAATTATAAATACTTATGTACCCAACAAGGGAGCAGCCAAATGCATAAGGCAGCTAATAACAAACATAAAGGAAGTAATAGAGAGTAACACAATAATAATATGAGAATTTAACATCCTGTATAGATCATTTATATAGAAAATCTTATGTATATTTTACTATGATGAAAAAAATAATTAATTAAAAATGTTGAAAAAAAAAAGAAAGAAAAAGAAAACCAACTGGGAAACAGTGACTTTAAATGACACATTGCACCAGATGGATCTAACAAATATATAAAAAACACTTCATCCTAAAACAGCAGTATTACATCCTTTCAATTGCACAAGCAATATTTACCAGGATAGATCACATACCATACCACAAAAATAAGTCTAAAATGAGTTCAAAAACATTGAAGTCATCAAATGCATCTTTTACAACCATAAGGCTATGAAACTAAGAGAAAATATGGAAAGAACACAAATACATACAGGATAAATAACATGCTATTAAACTATGAATGGATCAATCAAGAACTCAACAAGGAAATCAAAAAAAATACATGAAGACAAATGAAAATGAAAACACAAAGGTCCAAAATCTTTGGGATGCAGCAAAAGCTGCTCTAAGACGGAAGTTTATAGAAACAAAAGCCTACTTCAAGAATCAAGAAAAATATCAAATAAACAACCTAAGTTTACACATAAAGGAGCTAAAAAAAGAGACCAAGAAAAACCCAAAACCAGGGAAAGGAAGGACATTAAGATTAGAGAAGAAATAAATGATATAGAAATGGAAAAAAAAAATAAGATCAATGAAACCAGAAACTGGTTCTTTGAGAAGATCAACAAAATTGATTAAATCTTAGGTAGACTCATCAGAGGAAAAAAGAGAGGACTCAAATAAACAAAATAGGAAATTAAAGAGGACAACACAACAACTGGCATTCAAAAATAGAAAGGATTATAAAAAAATATTATGAAAAAGTATATGCCAACAAATTTCACAATCTAAAAGAAATAGAGAAATTCCTAGAAACATAAAAACTCCCAAAATTAAACGAGGAATAAAGAGAAAATTTGAACAAACTGATCACCAGCAAGGAAATGGAATCAGTAACCAAACAAAACCAAACAAAACCTCAACAAACAAAAGTTCAGGACCACATGGCTATACAGGTGAAATCTAACAAATAATTAAAGAAGAGTTAATACCTATTCTTCCCAAACTATATGAAAAAAATAGAACACAAGGGATAGCTTGCAAATTCATTCTACGAGGCCAGCATTAGCGTGATACCAAAACTAGATAAAGATGCCACAAAAAAGGAGAACAACAGGCCAGTAACTCTGATGAACATACATACAACTCTTCAACAAAATACCAGCAAGCCAATCTACAATACATTAAAAACTCATTCACCATGATCAAGCGGCATTGATTCCTGGGATGGAAGGGTGGTTCAACATTCACAAATCAATCGTCATGATACATCTCATCAATAAGAGAAAGGGTAAAAATCACATGTTCATTTCATTAGATGTAGAAAAAAGCACTTGACAAAGTACAATATCCATCCATGATAAAACCATCAACAAAGTAAGTTTAGTAGGTTTACAGGGAACATACCCCAACATTATACAGGCCATATATAAAAAACCCACAGCTAACATTATAGTCAATGGGGAAAAACTCTCAGCTAAGATCAGGAAAAAAACACAAGGATATCCACTCTCCCTACTTTTATTCAATACAGTATTGAAAATCTTACCCACAGAAATCAGACAAGAAAAAGGAATAAAAAGCATCCCAATGGGTAAAGAAGAAGTAAAACTTCCACTATTTGCAGACGACATGATACAATACATAGAAAATACTAAAAGTCTCCACCAAAAAACAACTATAACTGATAAATGAATTATACAAAATCAATATACAGATATCCTTTGCAAATTTCATTTTTTCTTTTTCAATTTTTTATTTAAATTCCAGTAAGTTAACATATAGTATAATATTAGTATCAAATGTACAACTTAGTGATACATCACTTACATACAAAATCCAGTGCTCATCACAAGTGCCCTCGCCTTAATACCCATCAGTCATTTAACCCATCCCCTCACCCACTTCCCATCCATCAACCCTCAGTTTATTATTAACCCTATAGTTAAGAGTCTCACCTTCGATTTACTTCTCTCATGTTTTCCCCCTATGTTCATCTGTGACATTTCTTAAATTTCACATATAAGTGAAATGATATGGTATTTGTTTTTCTCTAACTTATTTCACTAAACATACTACTCTCTAATTCTATCCACATTGTTGCAAATGGCCAGATTTCATTTTTTATGGCTGAGTAACATTCCATTGTGTATATATACCACAACTTCTTTATCCACTGCATTTCTATACCCTAATAATGAAGTAGCAGACAGAGAAATGAAGAAACCAATCTCATTAACAATTGCACCAAAAATAATAAAGTAACTAGGAATACCTAGGTTACGTTTTTAAGCAAGGAGGAGAAAGACCTGTATTCTGAAAACTATAAAACACTGAATTAAAAATACTGAAGATGACACAAACACATGAAAAGGTATCCCATGCTTATGGATTAGAAGAACAAACATTGTTAAAATATTTACATTGCCAAAAGCAATCAACATATTTAATGCACTCCCTATCCAAATACAATAGCATTTTTCACAAAACTAGAATAAATAATCTTAAAATTTGTATGGAACCACAAAAGACCCCAAATAACTAAAGCAATCTTGAAAAAGAAGAACAGAATTGAAGAAATCACAACTCCAGATATCAAGATGTGCTAAAAAAAAAACCTGCAGTAATCAAAACAGTATGATACTGGCACAAAAATAAGTCACATAGATCAATGAAACAAAATAGACAACCCAAAATAAACCCATGACAAAATGATCAATTAATCCTCAAATGAGGCACAATATGCAATAGGAAAAAAGACAATCTCTTCAACAAATGGTATTGGGAAAAAAGAGCAGCTACATGCAAAAGAATGTAACTGGACCATGTTCTCACACCATACAAAAAAACAAACTCAAATGGATTAGACCTAAAGGTGAGACGTGAAACCATAAAAATCCTAGAAGACAGCATAATCAATAAGTTCTCTGACATTGGCCAGAGCAACATTTTCTACATATGTCTCTTCAGACAAAGGAAACAAATGCCGAAAATAAACAACTGGGAAAAAATAAACTGTTGAGAATACATCAAAATAAAAAGGCTCTGAACATCAAAGTAAACCATCTAAAAGCTAAAATAGAGCTAACCTATGACCCAGCAATTGCACTACTGGGTATTTACCCCAAAGATACAGACGTAGTGAAGAGAAGGGTCATATGCACCCCAGTATTCATAGCAGCATTGTCCACAATAGCCAAACTGTGGAAGAAGCCAAGATGTCCATCAACAGACGAATGGATAAAGAAGATGTGGTCCATATATACAATGGAAAATTACTCAGCCATCAGAAATAATGATCACCCAACATTTGCATCAACATGGATGGGACTGGAGGAGATTATGCTAAGTGAAATAAGTCAAGCAGAGAAAGACAATTATCATATGTTTTCACTCATTTGTGGAACATAAGGAATATCAGGGAGATCGGTAGGAGAAGGAAGGGAAAAATAAAGGGGGGGGTAAAGAGAGGGGGAAATGAATCACGAGAGACTATGGACTCTGGGAAACAATCTGAGGGTTTTAGAGGGGAGGGGAGTGGGGGATGGGCTAGCCCAGTGATGGGTATTAAGGAGGGCCTGTATTGCATGGAGCACTGGGTGTTATATGCAAACAATGAATCATGGAACATTACATCAAAAACTAATGATGTACTGTATGGTCACTAACATATCATAATAAATTGTTTAAAATACTAAAAGAGGGGCACCTGGGTGGCACAGTGGTTAATCGTCTGGGTGTACTGTATGGTCACTAACATATCATAATAAATTGTTTAAAATACTAAAAGAGGGGCACCTGGGTGGCACAGTGGTTAATCGTCTGGGTGTACTGTATGGTCACTAACATATCATAATAAATTGTTTAAAATACTAAAAGAGGGGCACCTGGGTGGCACAGCGGTTAATCAGGGCGTGATCCCGGCGTTACGGGATCGAGTCCCACATCAGGCTCTTCTGCTATGAGCCTGCTTCTTCCTCTCCCACTCCCCCTGCTTGTGTTCCCTCTCTCGCTGGCTGTCTCTCTCTGTCGAATAAATAAAAATAAAAAACTAAAAGAAAGCTTACTAAGTGGGAGAAAATACTTGCAAATGACATATCCAATTAAGGGTTAGTATACAAAATATATAAAGAATTTATACAACTCAACACACACACAAAAAATAACCCACAATCAAATTAAAAACTGGGAAGAAGGCATGAACGAACATTTCTCCAAAGAAGACATACAAATGGTTAACAGACACATGAAAAGCTGTTCAACATCATTAATCATCAGGGAAATGCAAATTAAAACTACAACAAGATATCACCTCACATCTGTCAGAATAGCTAAAACAAAAACACAAGAAAGGACCAGTGTTAGTGAGGATGTAGAGAAAAAGGAAACATTTTCTCTGTTGGTGGGAATGCAAACTACTGTGATCACTATGAAAAACAGCATGGAGATTCTTGAAAAAAATTAAAAATAAGAACTACCATATGAGCCAGTAATTCCACAACCAGGTACATATCAAAATAATATAAAATCACTAATTCAAAAATATATATGTACCTCTATGTTTACTGCAATAAATAGTTGACAACAGCCAAGATATGAAAGCAACCTAAGTGTCCATCATTAGAAGAACTGATAAAGAAGATGTGGTATACATATATATTATAATATATATGATATATTAGATATTAGATATATATTATAATATATATGTATTTACAATAGAATATTACTCAGCCATAAAAAGAATGAAATCTTCCTATTTGCAACAACATGGATGGATCCAGAGGGTATACTGCTAAGTGACATAAGTCAGACAGTGAAGGAAAGTCAAATAACATATGATCTCATCCTTATGTGGAATTTAAGAAATAAAACAAAGAAAGAAAGAAAAAGAGACAAAGCAAAACATTAAACTATAGAGAACAAACTGATGGCTACTAGATGTGAGGTGGGAGGGCAAAGGGGTGAAACAGGTGAAGGGGAACAAGAGTGTACTTACGTGATGAGCACTGAGTAATATATAGAATTGTTGAATCACTATGTTGTACACCTGAAACTAATGTAACATTGTACGTTATCTATACTGAATTAAAATTTTGATGAGTATTAAGGAGGGCACATATTGCATGGAGCACTGGGTGTTATTCGCAAACAATGAGTCATGGAACACTACATCAGAAACTAAGGATGTACCGTATGGTAACTAACATAACATAATAAAAGATTTTAAAATAAATAAAACAAAATTTTTAAAAACTACCTAGGAATAAATTTAACAAAGAACATAAAAGACATATACAATGAGAACTATAAAACAATGAACACTTTTTCACTGTTGAAGGGAATGCAAACTGGTGCAGCCACTCTGGAAAACAGTATGGAAGTTCTTAAAAAGTTAAAAACAGAACTACCCTGTGACCCAACTGTAGGTATTTATCCAAAGAATACAAACACACTGATTCAAAGGGGCACATACACCCCAATATTTTTAGCAGCATTATCAACAATAGTCAAATTATGAAAAGAGCACAAGTGTCCATCGAATGATGAATGGATAAAGATGTGCTATATGTATACAATGCAATGTTACTCAGCCATCAAATAGAATGATATCTTGCCATTTGCAATGACATGGACGGGGCTAGAGTGCATAATGCTAAGCAAAATAAGTCAGTCAGAGAAAAATACCATATGATTTCACTCATATGTGGAATTTAAGAAACAAAACAGATGAACATAGGGGAAGGAAGAAAAAAAAGGAGAGGCAAACCGTAAGAGATTCTTAATGACAAAAAATTGAGGATTGCTAGAGAACAGGTGGACAAAGGATGGGCTACATGGGTGATGGGTGTTAAGGAGGGTACTTGTTGTGATGAGTCCTGGGTATTATATGTAAGTGATGAATCACTAAATGCTACTGAAACAAATATTACACTATATGTTAACTAACTAGAATTTAAATAAAACTCAAAACAACAAAAAAATACAAATATAAACAAATAAAAGCAATGGCAACAAAAGCAAAAATAAAAAAATAAGACAACATCAAACTATTAAGCTTCTGCATAGCAAAAGCCATGAACAAAATGAAAGGCAAACCATTCAATGAGAGAAAATATTTACAAATTATATATCTGATACAGGGTCAATACAGAAAATACATAAAGAACTCATACAACTCAATAGAAAAATAAACAATCTGATCACAAACTGGACAGAGAATTTGAATAGATATTTTTCCAAGGAAGACATACAAATGCCCTACAGATACATGAAAAGGTGCTCAAAATTAAAAGGCATCAAGGCAATGCAAATCAAAATCCAATGAGATATCACCTCACACCTGTTAGAATAGCTATTATCAAAAGGATAAGAGATAACAAACGTTGCAAGGATGCAGAGAAACAGGTACCTATGGCACTGTTGGTGCAAACTACTATAAATGAAAAAGGGATTTGGCTTCACTGTTTTGCATGTGACAGTAAATTGTGGCAACTGCTGTAGGAAACAGTATGGAGGTTCCTCAAAAAATTAAAAATTGAAATAATACATGATTCAGCAATTCCACTTCTGGGGGTATGTGCTGTAAGAAATCAAATCACTATCTCAAAAAGATAGCTGGATGCCCATGTTCACTACAGGTTAATTTACAATAACCAAGATATGGAAACAACCTAAGTATCCATCAACAGATGAATGGATAAAGAAAATGTAGTACATATACACAATGGAATATTATTCAGCCATATAAAAAAAGGACATCCAGTCATTTTTAACATGGATGGACCTAAGGTCATTATGCTGAGGGAAATCAGACAGAGAAAGACAAATACTGAGTATTCTCATATGAGAAATCTAAAAACATCAAACTCTTAGATACAGAGAACAGATTGGTGGTTTCCACAGGCCAAGGGTGTGGGATGGGCAAAATGGGTGAAGGGGATCAAAACCGGTCAAAATCCAGGTATAAAATAAATTCTGGAGATGTGATATACACCATGGTGACTAAAGTTATGAATACTGTATCATATGTTTGAAATTTGACAAGAGAGTAGATCTTAAAAATTCTCATCACAAGAAAAAAAATTTTAAATATATGCACTGATAGATGTTAACTAACTTATTGTAGGAATCATTTCTATAGAATAAAAATATGTTTCAAATCATCAAGTTGTCCCTAATTCAATGTTATATGTCAATTATACCTCAATAACATTGGGGAGGAGAATTTTTATATAGAATAAAAGATATCTAAAACCTAATACATTAAGATTCTTAATATCAAAAATTATCTGGCATGCAGAAAAGCAGAAAAAAGATAGCCATTATGAAGAGAAAAATCAATCAGTTGAAAATGACACGCATTTAAAATAATATAATTAGCAGACAAGGACGTTAATATAATTTAAAAGAAAAAGAAAATATTTTATGTGTTAAGATATGGAAAAAAGATCCAAAATTAAAAATCACAGTTCTAAACACAAAATCTACAATTCATGAGATAAAAACTGTATTTCATGTAATTAAAAGCAAATTCAGATTAAATAGTGTACAAGAAAATATTGGTGAATTTGAGGCATTGAAATAGAAATTATCCAAAATGAAAAACAAAGAAAAACGAGAAAAAAATAACATTAAAAAAATAACATTATCAGTAAGCTGTGGGATGACTTCAAGCAATCTAATACATGTTATTAGAGTCCCCAATAGAAAGAAGACATTGGGAAGAAAGGAAAGACAGAAAAAAAAATTGGAAGAAATAACAACCAAAAATTTTCCAAATTTGATAAAAATTATAAGCCTATATATGCAAAGAGACCAACAAATGCCAAGCTCATGAAACCTGAAGAAAATTACAGTAAGACGCATATAATCAAGTTGCTTAAAATCAGTGGTAAAGGAAAAAAAAATCCTAACAGCCAAAAAAAAGGAAACATTACTCACATAGGAACAAATATAAAGATAGTATATATATTGTCAGAAACAGTACAATCCAGAAGAGACTGGAAAAATATTTTAAAGTACTGAAAGAAAAAAAAATGATTAGAATCTTCACCCAAAGAAAATATCTGAAAACTTAAATGAATGAATTTTATAGAATGTATATATTACACTTCATTAAGTTGTTAAAAAAAAATAAAAATAAGGTGAAATAAAGACATTTTAAGACATGCAAAGGCTGAAAGAATAAATCACCAACAGACCATCACTACCAGAAACTCGTAAGATTCAAGCAGAAAGAAAATTATATCAGACAGAAATTGGGATCTACCCAAAGAAATGAAAAACACTTAAAAAGGTAACAACATGAGTAAATACAAAAATTTTTTTTTCATATTATTTAAACCTTTTTAAAAATAGTAATATATTGTGGGGTTTATAACACATAAAAATATTTCACGATAGCACAAAGGTCAGCAAAGATAAAATGGAACTATGATGTCAAGTTCTTTACTATAGGCAAAGTGGCTTGATCACTTAAAGGTAGACTGTGATAAGTTATTGATAAGTTATAGATGTATACTATAAGAAAGACATAACAAAAATAACAGAACAGAGTAACAGGTAATAAGCAAACAAAATGGGAAAATGAAATAATAACAAATACTAGTTCTTTGAGAAAATCAATTAAATATAACTTTCTAGACACAGTGGTCAGTAATACAAAAAAACAGAACTTACCAATCTCAGAAATGAGGACTAAAATCACTATAGATTCTAGAGATAGTACAGGTTAATAAGGGAATATTATAGGAGGAGAAAAAGATGGCGGAGGAGTAGGGGACCTTTTTTCATCTGGTCACCTGAATCGAGCTGGATATCTACCAGACCATTCTGAACACCCACGAAATCAGCCTGAGACTTAGGAAGATACATCTGGATCTCTACAAACGAACATCTCCAACGCTGGGTATTGAATACGGAGCCGTGAATCTGCGCACAGATGTCAGAAGATAAATGGAGGGCGGAAGGAGCCCCAGCGCTCTGGCGCCGGGAAGCAGTAGGCACCCGCACTGGAGAGCGGGTCGGTTTCGTGGACCTGAAGCCTCGGGGAAAACAGACTGAAACCGGGAGCTCTGGAGCACAAACTCAGGTCTGAAACTGGGAGCTCCGGAGAGCGCGCGACTAGACTGAAAACCTGGCCTCCAGAGCATGAAGGAACCAGACTGACACTGGGAGCTCAGGAGCATGCACGACCAGACTGAAAACTGGAGCTCCAGAGCGTGCACAAACCACACTGAAACAGGGAGCTCCAGTGCGCATGTGGGAACCAGGGGCAGCTGGCGGTGTTAGAAGCACAAAGGGCAGAGACGCGACCGGCCCTGGGAGCAAGGACTGGGAGAACAGCTCACAACCCGGGGCTCTGTCGGGTTTTTAGCAGCACCGACAGAAACAGAGTTAAAGAGAGGAAAGCTCAGTGGAGAGCAGACTGCAACCTCTCTATTCTGAGACAGAGGCTAGGATACAGCCACTGCTGCTCTGACTCTCAGAAGAGTGACAGAAAACCACCAAGGAAAGCCACCAGAGAACAAAAGCCCGGAAATTCGGGTTCGCACTGTGCCCATCCCCCCCCACCACAGGGGACAAGGCAACTCTACCCAAACAGGGCTGAGCATCAGCGCAGCAGCCCCCTTCCCCAGAAGACAGGCTGAAAAAACAAGAGCCCAGCCCTAAGGTCCCTATAAAACAAGTGCACATTGCTTGGGTCCTGGTTAATAATTTGGAATCTGTATATCCCCGCAACCACTTCTCATCAGAATGGCAAGGAGGAGGAACCCCAACAAAGGAAAGTAACAGAGACTGTGGCCTCTGCCACAAAACTAATGGATATGGATATAACCAAATTGTCAGAAATGGAGTTCAGAGTAACATGCTCAAGATGATATGTAGGCTTGAAAAAATATTAACGAAAATATTAATGAGAATATAGAATCTCTAAGGGCGGAAATGGGCGCGAATATGGCAGCAATTAAGAATGCAATGAATCAAATGCAGCCTAAACTGGATGCTCTGACGGCCAGGGTAAACAAGGCAGAAGAACGAATTAGTCAGTTCGAAGATGAGATGATAGAAAAGAAGGAAAAAGTGGGAACGTGGCTTAAAAAATTCCAATTGCAAGAATGTAGAATACAGGAGATTACTGACTCAATGAAACATTCCAAGGACAGAATCATTGGCATCCCCGAGGGGGTGGAAAAAGAGAGAGGTCTAGAAGAGATATTTGAACAAACTGTAGCTGAGAACTCCCCTAGTCTACAAAGGAAACAAGCAATAGTGACCAAGAGGCAGAGAGGACCCCTCCCAAGATCAATGAGAACAGACCAACACATGTCACAATTCACAAATCTGAGATCCAAGGATAAAATCTTGAATGCGGCCAGGGGGAGGAGAATCCTCATGTACAGAGGGAGGAACATAAGAGTAACGTCAGACCTGTCTACAGAATCCTCATGTACAGAGGGAGGAACATGAGAGTAACGTCAGACCTGTTTACAGAGCCCTGGCAAGCCAGAAAAAGCTGGCAAGACATATTCAGAGCACTAAGTGAGGAGAACATGCAGCCTAGGATTCTTTATCCAGCAAGACTGTCATTCAGAATGGATGGAGAAACAAAGACCTTCCAAGACTGGCAGAAACTGAAGGAATATGTGACTACCAAGCCACCACTACAGGAAATATTAAGGGGGGGTCTATAAAAGTAAAATGACCACAAGAGTGATACAGAACACAAATTTACAATCTATGAAAACAAAGACTTCACTGGCAGCATGACATCATTAAAATCATATCTCAAAAATCATTCTCAATGTGAATGGTCTAAATACTCCCATAAAACACCACAGGGTTGCAGATTGGATAAAAAGACATGACCCATCCATATGCTGTCTATAAGAGACTCATTTCTCATTTTGAACCTAAAGATACATCCAGACTAAAAGCGAAGGGATGGAGAACCATTTTTCATGCCAACGGACCTCAAAAGAAAGCTGGGGTAGCAATTCTCATATCAGAAAGATTAGATTTTAAGCTAAAGACTGTAGTTAGAGATACAGAAGGACACTATATTATTCTTAAAGGGTGTATGCAACAAGAGGATCTAACATTTATAAATACTTATGCCCCCAACAGGGGAGCAGCTAGATACACAAGCTAACTCTTAACGAGAATAAAGAGACATATAGATAATAATACGTTAATAGTAGGGGACCTCAACACTCTGCTCTCAGCAATAGACAGATCATTTAAGCAGAAAATCAACAAAGAAACAAGAGCTTTGAATGACATACTGGACCAGATGGACCTCATAGATATATACAGAACACTACACCCTAGAACAACAGAACACTCATTCTTTTCCAATGCACATGGAACTTTCTCCAGAATAGACTATATACTGGGTCACAAAACAGGTCTCAACCAATACCAAAAGACTGAGATTATTCCCTGCATATTCTTAGCCAACAAGGAAATTCAAATCAGACTACACTGAGATACCACCTTACGCCAGTTAGAATGGCAAAAATGGAAAAGACAAGAAACAACAAATGTTGGAGAGGATGTGGAGGAAAGGGATCCCTCTTACACTGTTGGTGGGAATGCAAGCTGGTACAGCCACTCTGGAAAACAGTGTGGAGGTCACTTAAAAAGTTAAAAATTGAGCTACCCTATGATCCAGCCATTGCACTACTGGGTATTTACCCCAAAGATACAGATGTAGTGAAGAGAAGGGCCATATGCACCCCAATGTTCATAGCAGCATTGTCCACAATAGCTAAATCGTGGAAGGAGCCAAGATGCCCTTCAACAGATGACTGGATTAAGAAGATGTGGTCCATATATACAATGGAATATTGCTCAGCCATCAGAAAGAATGATTACGCAACATTTGCAGCAATATGGACAGGACTCGAGGAGCTTATGCTAAGTGAAATAAGTCAAGCAGAGAAAGACAATTATTATATGGTTTCATTTATGGAACGTAGGAAATAGCAGGAAGATCGGTAGGAGAAGGAAGGGAAGAATGAAGGGGGGCAAAACAGAATGGGGAATGAACCATGAGAGACTATGGACTCTGGGAAACAAACTAAGGGTTTCAGAGGGGAGGGGAGTGGGGGAATGTACAGGTAGCCCAGTGATGGGTATTAAGGAGGGCACATATTGCATGGAGCACTGGGTGTTATATGCAAACAATGAATCATGGAACACTACATCAAAAACTAATGATGTACTGTACAGTGACTAACATAACATAATAAAAAATTTTTAAAAATAAATAAAAGAATATTATGAACAACTTTATGCCAATAAATTTGACAAATTAGGTAAATGAACTATTGAAAGTTAAAAACTACAAAAGCCCATGCAAGAAAAATGAAATCACCTGAATACCCTTATATGTAATAAATTGAAGATAAAAACCTACCCATAAAGCAAACTACACTGCCATATAGTTGTTGAATTCTACCACATATAAGGATAAAATGACACCAACTCTATAAGAATTGTTCCAGGAAATCAAAGGCCAGTATTACTTTCACATTCAAACCAGTTGAATACATTGTAAAAAAAAAAAAAAAAAATACTACAGACCAATATCCCTCATGAACATAAATGCAAAATTCTAAACTAATCTTAAAAAATCTAAACAAATCTAATCCAACAATATAGAAAAGGAATAATGCATCATGGCCAAGTGGAGTTTATACCAATAATGCAACATTGGTTTAACATTCAAAAATCAACCAATCATATTAACCAACTAAAAATGAAAAACCATATTATCATCTCAATGTATGCAGAACAAGAATTAGGAAAAAATCAAATGCTTTATTGATAAAATCCTCAGCAAAGCAGGAATATATGCCTCAGAGTGATACAAGGCATCTACCAAAAACCTGTAGCTAACATCCAACTTAATGGAGTTCTTTCCAATGAAATCAGAAGCAAAACAATGATGTCTGCATTCACCAATTCTATTCAGTACTGTAATAAAGACGTGAGGCAGGGAAAAGGGGCAAGAAAACATTTTTGAAGCACTCTGATTGGAAAAGAAGAATAAAATTGTATTTATAGATCACATGATGGTCTATGTAGAAAATATGGAATTTACAAGAACATCACTAGAAATCATGAATGTAGCAAGGCTGTAATATATATCAATGAACAGAAATCAAGTTTATTGCTATATATTATCAATCAGAAATTTAAAATTTTAAATACCATATATGAAAGCATGAAAATGCAAAATATTTAGGAATAAATTTGACAAAAGATGTACAGGATCTGTACACAGAAACTGCAAATAAAATGTTACTGAGAAAATTTAAATCAGAATTAAATAAATGGAAATATATACGATTTTCAAGGATTAGAAGACTCACTATTGCAAATAAGGCAATTTTCCCAAAATTAAGCTACAGGTTCAGTACAATTTTAGAGTTGAGCAGAAGCAATCATTTTTGATGAATAGAAAAAAGTTTGAAATTTCTCTTATTCACACAGTTGAATTTAAAAGGCTTGACTATACATCATACTTGTTTTACATGTCATTGTGTATATATATTTACATTACCTCTGTGATAAAATTCTCATCCTCATTTTTAATGAAAAACTTACACACAAAAAGAATAGCCAATATGCAAATTCAATCTCCCTGGCATCAAAGCACTTTTTTTTTTAACTTCTGTGCACTTCCTTCTCAAATATAAATGAAAACAGGATAGACAGAATCCAACATTCTCAGTCTAAATCCAGAAAGATCTGGAGAAGACATTCACACCAATAAATACATTCAAATATATGGTAGAGATTTCCCTGGTGGATGAGAAAGGACTGCAGATCCAGGCAGGGTTGTACATATACATGTAAACTGAGATGCACCAATAGGAAGAGAATGTTATAGGAGGCCAAAAGCTATGGAAAAAAAAAAAAAAACACACCTTTTTCTCCCACTGTTGCTTTTGCTACATTTTTTAGATTTAGTCATCTCCATAACAAGTCAATAAATGATCATCTCAGTAAATGAGAAGAATGCATCCTTCTCTGGGCTATCTGTGGAAACTAAGCTCAATATTGGGGTGATACAGATATGGCCAGTTTGCTTCTGAATCAAGACACATGAAAAAAGGCACAGCCAGGCAACTAATGAATATCAGAAACAAAACAAATGAATATATGGAAGGGGGTGGGGGGAGAAGGAAGAAAACCATAAGAGACTCTTAATGATAGAGAACAAACTGAGGAAGGTTGGAGTGAGGTGGAGGTGGATGGGCTAGATGGGTGATGGGTATTAAGGAGGGCACTTGTTATGATGAGCCCTGGGTGTTGTATATAAGTGATGAATTACTGAATTTTACTCCGGACACCAATATTGCACTGTATATTAACTAACTAGAATTTAAGTACAACTGTTAAATAATAAATAAATAAATAAACAAACAAACAAAATACAAGTGGTACTAGACACAAAATAAAAATCTGATATTGTTGCTACAAAAAAAATAAAAACAAATGAAAGGAGAAACAAGCCAAGAGATTGGAACAATATTAGAAAAATTATGCTTCAAATCTTTATCTACTACCATCTAGGCCTTATGGACATGCAAAATATCCTCAAATGAAATGAAAAATCAGAAATGCACTTCTAGAAGCAGAGTTAAGATGGCGGAAGAGTAGGGGACCCTTTTTCAGCCGGTCCCTGAGTCGAGTTGGATAGGTAACAGACCAGCCTCATATCCATGGAATCAGCCTGAAACGCAGGAAGATACATCTGGATCTCTACAAAGGAACATCTCCAGCGCTGAGTATTGAGGTACGAAGCGGGGAGCCGTGAAACTGTGCACAGATATCGGAAGATAAACGGAAAGGGGAGGGAGCCGCCGGGTTCTGGCGCCGGGAAGCGGTAACCACCTACACGGGGGAACGGACGGAATCACAGACCCACAACCACCAGAGACCATACTGAGACCGAGAACATACTGAGAATGTGAGCAAGGGTAAGCGCGAGAACAGACTGAAAACCTGAGCTCCGGTGTGGTCACAGGAACCAGACTGAGGGCCGGAGCTTCAGAGCACGTGGGGGGAGGGGGGCAGGGCGGGGCTGGTTGGCGGCTGGCGGTATTAGAAACACAAAGGACAGAGATGCACCGGCCCTGGAAGTGAGGGCTGGGACACTGGGTGTGGGGCGCACATCCCGGGACGCTGCAGGGTTGAGCAGCACCAACAGAAACAGAGTTAAAGTGGCCAGAACACCAGTGGAGAACGGTCTGCAATCCCTCTGTTCTGAGACAGAGGCTGAGATTCGGCCACTGCTCCTCTGACTCTCAGAAGAGGCACAGCAAACCGCCAGGGAAAGCCGCCAGAGAACAAAAGCCCGGAAATACTGGCTCGCAGTGTGCCCACCCCCATCCACCCTCGCAGGGGACACCGAGATTCTACCCAAACAGGGTTGCCTGAGTATCCGCGCGGCAGGCCCCTGCCCCCAGAAGGCAGGCTGAAAAATCAAGAAGCCCACATCCCTATGATCCCTATAAAACAAGGGTGCACGGCCTGGGTCCCGGTCAATAATTTGGGCTCTGGACAAACCCGCAACCTCTCCTCATCAGAATGACGAGAAGGAGAAGTCCCCCCCAGCAAAGAAAAGACAATGAGTCTGTGGACTCTGCCACAGAACTAATGGATATGGATATAACCAAATTATCAGAAATGGAATTCAGAGTAACAATGGTCAAGATGATGTGCAGACTTGAAAAAAGTATTAACGAAAATGTTCATGAGAATATAGAATCTCTAAGGGCGGAAATGAGAGCGAATTTGGCAGAAATTAACAATTCTATAAGCCAAATGCAGTCAAAACTAGAGGCTCTGACGGCCAGCGTCAATGAGGCAGAAGGACGAACTGGCAAACTGGAGGATGGTTTAGTAGAAGAAAAAACGAAAATAGAATCTGGGCTCAAAAAAATCCACGCACAGGAATATAGGTTACGGGAGATTACTGACTCAATGAAACGTTCCAATGTCAGAATCATCAGAATCTCCGAAGGGGTGGAGAAAAACAGAGGTCTAGAAGAGATATTTGAACAAATTGTAGCTGAAAACTTCCCTAATCTAGCGAGGGAAACAAACATTCGTGTCCAAGAGGCAGAGAGGACCCCTCCCAAGCTCAACCACGACAAACCTACACCACGTCACGTCATAGTGCAAATTGGCAAATATTAGTTCCAAGGATATAGTATTGAAAGCCGCCAGGGCAAAGAAATTTCTCACGTACCAAGGCAAAGATATCAGAATTACGTCAGACCTGTCTACACAGACCTGGAATGAGAGAAAGGGTTGGGGGAGCGTTTTTAAAGCTCTTTCAGAGAAAAACATGCAGCCAAGGATCCTCTATCCAGCAAGGCTGACATTCAGAATTGATGGAGAAATAAAGACCTTCAAGAATCGCCAGACATTGACCAATTTCGTAACCACAAAACCATCCCCACAGGAGATATTAAGGGGGGGTCTACAAAAGTAAAAAGGCCCCAAGAAAGATACAGAACAGAGAGTCACAATCTATAGAAACAAAGGCTTTATTGGCAACATGGCATCATTAAAATCATATCTCTCAATAATCAGTCTCAATGTAAATGGCCTAAATGCTCCCATAAAAGGGCACAGAGTTGCAGATTGGATAGTAAGACATGACCCATCCATTTGCTGTCTACAAGAGACTCATTTTGAACCTAAAGATACATTCAGACTGAAAGTAAAGGGAAGGAATACCATCTTTCACGCCAATGGACCTCAAAAGAAAGCTGGGGTAGCAATTCTCATATCAGACAGATTGGATTTTAAACTAAAGACTATAGTTAGAGACACAGAAGGGCACTATATTATTCTTAAAGGATGTATCCAACAAGTGGATATGACAATTATAAATATATATGCCCCCACCAGGGGAGCAGCAAGATACACAAGCCAACTCTTAACCACAATAAAGAGACATATAGATAAAAATACATTAATAGTAGGGGACCTCAACACTCCACTATCAGAAATAGACAGAACACCCTGGCAAAAACTAAGCAAAGAATCAAAGGCTTTGAATGCCATACTCGACGAGTTGGACCTCATAGATATATATCAACGAGTTAGACCTCATAGATATATGTAGAACACTACACCCCAGAACCAAAGAATACTCATTCTATTCTAATGCCCATGGAACATTCTCAAGAATAGACCATGTTCTGGGACACAAAACAGCTCTCAACTGATACCAAAAGACTGAATTTATCCCCTGCATATTTGCAGACCACAACGCTCTGAAATTGGAACTCACCACAAGGAAAAATTTTGAAGAAACTCAAACACTTGGAGACTAAGAACCATCCTGCTCAGGAATGACTCGATAAACCAGGAAATCAAAAATCAATTTAAACAATTTATGGAGACCAACGAGAATGAAAACACAATGGTCCAAAACCTATGGGACACTGCAAAGGCAGTCCTAAGGGGGAAATACATAGCCATCCAAGCCTCACTCAAAAGAAGAGAAAAATCTAAAATGCAGTTTTTATATTCTCACCTCCAGAAGCTGGAATAACAACAGAAGGACAGGCCTAATCCACTCACGAGGAAGCAATTGACCACGATTAGAGGAGAAATCAATGAATTAGAAACCAGAAGTACAGTAGAGCAGATCAACAGGACTAGAAGCTGGTTCTTTGAGAGAATCAATAAAATTGACAAACCGCTGGCAAGACTTATCCAAAAGAATAGAGAAAGGACCCAAATTAATAAAATTATGAATGAAAAAGGAGAGGTCATGACCAACACCAATGAAATTGGAAGGATTATTAAAAACTTTTATCAACAGCTATATGCCAATAAATTAAGCAATCTGGAAGAGATGGAGGCCTTCCTGGAAACCTATAAACTACCAAGACTGAAACAGGAAGAAATTGATTTTTTAAACAGGCCAATTAATTATGAAGAGATTGAGTCAGTGATAAACAACCTTCCAAATAACAAAACTCCAGGCCCGGACGGTTTTCCTGGGGAATTCTACCAAACATTCAAAGAAGAAATAATACCTATTCTCCTAAAGCTATTTCAAAAAATAGAAACAGAAGGAAAGCTACCAAACTCATTCTATGAGGCCAATATTACCTTGATCCCCAAACCAGGCAAAGACCCCATAAAAAAGGAGAATTACAGACCGATATACCTGTTCAGTATGGACGGAAAAATTCTCAACAAGATCCTAGCTAATAGGATCCAACAGTACATTAAAAGGATTATCCATCATGACCAAGTGGGAATCATACCTGGGATGCAAGCGTGGTTCAACATTCAAAAATCGATCAGCGTGATACATATCAACAAGAAAAGACTCAGGAACCATATGATCCTCTCAATTGATGCAGAAAAAGCATTTGACAAAATACAGCATCCTTTCCTGATTAAAACCTTCAGAGTATAGGAATAGAGGGTACATTTCTCAATCTCATAAAAGCCATCTATGAAAAGCCTACTACAAATATTATTCTCAATGGGGAAAAGCTGGAAGCCTTTCCCTTAAGATCAGGAACTCGACAAGGATGCCCATTCTCGCCATGTTTATTCAACATAGTACTAGAAGACCTTGCAACAGCAATCAGACAACAAAAAGGGATCAAAGGTATTCAAATCGGCAAAAAAGAAGTCAAAATGTCTCTCTTCGCAGATGACATGATACTGTATATGGAAAACCCAAAAGAAGCCACTCCCAAACTATTAGAAGTTATAGACCAATTCAGTAAGTGGCGGGATACAAAATCAATGCTCAGAAATCAGTTGCATTTCTATACACGAATAACGAGACTGAAGAAAGAGAAATTAGGGAATCCATCCCATTTACAATAGCACCAAAAACCATACGTTACCTTGGAATTAACTTAACCAGAGACGTAAAGGACCTATATTCTAGAAACTATAAATCACTCTTGAAAGACATTGAGGAAGACATAAAAAGATGGAAAGATATTCCATGCTCATGGATCGGAAGAATTAACATAGTTAAAATGTCCATGCTACCCAGAGCAATCTACACTTTCAATGCTATCCCGATCAAAATACCAAGGACATTTTTCAAAGAACTGGAACAAACAGTCCTTAAATTTGTATGGAAACAGAAAAGACCCCGAATCTCCAAGGAACTGTTGAAAAGGAAAAACAAAGCTGGGGGCATCACAATGCCGGATTTCGAGCTGTACTACAAAGCTGTGATCACAAAGACAGCATGGTACTGGCACAAAAACAGACACATAGACCAATGGAACAGAATAGAGAGCCCAGAAATGGACCCTCGGCTCTTTGGGCAACTAATCTTTGATAAAGCAGGAAAAAACATCCGGTGGGAAAAAGACAGTCTCTTCAATAAATGGTGCTGGGAAAACTGGACAGCTACATGCAAAAGAATGAAACTTGACCACTCTCTCACACCATACACAAAAATAAACTCCAAATGGATGAAAGACCTCGATGTGAGACAGGAATCCATCAAAATCCTACAGGAGAACATAGGCAGCAACCTCTACGACATCGGCCAAAGCAACCTTTTTCATGACACATCTCCAAAGGCGAGAGAAACAAAAGATAAATTGAACTTGTGGGACTTCATCAAGATTAAAAGTTTCTGCACATCCAAGGAAACAGTCAGAAAAACTAAGAGGCAGCCCACGGAATGGGAGAAGATATTTGCAAATGACACTACAGATAAAGGACTGGTATCCAAGATCTACAAAGAACTTCTCAAACTCAATACACGAGAAACAAATAAACAAATCATAAAATGGGCAGAAGATATGAACAGACACTTTTCCAATGAAGACATACAAATGGCTAACAGACACATGAAAAAATGTTCAAAATCACTAGCCATCAGGGAAATTCAGATCAAAACCACACTGAGATACCACCTTACGCCAGTTAGAATGTCAAAAATAGACAAGGCAAGAAACAACAATTGCTGGAGAGGATGTGGAGAAAGGGGATCCCTCCTACATTGTTGGTGGGAATGCAAGTTGGTACAGCCACTCTGGAAAACAGTGTGGAGGTCCCTTAAAAAGTTAAAAATTGAGCTACCCTATGATCCAGCCATTGCACTACTGGGTGTTTACCCCAAAGATACAGACGTAGTGAAGAGAAGGGCCATATGCACCCCAATGTTCATAGCAGCAATGTCCACAGTAGCCAAATCGTGGAAGGAGCCGAGATGCCCTTCAACAGATCACTGGATTAAGAAGTTGTTGTCCATATATACAATGGAATATTACTCAGCTATCAGAAAGAACGAGTTCTCAACATTTGCTACAACATGGACGGCACTGGAGGAGATAATGCTAAGTGAAATAAGTCAAGCTGAGAAAGACAACTATCATATGATTTCTCTCATCTATGGAACATAAGAACTAGGATGATCGGTAGGGGAAGAAAGGGATAAAGAAAGGGGGGGTAATCAGAAGGGGGAATGAAACATGAGAGACTATGGACTATGAGAAACAAACTGAGGGCCTCAGAGGGATGGGAGGTGGGGGAATGGGATAGGCTGGTGGTGGGTAGTAAGGACGGCACGTATTGCATGGTGCACTGGGGGGGAATGGGATAGGCTGGTGGTGGGTAGTAAGGACGGCACGTATTGCATGGTGCACTGGGTGTTATATGCAACTGATGAATCATCGAGCTTTACATCGGAAACCGGGGATATACTGTATGGTGACTAACATAATATAATAAAAAATCATTAAAAAAAAATAAAAAAATAAACAAATAAACAAAACATTCCCCCCCCAAAAAAAATAAAATAAAATCTAGTGTGTCTGATATAAATATGGCTACTCCAGCTTTTTTTTGTATGCTTATGTCTATTAGCATGATAAGTGGTTCTCCACTCCCTCACTTTCAATCTGGAGATGTCTTTGGGTCTACATTGAGTCTCTTGTAAGCAGCACATTAATGGGCCTTGTCCTTTTTACCCATTCTGATACACTGCGTCTTTCAATTGGATCATTTAATCCATTTACATTCAGAGTAATTATTGATAGATATTAATTTAGTGCTATTGTATTACCTGAAATGTCGCTGTTACTGTACGTTGTCTCTGTTCCTTTCTAGTCTTTGTTGCTTTTGGTCTCTTTCCCACTCAAAGGGTCCCCTTTAATGTCTTGCAGAGCTGGTTTAGTGTTCATGAACTCCTTTAATTTTTCTTGTCTTGGACACTCTTTATCTTTCTTATTCCGAATGACAGCCTTGCTAGATAAAGTATTCTTTGCTGCATATTTTTCCCATATATCATGTTGAATATATCTTGCCATTGTCTTCTGGCCTGTCAAGTTTCTGTGGACAAGACTGCTGCTAACCTTACATGTCTTCCCTTGTAGGTTAAGGATCTTTTGTCCCTAGATGCTTTCAGAATTCTCTCTTTATCTTTGTATTTTGGAAGTTTCACTATGATATGTTTTGGTGTTGACTTGTTTTTTTTTCTTTTTTCTTTTTTTTCTGTTTTTCTATTTTTATTTTGAAGGGACTTCTCTGTGCCTCTTGGACTGGAATGCCTGTTTCCTCTCCTAGAATAGGGATATTCTCAGCTGTAATTTGTCCAGATAAATCTTCTCCACCTTTTTTACCCTCTTTTTCTTTTGGGATTCATATGATATGCATATTATTTCACTTTATGGAATAGCTGAGTTCCCTAAGCCTGCCCTCATGATCTAAAGTTTTCTTCCCCTCTTCTTTTCAGCTTTTTTATTTTCCATAATTTTGTCTTCTGTATGACCTATTTGATCCTCCGCTTCTTCAGTCCTCATTGTGATTATATCCAGTTGGTTTTGCATCTCAGTTTTAGCATTTTTTATTTTGGCCTAACTAGTTTTTGGTCTTTTATCTCTAGCGAGGGTTTCTCCGGTGTCTTCTATGCTTCTTTCAAGCCCAAGTTAATATTCTCATGACTGTTGTTCTAAATTGTTTTCTTCAGATATGTTGCTTATATCTGTTTTGAGCCAATTCCTGGCTTTGATCTCTTTTTGGTCTTTCTTTTAGGAAGAATTCCTCCATCTTGTTATTATGTCTAGGTTTCTGTCTTTTGTGTATTATTAAAGCCTGTTATAGTTTCTGTTCTTGAGAGTAATACTATACTACGAAGGGTTCTACTCTGTCCAGGGCCTGGCACTTCAGGAATTGTTTCTAGTGTATGTTGTGTGCACTCTGGTGTTGTGTTTTGGGTGCTCTTTCCCACCGGTCAGTCTTCTACAGAGTTCCTTTTTGCTTGCAGTTTGGAGTGTTTGGACCTTTAAACAGGTTTTCTTTGATTTGTTTGTAAAGATAAGCCTAATTTAAAATAAAAAAAAAAAAAGCAGAACAAAAAATTGCGGAAGAAAAAAGGCTGTCCAAGAAAAGACAAAAGGAGAAGGAACAAAAAAACAAACAAAAAACTATAAGCCTAATTCCAAAGAATAAGAAAGAAGGAAAAAAAGGAAAAAAAAAGAAGAATGATGGAAAAAAAATTAAAGGAAACCCACCAACCAACCGACAAAGAACTGTAAGCCTGACTCCAATGGGGGAAAAAAGAAAAGAAAGCCTGGTCCTATTTACACCAGAACTGAAGCTGATGCTTTGGAGCAGTCTGTGATCAGTAGAGTTGGTACACACAGGGGGCCTGTGTTGGTATTCTGAGTTAGAGGCCTGCTGTGTTGGCTCACAGTCAGACTTGCCCTAGTAAATATGTTTTTGCCTGGTGCAGGGGTGCAGGTTTTGGTGTAAGTGCCTCTAGCCTTCACTGGAGGTGCTTTGTTTCTCTCTGAAGTCTGACTATGCCTGTGGAGGGTGAGGGAGGGAAGTTGGCATCACTCATGGCCACTGCTGTTCAGGAGACCCTCACAGAAAAGTGAACAATCTCCCTTCCTATGTCCCACGCTTTTGTCAGATCCTTGCTCTCTCCTTGTCTGTGCTTGGCTCTTAGCACGCCCAGCACCACAGTTGTCCTAATTTTATCTCTGGCCACGGGCTGGGATTCAGAACTCCAAATCTTAAGAGATCCAGCAAGGCGTGGATCCCTTCCCTCCCCGGAGGAGAACCTGGCAACACTGCACCTGACGTTCTGTCCCAGAAAAGCAGTTGTACATCTGCATTGGTGCCTGGAGTCTATGATGAAGCACAATGAATAGCTGCAACCAGGTTATCTGGCCTCTTTGTGTGCCTCTGTCCCTTGCTGTTGAATGGCAGCTCAATGGTGCCCAGCAGGCCTTTTGTCCTTGGAGAGGCAAAGTACCCTCTTCCAAATGTACTTCAGGAAAGGGAATGTTTTCTCCCAGTGGGACCCTTCACAGTGATGTGTCTTGTGTGAATCCTATGCACTGTTCTTTTTCCCACTCTCTCCCTCTCTCCCTGACTCCTCTCCATGAGAAGGGTTCCCTCCTCTTTGCTGTACTGGGGGTTTTCCCTCCCCCAGTTCACATGTCTGAGTCTTTCATCTTCCATGGTATTTCCCTCCAATTGTGCCAATTGTTTTCTTAATCCTCAGATCGATTTCTAAGGTTTTCAAAATGATTTGATGTTGATCTAGCTATGGAGGGGGCAAGCTCAGGGTCCCCTTACTAGTCTGCCATGTTAACTCCTTAAGGAGATTATTTTTATTACTTGTCCTAATGAAGGGAATCATGATCATGGAATTCACACACCCCATGTTACACAATATGGTACCATCCTAGGAAACTCTTTGAGGACAACATCTGGTATCTTCTACATTATATATAATCTCTAGAATATTAAGATGCTTAATGCATATTGAAATTACTGGTTGTCTGCTTTTTTCTTTTTTGTATTTCATGAAGCAACATATTAGCTTCTTTTTTTACATGCCTTTAATCTAGTCTAAATTAAGGTCACTGAAGAAGAGGTTTATAAGCTTTTCTACAAAATATAATTACTTCTTCATCTGTAAAAGAATTTCAGAGAATGAGAGCAAATTATTTCCATCTCTTTCATGTAGGGTTGATTTTTAACATTTCAGAGGAGCTATACACAGATTTATACATAACTTCTTCCATTCACTTGTAGAATGAATTTTATCTTTGTATGTGCAGGAGTTGTTCTTTGCCTGTCATTAAGATATTCTGTTCCTGTTCCTCCTGAGAATGCATAGGTTTTAGTTTAGGACTAAACTATTGTTTGTTTATCATCCCAACAATGAAAGTTTTTCTGGAATCTAATTGAAATAGAGATTGGTATAGTTTTCAAGAAAATTATTTTTTCTAAACTATTAAAAATAATGCTAAGGAGCAAGTTTAAAAATAAGTGCACATAGAAAGATAAATAATTACAAAAGCTACCTGCTTTAAATTTTGATCCCATCCTACTATAGGCATTTTTCTAAGATGCATATCTTCCTATGGCTTGTAAACCCTTTAGTGACACTTCATCAATTTTAGTGTAACCTATGTTCCTGAGCATGGCAAGGTGCTCCATTATTTCAAAAGTACTTTTCAAGTTCAGCACCTGCCTTTCCACCTTGAACTTTATACTGTGGTAAATACTGGGACTATTTTAAGTTCTCTACTCATACCTGTGGCCTTTTAGGTTTCTATGCTGCAATAGAGTAGCTAAGAGGAAGCATCTTAAGTACAAACCTACTTATTAGCTACATGACCTGAAATTTACTTTCCTTTTCTGAACTTCATATTTGTCACCTATAAAATGGCGCTAATACCAACTTTTCAAGGTTATTATGAGGGACGTAGCACCTAGGTTGTAGAAGTCACTCATAATGTGGTAGCTGTTCTTCACTTCTCTTCTACCTACCACCCTTGAATTGACCCTTATCTAATTTCCAACCTCATTTTCTACCATTCCTCCCTTCGTAGGTCCCACATTCTTATCATACCCAACAATTTGCAGTTCCTTAAGTATATCATGGTTTATTATATCCATGCTACTATACATATTTTCCCCTTTGCCCACATTGCTTTCCTCAACTTGTCTGCCTGGGGAACTTTCCAACTAAAATTTAAGTGTTCTGTGTAGTTCTTCCTGACACTGTCATTTTAAGGCAAAGTTAGACCCTTTTCCATCTGTGACCTTCTAGTGATCTGCATAGATCTTTGTTGTATCAGTTAACATATTGCATTGTTATTTTTTGTTTAAAGTGTTGTCTTCCTCATTATAAGGTTAAGGACTATCTTAGTTATCTTATGTCCAATATCTAGTGTGAAGGTAGGCACCTAGCATTTCTTAGTAAGTGTTTGATGACTAAGTTAGGGGATGAATAAAATAATATATTTGAAAATTTTCAAATGAGAGATGACAGTTTATTCTTTGATTCTAGGAGTGGCATTTTTAAAAAGTTTTTATTTAAATTCCAGTTAGTTAACATACAGTATAATATGAGTTTTAGGGGTATAATTTAGTGATTCAACACTTCATATAACACCCAGTGCTCCTCATAATAAGTGCAGTTCTTAATTCCCATCAATCATTTACCCATCCCCCCGCCCACCTCCCTTATTTTAACAGTTTGTTCTCTATAGTTATCTGTTTCTTGGTTTGTCTCTCTCTCTCTCTTTTTTCCACCTATGCTCATTTGTTTTGTTTCTTAATTATATATGAGTGAATTCATATGGTATTTGTCTTTCTCTGACTGACTTATTTCACTCAGCATACTTTCTAGTTCAATCTATGTCATTGCAGATGGCAAAAATTTATTCTTTTTTATGGATGAGTAATATTCCATTGTATATAATACCAAATCTTCCTTGTGCATTCATCAGTCAATCCACATTTGGGCTATGCCACTTTTTGATTGGTTGCTGGACTAGTGATTTATTATAACTTTTACTCAAGCATTCAATTTATTCACCCTATATTACACAGGTATGATATTATGAAATTCATGCTAAAATGTTTTCTGCTTGTGTAGAGAAATAAAGTCTGTGGACTAAGGTGTACATTTAGATTTGGTTGCTATCTTTCTGTCTTTTTGGTATTCCAGTAGAGGAAAAGATTCATGTGTATCATTGTGAGCTTTCAGCACTATCAAATGATAGAAGTGGGGCCCTATAGATAGATAGATACAAGGGGCATTTTTTACTTCTAATTTTTTTTATTGCAGTGAAATAGAGATAACAAAATTCATTATCATTATCATTTTTAAGTATATGGTCCAGTGGTATCAAATACATTCACATTGTTGTGCAACCATCACCACCATCTATCCCCATATCTGCTTGCCTCTTACAAGACTGAAATTCTATCTATTAAACGGTAACACCCAATTTTCCCCTTCTCCCAGGTCCTGGAAACCACCATTATACTTTATGTCTTGATGGTTTCAACTACTCTAAGTTATCTCACATATCTTTCTGTGACTCTTATGTCACTTAGCATAATGCCATTGAAAAAAGGTATTTAAATGACTTAGTTAAGTTGGATTATTTCTTTTTAAAAATGTTAAATATTTTAAAAATATGTATCTAATAGTACAGAAAATGGCATAAACAGAATAGTGTACAAGAAACTGAAATTGATAACATATTTATGAATATGTAGACAAATAAAATAGTGAAAAGACAATAAAAAAGATGAATGACAGTATGAGCCAGGTCTTTGGCAAGTGAAAAAAAAAAAAAGGAATCCAAATTGGAAAAGAAGTAAAAATTTCACAGTTTGCAGATATGATATTATATATGGAAAACCCTAAAGACTCCACCAATAAAGTGTTATAACTAATCAATAAATTTAGTAGTGTTGCAGGATACAAAATCAATATACAACAATCAGTTGCTTTTTCATGCACTAATAATGAAACCTCAGAAAGAAAAATTAAGAAAAAAATTCCAGTTATAATTACATCAAAAAGAATAAAATACTTACGAGTAAATTTAACCAAGGAGATGGAAGATCTGAACACTGAAACCACAAGATATTGAAGAAATAAATTGAAAAAGACATAAATAAATGGAAAGATATTCCAGGCTCATGGATTGGAAAGATTAATTTTGTTAAAATTACATGCTCCCTGATTTCAAAATGTGTCACAAAGAATAGTAATCAAAACAGTATAGTATTGGCATAAAAAGGACACATAGATCAATGGGACATAATAGATGGCTCAGAAACGAACCCATGGGGGCGCCTGGGTAGCGCAGTCATTAAGCGTCTGCCTTCGGCTCAGGGCGTGATCCTGGCGTTCCGGGATCAAGTCCCACATCGGGCTCCTCGGCTGGGAGCCTGCTTCTTCCTCTCCCACTCCCCCTGCTTGTGTTCCCTCTCTCACTGGCTGTCTCTCTGTCACATAAATAAATAAAATCTTTAAAAAAAAAAATGAACCCATGCATGTATGGTCAATTAATTTATGACAAAAGAGTCAGGAATATACAATGGTAAAAGGATAGTCTCTTGAATAAATGGTGTTGGGAAACTGGACAGTCACATGCAAAAAGAATAATACTGGATCGCTATCTAAAGCTTTACAAACAAATTAACTCAAAATGGATTAAAAACTTGAATGTAAGACAGGAAATCATAAAACTGCTGGAAGAAAATATAGGTGGTAAGCTCCTTAACATATGTTTTGGTAATGACAGCAAAAACAAAGGCAACAAAAGGAAAAATAAACAATTGGGACTATATCATAAAGGGCCTGCACAGCAAAGGAAACCATCAACCAAATGAAAAGGCAACTTATGGAATGGGCAAAAATATTTTCAAATCATATATCTGATAAGGGAATAATATCCAAAACATAGAAAGATCTCATACATAGAAGTTAGTAGTAAAAGAAAAATTAAAATATGGGCATAGGGGATGCCTGGGTGGCTCAGTTGGTTGAGTGCCTTCGCCTCAGGTTGTGATCCCAGGGTTCTGGGATCAAGTCCCACATCAGGCTTCTTGCTCAGTGGAGAACCTGCTTCTCCCTCTGCCTGCCATCCCCCCTGCTTGTACTTTCTCTCTCTGACAAATAAATATATAAAATCTTTTAAAAAATATGGGTAGAGTATCTGAATAGACATTTTTTCTCAAGACATACAAATGGCCAACATGTACATAAAAAGGTGCTCAACTCACTAATTATCAGGGAAATGAAAATCAAAACTACAATGAGATATATTTTCACATTTGTTAGAATGGCTGTCATAAAAAAAGACAAGAAATAACAAATGTTGGGGAGGATGTGGAGAAAAGAGAACTCTTCCTTACTGTTGGTGGAATTATAAATTGGTGCAGCTATATGGAAAACTGTATGGAGATTCCTCAAAAAGTTAAAAATTTAACTAGCATATGATCCAGCATTTCCACTTCTGGGTATTTATTCAAGCAAATGAAAACACTGAATTGAAGAGATGCACGCATCCCCATGTTTACTGAGAAGTTATTTAAAATAGCCCAGCCATGGAGTTGCTTGAGTGGCTCAGTTGGTTAAGTTTCTGACTCTTGGCTTTGGCTTGGGTTGTGATCTCAGGGTTGTGAGATCGAGCCCCATGTTGGGCTCCGTACTCAGCATGGAGTCTGCTTGGGATTGTCTCCCTCTCCCTTTGCCCCTCCCCCTCAAATAAAATTTATGAAATCTTTAAAAAATAAAATAGCTCAGCCATGGAGGGGCGCTTGGGTGGCAAAGTCAGTTAAGTTTCTGACTCTTCATTTTGTCTTGTGTCATGAACTCAGGGTCATTAGACTGAGCCCCATGTTGGGCTCTGTGCTCAGCATGGAGACTGCTTGAGATTTTCTCTCCCTCTGACCCCCCCCCCAGCTTGTGCTCTCTGTTTAAAATTAATAAATAAATCTTTAAAAAAAATAGCCCAGCCATGGAAACAACCTAAGTGTTTATTGAGAGATGAATGAAGAAAATATAGTGTGTGCATATATATAATATCTACATCTATAATTATAATTATATCTAATTATATCTATAATATATATTATAGATAATTATTGAGCCATAATAAAGAATATAATCTGTCATTTGTAACAACATGAATTTTGTGTATGTCTATTAGATCTAATTGTTGTTTAAGTCCTTTATTTCCTTATCTTTTGTCTACTTATTGTATCCTTTATTGTGAGTGAGGTATTGAAGTCTCTGACTATTATTGTAGAAATATCTCTTTCCGTTTTCAGTTCTGTCAGTTATTGCTTCATATATTTTGGTGGTCTGTCATTAGCTATTTAAATGTTCATAATTGTTATGCTGTCTTGTATTGAACCTTTTATTAGTATGTAATGTTCTTCTTTGCCCCTGTACATTTTGTGGTTTAAAGTCTATTTTGTTTGATATTAGCACAGCCACTCCTACTTTCTTGTGGTTACTATTTTCATGGACTACCTTTTTCCATCCTTTTACTTTCATCCTGTTTGTGTTGGATCACAAATGAGTTTCTTGTAGGTAGCATATAGTTGGGTCATGTATTTTTTTTTTTAAAGATTTTATTTATTTATTTCTTTGACAGAGAGAGAGAGTCAGCCAGTGAGAGAGGGAACACGAGCAGGGGGAGTGGGAGAGGAAGAAGCAGGCTCCCAGTAGAGGAGCCTGATGTGGGGCTACATCCCAGAACGCTGGGATCATGCCCTGAGCCCAAGGCAGACGCTTAGCGACTGAGCCACCCAGGAGCCCCAGGTCATGTATTTTTATACATTCTACTAATCTCTATGTTTTGACTGGAGAGTTTGATCCATTTACATTTAAAGTAATTACTAATACATCAAATAGATGCTATCTCTTGGAATTAAGTTAGACTATACCACAACTTTTCCTTGAATTTCCTTAAATACTACCTTATTTGACTCTGCTGGTTCATGTTCCTGGTTTGCCTCCATCTCCTGTGAGCTCCTACCCTGTTACCTCCTTTATTCACTTTTGGCATCTTCTCTCCTTGACACCCAGTAACTAGTTTGTCCTTATTTTTGATTCTACCATTGTTGTTCTTGTTGTTTATCATGGACTTTTCTTGGTGTTTTACTATTAGAATCTGTTAAGTGGGGGTGCCTGGGTGACTCATTTGGTTAAACCTCTGACTCTTGGTTTTGGCTGAAGTAATGATCTCAGGGTTGTGAGATCAAGCCCCGCATTGGGCTCCAATCTCAGTGTGGAGTCTTCTTGAGATTCTCTTTTCATTTTCCTTCCCTTCTGCCCCTCCTTCCCATTAGTGTGTGCAGTCTCTCTCTCCGTAAAATAAATAAGTAAACAAAATCTTAAAAAAAAAAGAATTTGTTAAGTGACTTTGCCTTTTTCCTTTATCATGTGCCTTTCTTCTGAGATGGGGTTTGATTTTTTTTCCTCCTGTTTTTTGAGAACTCACAAATGACCTCCAATTTCCTTTGACATAGTCTTTCCTTTGTATTTACACTCTGTCCATTCTGAGTAAAGTCCTTATGAAACCACACTTGGATCATTGTAATACCTTTATAATGACTTTTCCACTTTTACTTGTTATCTCTAGTTGCTCCTATACATTAATGCAGAATTAATGTTCCCCAAATTTTTGCTTCAATTGGGTCATTTCCAGTTCCTTATAACTGTGACTTCATAGATCAAAATCCTTGACTACATGGGGCGTCTGGGTGGCGCAGTCATTAAGCATCTGCCTTTGGCTCAGGGCGTGATCCCGGTGTTCTGGGATCGAGCCCCACATCAGGCTTCTCCACTTGGAGCCTGCTTCTTCCTCTTCCACTCCGCCTGCTTGTGTTCCCTCTCTTGCTGGCTATCTCTCTCTGTCAAATAAATAAATAAAATCTTAAAAAAAAAAATCCTTGACCACATAGCCAAGGATGTCCACAGTCTAGGATTAATTTACCATTTCTCCTACTGGAGGAGTTTTCTGCTTTTGACAAAATGGTAAGCTCTCCTTTCCAAAGATGTCCTGCTCATACTAGTGGCTTTCAAGCTTTCTGTTAATTTTTTAAAGTATAGAAACATCGGTTCAAAGATTATTTGTCTCCCTAGTCCCTGTGAACATCATGGGATTCGAAACTCTAGGGCTTATGAAGTATATTTGAGACTTATTTCATCTGTCCTTAACAGACATTGCTATTTGCATCTTACAAATAAGGATGAATCTCAGTAAAGATAGTTTGTCAATAAGTTGTAATTTGCAAAAAAAGTCTTCTGATGCCAAACAGGTTGCTTTTTAGCACACTAAGTTTCTTTTTTTAAATTATGAGTTTCTTAAGGATGAGAAGTACTTTTTTGGTATAGTATAAAATATGTGGCATAACATAATAAATGGATGTTTATTAAATAGTTAAGTTTATTTTTTATTTTTTTAAAGATTTATTTATTAGAGAGAGAGAAAGTAGGGTAGGAGCAGAGAGAGAGGGAGAGAAATAATCCTAAGCAGACTCCTCACTGAGCATGGAGCTGAATGCAGGGCTTGATCTCATGATCCTGGGGCTTGATTCCATGACCCTGAGATCATGACCTGTGCCATGTCCGACGTTTGATTGACTGAGCCACCCAGGCACCCCTAAATAGTTAAATTTATTTATACCTCTTTTTATTCATTTTTTTTAAGATTTTATTTATTTATTCGACAGGATAGAGACAGCCAGCTAGAGAGGGAACACAAGCAGGGGGAGTGGGAGAGGAAGAAGCAGGCTCATAGCGGAGGAGCCTGATGTGGGGCTCGATCCCATATCGCCGGGATCACGCCCTGAGCTGAAGGCAGACGCTTAACCGCTGTGCCACCAAGGCGCCCCACCTCTTTTTATTCTTTGTATTTGCTGACTTATTCAGTATCATTGATAATACTGTTCTAAAACTGAGATATCTACAGCATAGGGAGAAAAATATATACTACTTTGGACCCAAGAAATTGAAAGCTGTGTTCTTTAGCATATTCTTATTGTCTTACTTAACTTTCCTCTGAATTCTGGTATGTTCTATTAGAATATAAACTTAAAGGCAGATTCTATGGCATATTTTATCTCTCTACTCCATCACATCATTCATAACATATAGAATAAGTGTGTTTGTCTTCTGTCACATATTTCTAATTAATGACAATGCCTTGAAGAAAAGAATAAAAAGTAATCACAGTGATATTTTTCTTTAAAATAAGAGATATATGACAAATTATGCAGTAAATTGCATACAATTTTACATTTGTTGAATCCATTTGCTTGGAACCCTGGATATGGTTCTCAGTGAGAGTAAAAAAAAGACAGTATTTGTATAATGGTAATAAATATCGCCTGGTACATTATGGAACATTTTTTCCATTAAGCCAGAAGGTAATAAAATCTTTCTTAGATATGCACAGAGTGATTGAATTAGGTTGTTTCAGGGTAAACCTAGCTGGGAGCAGTTTGTGGATAGGAGAACAACTTTTGGCTACTAGTGTCATAGTCTTGTCTCATTTTTTATTACCATTTCCACTATCCATAGTTGACTTTGGTCTCATTCTAGATTATACTAAGAGTTTTGTTAGGTAATGGGGTTTTACCCTACTTTTCTCTAATTGAGTTACACTTTAAGGCTACATGTGTGAGGGGAGTGGTGCAAGCTCAAGTGGGGGCATTGTGGAAATGGGTCTGAAACTATTTATAAACCAAGTAGATCTCATTAGTGTGGCTGAAAGATGGAGTGTTTATTGTTTCTGTATTACTTTGTTATGTAAGCATATTTGTATACTTTTAGGAAAAGGAGACCAAAGCCTCCGGGAATAGAAAAGTGTTGCATATTGGCTCTGGTATAGGAGTTGAACCATCAAATGAAATTCTGTGGTCTATAAGTGTTCTTATTATAATACAGATGGAATTCTTCTTAGTTTTTGCCAGGGTGTTCTGTCTATTTCTGATAGTGGAGTGTTGATGTCCCCTACTATTAATGTATTTTTATTTATATGTCTCTTTATTCTGGTTAAGAGTTGGCTTGTGTATCTTGCTGCTCCCCTGTTGGGGGCATATATATTTATAATTGTCATATCCACTTGTTGAATACTTCCTTTAAGAATAATATAGTGCCCTTCTACGTCTCTAACTATAGTCTGTAGTTTAAAATCCAATTTATCTGATATGAGAATTGCTACCCCAGCTTTCTTTTGAGGTCCATTTGCGTGAAAGTTGGTACTCCATCCCCTTACTCTCAGTCTGAATGCATCTTTGGGTTTGAAATGAGTCTCTTGTAGACAGCAAATGGATGGGTCATTTCTTTTTATCCAATCTGCAACCCTGTGGCATATTATGGGAGCATTTAAGCCATTCACATTAAGACTGAGTACTGAGAGATATGATTTTAATGATGCCATGTTGCCAGTAAAGTCTTTGTTTGTATTGGCTGTGACTTTCTGTTCTGTATCACTCTTGGGGCCTTTTTACTTTTATAGAACCCCCCGTAATATCTCCTGTAGGGCTGGTTTCGTGGTTATGAAATTGGTTAGTGACTGGTGATTCTGAAATGTCTTTATTTCTCCATCAATTCTGAATGACAGCCTTGCTGGATAAAGGATCCTTGGCTGCATGTTTTTCTCTGAAAGAGCTTTAAATATGCTCCCCAACCCTTTCTCTCATTCCAGGTCTGTGTAGACAGGTCTGACGTAATTCTGATGCCTTTGCCTTGGTACGTGAGAAATTTCTTTGCCCTGGCCGCTTTCAATACTGTATCCTTGGATCTAATATTTGCGAATTGCACTATGACGTGACGTGGCGTAGGTCTGTCGTAGTTGAGCTTGGGAGGGGTCCTCTCTGCCTCTTGGACACGAATGTTTGTTTCCCTCGCTAGATTAGGGAAGTTTTCAGCTACAATTTGTTCAAATATCTCTTCTAGACCTCTGTTTTTTCTCCACCCCGCGGGATACTGAGATTCTACATTGGAACGCGTTCCATTGAGTCAGTAATCTCCCGAACCTACATTCGTGGGCTTGGATTTTTAAGAGCAGCGCTTCAGTTTTTTCCTCTATTAACCCATCCTCCAATTCACTAACCCTTTCCTCTGCTTCTGTGACCCTGGCCATCAAAGCCTCTAGTTTTGCCTGCATTTGGCTCATAGAATTTTTAATTTCTGTCAGATTCGCTCTCATTTCTGTCCTTAGGGATTCTATATTCTCAGTAACCTTTTCGTTAATAGTTTTTTCAATTTTACTACTCATCATTTTGACCATCGTACTCTGAATTCCATTTTTGATACTTTGGTTACATCCATATCCATTATTTCTGTGGCAGAGGCCACAGACTCACTGCTTCTTTTCTTTGCTGGGGGCTTCTCCTTCTTGTCACTCTGATGAGGAGAGGTTGCGGGGTTGTCCAGAGCCCAAATTATTGACTGGGTCCCAGGCGCCCCTTGTTTTATAGGGATCTTAGGGATGTGATTCTTCTTTAAAGATTTTATTTATTTATTTATGTGGCAGCCAACCAGCGAGAGAGGGAACAGAAGCAGGGGAGTGGGAGAGGAAGAAGCAGGCTCCCAGCGGAGGAGCCGAGGGGACTCCTTTCCGGAACGCCAGGATCCGCCCAAGCTGAAGACAGGCGCTCAATGATGCCACCCAGGCGCCCGGGTTGTGGGCTTCTTGATTTTTCAGCCTGCCTTCTGTGTTCTGGGAGGGGCCTGCCAGCGCCGATACCAGGCAACCCTGTTTGGGTAGAGTCTCCGTCCCCTGCAGGGGGGGATGGGGCACTCTGAGCCCGGTATTTCCGGCTTTTGTTCTCTGGCGGCTTTCCTGGCGGTTGCTGTGCCTCTCTGAGAGTCAGAGAGCAGTGGCCGATCTCAGCCTCTGTCACAGAACAGAGGGATTGCGGACCGTTCTCCACTGGTGTTCTGGCCACTTTAACTCTGTTTCTGTTGGTGCTGCTCAACCCTGCAGCGTCCCGGGATGTGCGCCCCACACCCGGCGTCCCAGCCCTCACTTCCAGGGCCTGCGCGTCTCTGTCCTTTGTGTTTCTAACGCCGCCAGCCGCCAGCTGCCCCGCGCGTGCTCCGGAAGCTCCCGGTCTCAGTCTGGATCCAGTGAGCGCACCGGGATTCTGGTGTTCCGCGAGATGCCTGGTGGCACGCGCACCCGGCTCACGGTCTCAGTCTGCTGTTTTGCAGGTGCCGTCCGCGAGCCCCGCCCACTCTCCCGTGCAAGTGGCTACCGCTTCCCGGCGCCCGAACGCAGCGGCTCCCTCCCCCTTCCGTTTATCTTCCGATATCTGTGCATGGTTTCATGGCTCCCCGCTTCGTACCTCAATACTCAGCGCTGGAGATGTTCATTTGTAGAGATCCAGATGCATCTTCCTGCGTCTCAGGCTGGTTCCGTGGTTGTTTAGGCTGGTCTGGTACCTATCCAGCTGGATTCGGGGGACTGGCTGAAAAAGGTGTCTCCTACTCCTCCGCCATCTTAACTCCCTCCCAGACACACTAGATTTTAAACCAAAGACTGTAATAAGAGATGAAGAAGCACACTATATCATAATAAGTTGGTCTATCCAACAAGAAGATCTAAAAACTGTAAATATTTATGCCCCCAACTCAAGAGCCGCCAAATGTATAAATCAATTAACAAACATAAACTAATTGATAATAATACAATAATAGTAGGGGAATTTTAACACCTCATGCACAACAATGGACAGATCATCTAAGCAGAAGATCAACAAGGAAAAACTAGCTTTGAATGACACGCTGGACCAGATGGACTTCACAAACACATTCAGAGCATTTCATCCTAAAGCAGCTGAATACACATTCTTTTCGAGTGCACATGGAACATTCTCCAGAATAGATCACATACTGGGTTACAAATCAGGACTCAACCAGTACAAAAAGACTGAGATCATAGTTTGAATATTTTCAGACCACAATGCTATGAAACTTGAAGTCAACCACAAGAAAAAATTTGGAAAGACCACAAATACATGGAGATTAAAAATATCCTATGAAAGAATGAATGGATTAACCAGGAAATTAAAGAAGAAATTTAAAAATACATGGAAGAAAATGAAAACATGACAGTCTAAAACCTTGGGGATGCAGCAAAGGCAGTCATAAGAGGGAAGTATGTAGCAATACAGGCCTTCTAAAAGAAGCAAGAAAAGTCTCAAATACATAACCTAACCTTACACCTAAAGGAGCTGGAAAAAGAAGAGCAAATAAAGACTAAAAGCAGCAGAAGAAGGGAAATAATTAAGACTAGAGGAGAAATAAATGATACAGAAATTTAAAAAAAAAAAACCAGCAGAACAGATCAATGAAACTAGGAGCTGGTATTTTGAAAGAATTAATAAAAATGATAAACCCCTATCCAGACTTATCAAAAAGAAAAAGGAACCAAATAAATAAAATCATGAATGAAAGAGGAGAGATCACAATCAACACCACACAAATACAAACAATTATAAAAGAATATTATGAGCAATTAAATGCCAACAAATTATGCAATCTGAAGGAAACAGATAAATTCCTAGAAACATACAAACTACCAAAACTGAAACAGGAAGAAATATAAAATTTGAACAGACCCACAACCAGCAAAGAAATTCAATTAATAATCAAAAATCTCCCAACAAACAAGAGTCCAGGGCCAGATGGCTTTCCACAGGAATTCTCCCAAACATTTAGAAAAGAATGAATACCTACCTTCTGAAGTGTTTCCAAAAAATAAAAATGGGAGGAAAACTTCCAAACCCATTTTATGAGGCCACCATTACCTGGATTCCAAAACCAAAGACCCCACTAAAAAGGAGAATTACAGACCAATATCCCCAATAAACATGAATGCAAAAACTCTCAACAAGATACTAGCTAATCAAATCCAAACATACATTAAACGTCTTATTCCTATGATCAAGTGGGATTTATTCCTGGCCTTCACGGGTGGTTCAATAACTGCAAATCAATCAATATGATACACCACATTAATAAAAGAAAGGATAAGAATCATATGATCCTCTCAACAGATGCAGAAAAAGCATTTGACAAAGTACAACATCCTTTCTTAATAAAAACCCTCAAGAAAGTAGGGATAGAAAGAACATACCTCAACATCATAAAGACCACATATTAAACACCCAAAGCTAATATTGTTCTCAATGGGGAAAAACTGAGAGCTTTTCCCCAAAGGTCAGGAACACGACGGGGATGTATACTCTCACCACTGTTGTTTAACATAGTACCAGAAGTACTATCCTCAGCAATCAGACTATAAAAAGAAATAAAAAGCATCCAAATCAGCAAGGAATAAGTCAAATTTTCACTCTTCTCAGTCAACATGATACTCTATGTAGAAATTCTGCAAGACTCCACCAAGAGAATTGCTAGAAGTGATACATGAATTGAAGAAAGTTGCAGGATAGAATATCAATGTACAGAAATCTGCTGGATTTCTATATAACAATAATGAAGCAATAGAGAAATCAAGGCACTGATCCCATTTACAATTGCACAAAACCATAAGATACCTAGGAACTAACCTAACCAAAGAGGTAAAAGATCTGAACTCTGAAAACTAAAGACCACTTATGAAAGAAACTGAAGAGAACACAAAGAAAGGAAAAAATCGCATGCTTATAGATTGGAAGAACAAACATTGTGAAAATGGCTATACTGCCCAAAGCAATCTACACATTCAATGCAATCCTGTTCAAAATACCACCAGCATTTTTCACAGAACTAGAACAAACAATCCTAAAATTTGTATGGAACCAGAAAAGACCCCACCCAAATAATCAAAGTAATGTTAAAAAAGAAAAGCAAAGCTGGAGGCATCAAGATTTCAGACTTCAAGCTGTATTACAAAGCTATACTTATCAAGACAGTCTTGTACTAGTACAAGAATAGACACAAAGATGAGTGGAACACAACAGAGAACTCATGAATGGACCCACAACTTTATGGTCAACTAATTAATACAAGGCAGGAATGAAAATCCAACGGAAAAGACAGTCTCTTCAACAAATGGTAGTGGGAAAACTGGAGAGCAACATGCAAAAGAATGAAACTAGACCACTTCCTTACACCATACACAAAAACAAATTAAAAATGATGAAAGACCAAACGTGAGACATGAAACCATCAAAATCTTAGAGAACACAGGCAGCAACCTCTTTGACCTCAGCTGCAGCAACTTCTTACTAGACACATTGCCAGAAACAAGAGAAATAAAAGCAAAAATTAACAACTAGGACCTCATCAAGATAAGCTTCTGCACAGCAAAGGAAACAATCAACAAAACTAAAAGGCAACCTACAGAATGGTAGAAGATATTTGCAAATGACGTATCAGATAAAGAGCTAGTATCCCAAATCCATATAGAACTCATCAAAATCAACACCCCAAAAATAAATAATCCTTTTAAGAAATGGGGAGAAGACATGAACAGACATTTCCCCAAGATGACATACAAATGGCTAACAGACACATGAAAAGATGCTCAATATCACTCATCATCAGGAATACACAAATTAAAACCACAATGAGATACCACCTCACACCACACAGAATGGCTAAAATTAACAACTCAGAAAACAACAGATGTTGGCAAGGATGGAGAGAAAGGGAACCCTTTTTCACTGTTAGTGAGAATGCAAACTGGCACAGCTACTCTGGAAAACAGTATGGAGTTTCCTCAAAAGGTTAAAAAATAGATCTACCCTATGATCCAGCAATTGCACTACTAGGTATTCTGTCAAAGGATACAAAAATGCTGACTTGAAGGGGCACGTTGCACCCCAATGTTTATAGAAGCACTATCAACTATAGTCAAATTATGTAAAGAGCCCACAAGCCAATTGACTGATGAATGGATAAAGATGATGAGATATGTATTTACAATGGAATATTACTCAGCTATCAAAAAGAATGAAATCTTGCCATTTGCAACAATGTGTGGATGGAACTACAGAGCATTATGCTAAGCAAAAGAAGTCAGAGAAAGACAAATACCATATGATTTCACTCATACGTGGAATTTAAGAAACAAAACAGACGAACATAGGAAAAGGGAAGGAAAAATAAAATAAGATAAAAAACAGAGGGAAGCAAACTATAAGAGACTCAACTACAGAGAACTGAGGGTTGCTGGAGGGGCGGAGAGTGGGGGTATGCACTAAATGGGTAATGGGCATTAAGGAGGGCATTTGTTGGGATGAGCACTGGGTGTGACATGTAAGTGATGAATCACTAAATTTTCCTCCTGAAACCAATAGTACCTTACACGTTAACTAACTTGAATTTAAATTTTAAAAAAAGAAGAAGAAGAAGAATCTCATACTCACTTCACTCTGACTTCCCAATAGGATAATTTTATGATGTTTTGTCATAATTTTCTCCTTTACTGGAGTAGTATAAAAAAGCTCCCAATTGTAGTAACTGCAACTCTCATCAGGGTGAATAAACTACTTTTTGTAAATGTGTGACACATTTGAAAAATGGACTCTAGGGGCATCATTTCATGAGCTGCTTTGTGTTCAGTTACCCCTGAGAGAGCCCAGGTCACCAGTATGAAGTTGTCTTAGGGAATCTTATATTTTACCTAATGTTCCATTATATGAAGTCTAATGTAATAAAATAATCATTTATTACTTCAGTAAGTATATAGTGTTATCTTACTATGTTCCAGGTAGTGTGCTAGACACCGTGGTAAATAAAAACAAATAGTTCTTACCTCATGGAACTCATAGTCTAGTGGATCATACTCACTTTTAGAAATAAGGATTTTTAAAATATAATAATTTATATCTATTACATGAATATTTGTGAACCATCTTAAAATCAGAATTTTAGAGTTAATGGAGATCCTAAGAGACAGTCCAATCTCACTCAGTATTCTGACAAAAGAAGGTAATTCTCAGAAAAGTCAGAAAAGTGGTTACTTTTTGAAACAATATTAAAACCCAGACTTCCTGACCATCTAGTCAGTACTCCTTGAATCAAATCATGTTACCTCCCTTCTACTCATCCAGCAAAGTGACTGCTTATCTTCTGCTTTCGTCTTCCCTCCACAAGCTTCTCCAAATTAAGACCATAAAACTGAGCATATGCACACCTCCTAAGCTTAATGAATACTGAGCTTTCTCCCAAATATAAGTGTAGACCACACTATAACAAGTACCAAAAAATATTTTATTGGAAAATTGTACTGCTTATTTTTTTTAACATAAAATACAGAAGACAAAGGAGGACCCAGTTTCCAATATAGCTTCTTCCCATTATCTTATTAAGACTGCAGTCATCTAATAAAGCCAAGTGGCACAGGAACAACAGGCATCTACTAGCTGTAATTATATCTGCTCATGCTCCTACTCCAGAGGCTAGTGATTGAACAGGGAACATCAGAGAAGTAAAATCCAATTCTTTTTCTGGGCTTCAGCATTAATGTGGTATTTCGTAAATACCTGAACTACCCTGGTATTCCTAAATCACCTACCTCCCAACAATACAACGTATCACCTTCATGCAGCTCTAGTTTCAGTGGAATAAAATATTCCACAAAGGCCCACCTCAAAACCAAATTCAAAGCTAAAGGCTTCTCTTTGTGTTAAATATGTACTACAATATCTGAGACATCTGAAAATAACTCTGATTCAGCTTTCTAGATGTTGCACTTTATTTTTTCCATCAACTACAAAAAAAAAAAAGTTTACAAGGAATGTTCTGGCTGCCAATGCGTATTTGGTACATAACTAAACCTGGCAATTTGACCATGTATTCCAGAAAATGGCAAAAATTACAATGTAGACTTTTTGGGTCACCTAGGTAAAAAGTATAATTTTTTTAGATTAAAACTCCCTAATTCCCCCCAAAAAAAATTGTTTTTAAGAATTCAATGGAATGGTAACTAACAATGGAATGGAAAGCTCAGTATAGTTAAGTGTAATAAGTACAGCCTTTTGTTTCTCATGCAAAATTAACTACAAAAGAAATTTGAATTAAAGAAAGAAGACTCACTTCAAGGGTCTAAAGAACATTTACACCATTTTCTCCATTAAAACTTAATCTCGTCTTAGTTCAAATGGGATCCTACCAGGATTTGGGATTCTTCCTTCGTAGCCTGTGATCCTATCGTTGGGAATCTACACTACAAATGAGATACTACCAATGCATAATGTAATGGTTAGATTGGGAACATAGGTTTTGAATTAAGACAGAACTGGATTTATATCCTTCATCTGCCATTTACTAACTGTGCCTTCTTGAGCAAGTTAACTAATATTACTGAGCTACAGATACTTGTCTATAAAGTGGAAATAATAATACCAACTCCATAGGGTTGCTATGAGTATTAAATAATATAATGTATGTGAAAGGTTTAACACAATACTAAAGACACTATAAATGTTCAAGAAATTTAGCTATAAGCAAGAGCAGTAGAAGAAGTAATAATAGTGGTAATAGTAGTGATTTTTGCTAAGATTTTTATCTCTCAGATGAATTTTCTAGGTGGCTAAATATTATAAACATTTATGTCAGGAGTGTAATGAACTTGGAGTTCAACAATGCTTTACCTCTATGCTTTATTAAATTAAAATTGTAAGTGTTTTATTAAACTATTATAGAAATTTTCATTTCAATACTATTTGAAGTATAATAATAAGTTATCTATTATATTTTAAAAGAATACATTATATTATGATAAATTATTAAGATACTCTCCATTTCTTCAATATAGAATCAGATTTCAAAATTGATGTTCAAGTTCAGGAAAAAAAAAAACGTTCTGCAAAAAAAATTCCAAGATTCAAAATGGTTATGATTTGACTATTGGCAAAAATGACTTAGATGCAACTGTTCTTTCCCACAAATTTATGTGGGACATTTGTCTTTGTTTTTATTTATAATTTAAAGAAAAGCCTAAACAACTGAGTATGTATAACACATTTTATCATAAAAAATAAACAATTTATATAATTATTGATGAGGTATTAGAGCAAAAGTGTTGGAGCTAGACAACTTGAATTCAAAACCCATCTGAGTATTTACTGTGTGCATGTCATTGGGAAAGTTATTTAACCACTCTATACTCTCATTATTGTAATTTCTACATTATTCTCAGACCAAGATAAGAAAATCCAACTCCATGGAAAGAACAGTTGCCTCCTATCAGTTATCTTCAATCCCATCCTCTCTAGATGAGCAAGAGCATGTATGAAACATATGTATACGTGGCACAGACCATTCTATTCTGCTTATTGAGAATTTGAATTAACTTCAGTGTGACCCAGGACAGAGATGCTTCATCTTACTTATCCTGCTTCTTGTCTTCTCATCAAAGAAGGCCATGCAGGCCTTGATTTTTAGCTACAGGAAAGCCAGGAAGGTAAGATGATTCATGAGTGGAAAGATCACATCCATTTTACCACACAAGACTATAGGGCAAGTTAGCCCCAGGATCCATTTCATATAACTTCATTATGATACTCTCTTTCTCCTATGTATATGTAATTGAATGATAAGTTCTGAAAAATCCAGGCAGGAAAATAAAAATCAAAATATACTCAAAATAATGACTTTGAGCTCCACTTAGAGAATCCTTTTCTAGGGTCCAATAAGCCACTGGGTTACCAAGTCATCTATTATACAAATATTAATGTAAATATCAAAAATTATACATATCCTAGGATAACTATAATGTCAATGTCCAGTCTTTCCAATAAAAATACATTGGCAAATTGCAAAGCAGTAATGAGATGACAAAAAGGGTCAGTTATAGTAAAGAATCTGGGTCTGCTTCTCTGACTGCTTACTTAGCTACTGATCAATTCTACAAGGCCGAAAAAGTAACAGCTTACATAGGTTCCCTCTATTCTTGGGTGTAGTTTCCTTTTTTTTTTTTTTCAAGTTTTTATTTAAATTCCAGTTAGTTAACATACAGTGTAATATTAGTTTCAGGTGTAGAATTTAGTGACTCATCACTTACATACAACACCAGTTGCTCTTCACAATAAGTGCCCTACTTAATATTTATCACCAGTTTAATCCAACCCCCCCACCCACCTCCACTACAGTAACCCTCAGTTTGTTCTCTATAGTTAAGAGTCTGTTTTCCGGTTTGCCCCTTTTTTTTCTTTTTTCCCCTATGTTCACCTGTTTTGTTTCTTTTTTTTTTTCATTAATTTTTTTTTTTATGTAAACTTCCATGACTCATTACTTGCATATAACACCCAGTGTTTCGTTTCTTAAATTCACTTCTTACTAGATATGACCCCTGAGGCAAGGGAAATAAAAGCAGAAATAAACAATTGGGACTTCATCAAGATAAAAAGCTTCTGGACAGCAAAGGAAATTACCAACAAAACTATAAGGCAGCTAGGGCGCTGGGGTGGCTTAGTCGGTTGAGCCTCCGACTCGATGTTGGTTCAGGTCGTGATCTTGGGGTCATGGGCTCAAGCCCTCGCATCCAGCTCCAAGCTTGGCAGTAAGTTGGTTTGGGATTCTCTCCCTCTCCCTCTGCCACTTCTCTCTCACTCAAATAAATAAATGAATCTTAAAAAAAAAAAAAACTAAAAGGCAACCTCTTAAATGGGAGAAGATATTTGCAAATGACATATCTGATAAAGGGTTAGTATCCAAAATATATAAAGAACTTTTAAAACTCAACACCCAAAAAGCAATTAGTCCTGGATGTAGTCTTCTCAAAAATTTTTTTCACTAAAGGCAATTTGGAAAGCAGAGAAAGAAAATTGAACCAAAGACCTATTAGTCCATTACAAATATTAGTACTTTCGATATATTCCTCTCCCATTCTTTTAAATTCTAAGCAAAAAGTTATATTTTTACATAATTTTTATTACTCTCCATAAACAAAATTGTATCCTATTTCTGTCTCTACCATAGCATGAGCATATTTCACATTAACCCAAGGTCTTTAAAAATGAAAATTTTAACAAATGCATGAAACACAGGAAAGTTCTAGTTTCTTAACTATCCTGCTATTCTTACGCCCTGCTATAAATGATGCTGCAGAAACTCAAAACAATGCACAGAGACAGCAAAACATGATCATTGAAAATGCACGATTAGGTAAAGGATTTAGAACAATACTAGCACAGAATACCCACTAAGTAAGTATTAGCTATTATCATAATTTCATAATATTCCCTCCTCCCTCCTACTTCCAGATTTTACTTATTCTAGATTATTTCCTTTAAATTCTCAGAAGTGTAATTACTGAGCCAACAGGTATAAACAATTTTAAGATTCTTGATAGAATTGCCAAATTGCTTTCTAAAAGAGACTATACAACTAATTTATACTACAGTGAGAAATACATGAAACTATCTTAACTAACCTAAGTACTGACTTTTATTTCATTTTTCCTAACTCCATAGGGTAAAAAGTATAACTTGGTTTTGGTTTAAATTACATTTCTTTGATTACAAATAAGGCAGAGCATTTTACTACACTGCAAACTAGTTATATTTATTCCTTTAAGGATTGCTAGGTGTAGACTTTTCAAAAATCTTTCAAGAACATGAAACATATTTTATCTCCAAGATCTACCATGAATTACTTGAAAGACTATATCATGGCTCAAACAAGAGTATTTGTGGAGCAGCTGCATATGAAACTGAAAATGATTTAGTCTTATGTGTACACACACACACACACACACACACACACACACACACAAAACACTGCTTCTCCAGGTTGTGAGTGGGTCAATGCATATGTACAGAAGAATGACACTGGGCACTGACATGTTTTAAAATATTTATCCAGGGGCGCCTGGGTGGCTCAGTCGTTAAGCGTCTGCCTTCGGCTCAGGGCATGATCCCAGAGTCCTGGGATGGAGCCCCACATCAGGCTCCTCCGCTGGGAGCCTGCTTCTTCCTCTCCCACTCCCCCGCCTGTGTTCCCTCTCTCGCTGGCTGGCTCTCTCTCTCTCTCTGTCAAATAAATAAATAAAATCTTTAAAAAATAATAATAATAAAAATAAAATAAAATATTTATCCATACAGAGTGAAAGTCAGTTCTATGACTCATCAGAGTGCCCTGTGATTTTTCCAAAGACTATTAACTCTCATTTATTCATTGTAATAGTATTTTGCAGAGAATACTAACTACCACTTAACAGGTATTTTTACCTTTTTCCCTAATTATCATAACCTTGGATAGCATGCAAACTAAAATACTACCTTTCAAGCCTCCCTTACAGCTAAATTTCTCCAGGTAATTAAGTTCTGGCCAATGAGATATAAACAGAAGTTTTGGGTGGAATTCCTAGAAGGCTCCTAGAAAGGAAGCCAGAATCTCTGATGAAAAAGTGACAGTATCAAACTGGCTCTCAGCTGGCTAACTTGGACTTCTTTACATGAGAGAGAAGTAAATTCATATGTTTTTAACCATTTTTTAAAAATGTTCTGCCATATACACCCAAAACATAACCCAAACTGATACACATGACCAAAATGCATTAATTTTTTTAAGATTTTATTTGTTTATTTGAGAGAGCTAGAGGGAGAGAGAGAGCACAAGCAGCGGGAGCGGTAGACGGACAGGGAGAAGCAGGTCCCCTACTGAGCAGGGAGCCCCATGTGGGGCTCAATCCCAGGACCCTGGGATCATGACCGGAGCCCAAGGCAGACGCTTAAGCGACTGAGACACCCAGGCGCCCCCCCCCCAAGGTTCTTAGTATGTGCAAAGATTCATTTAAAAGTGATTTTTTTTTTTCTGGGGCTCCTGGGTGACTCAATCAGTTGGGTGTCCAACTACTGATTTTGGCTCAGTCATGATCTCTGGGTCATGAGATCGAGCCCCACATCAAGCTCCAAGCTCAGGGGATAGTCTGCTTCTCTCCCTCTTTCTCCATCTGCCCCTCTCCCCACTCCCACTCTATGTCTCTTAAATAAATAAATAAATCCTTTAAAAATAAAAAATAAAAGTAATGGTTTTTTTCCTAGAAGTATAGAAATGCTGATGAGAAAAGTAAAGTAGAAGTAGCTAGAAGAGGTTTCCTATATAAGATAAGTAACATAAGAAAATATGGCAAACAACATATGTTAAATACTAGTGGCAGGTATTTGTGTTTCAGATGAATTATTGTCTATACATTTTTAGTACATTTCAAATGTATGATACTTAAAAGTTTTAGAATTAAAGTTGTGCTGGGGTGCCTGGGTGGCTCAGCCGTTAAGCGTCTGCCTTCGGCTCAGGTCATGATCCCGGGGTCCTGGGATCCAGCCCCGCATCAGGCTCCCTGCTTGGCGGGAGACCTGCTTCTCCCTCTCACACTCCCCTTGCTTGTGTTCCCTCTCTCGTTGTCTCTCTCTGTCAAATAAATAAATAAAAATCTTAAAAAAAAAAAAAAGTTGTGCTATACCTTAAAATAAATGATGGATATGCATCCACTAATTTATAAATCCTATATTTATTGACCACTCTTATATGCCAGCACTGTAGTAGGCATTAGCAATACATAAATAGTTCAAAGTCTATGTCTTCAATAGAAGCTTCTCAACATAGTAAGATAAACAGTAACAAATGAATAGTTGCATACAGCATGGTAAGAGCTGTGACAGAGGCATGGACACATGCAGGAAAGGGTATTAGGAGTACACAGAAAATTCCAAGAGAAGGTATCTCTTAAGGGTGAATTCTACAGAATAAGTGAACAAATGAACAAGGGATGGGATCTAAGTCTTTAGCAAAAGGAGCCATAAGTTCAAAGGCTTAAAATTGTAAGACTACATGGTAAGTGACAAGATCAGAAAGCCTTTCAGTGTGATTGGAGCACAGCATGTGCATGTCCTATGAAAGCAAATGGGGCTCAAGAGGTGTAAAAAAAGAACCATACCCTGGAAATGCCTTCTATGGCATGAGAGCATATTTAACCTAAAAATTTTAGAGAGCTACTAAAGGGCTTTAGGTAGAAAAGTACCAAAACTGAATTCATTCATTAGAAAAATGACTCCAACTACAGTACAAAGGATATACTGAACATACAACAACCATGGTCAGGCAAACCATTGCAGTAAATAGCCCAGGAGATACATAAAGGCCTAAACAGACTCAGTGACTGTAGCAGTAGAGAAAAAAAACTAGGTTCAAAAGATACTTAGTCTCTTTTAAGGCTGGTACTCAATATTTATGGAATGAATAATGAATGAACAAATAAATGAATCAATCAGTACAATAAAAATCAATAATGTAAAGAAAAGGTTATTTAAAAAATTAGACACAGTAAAATTTGAGATGTGATCATCTGAAAAAGGGAAGAGATAAGAAGACTAAGATGGTTCCTAAGATTCTAACTCAGGTGACTGAATAAAACTAACTTCAAAAGAAAATATAAGAGGGGAAGAAGTTTATAAGAACAAACTTATGGGTTCAGCTTTGAAAATGTTAAGTTTGACATATCTAAAAACATCTAAATGCCTTATAGAGAGTTAAAATTATGAATCTGGTATTCAGGAGAGAAGTTTGGACTTGAGACAGAAATGTGAATCAGGGAAATAGGTGCTGATTAAAGTCATGAAAATAGAAGAGATCACCCAGGAAGACTTAATAATGCTAGAATAACAGGATAAGGGATCTACATTTGACCTAGTTGGTAGTTAAGAAGTACTAAAGACTAGAGCAGTAACATTTAATTTTTGTCCAAGTTTGCATCATCCTATGCAAGGATGGTATAACAAGGAAATAATACAGCAAGATTAGCTTAAAAAGTTTTCCCATTAGTGTATCAATAGTTTTATACTTTAATAAAAAAAAGTATCTGACTACAAGGAATCATAAGGCTTTCTCACCTTGGGAGTTTAGATTTATTTCTCTAAGAGCATAATAAAGCAAAAAACAAAACAAAACAAAACAAAACTACTTAGAGGCAAAATAAGGCAGTAGGAAAACAAATGTTTCAACATCAGCTAAGTAGCCATAGGGAAGTTACTTTACTTCTGAGCTTTAGTTTCTACAAACAGGAGGGATAATACCTATCTTAAAAGATTGTTAATTTTTATTAAAATTTTTAAAAATATATATGATGGCATTACTAAGTACTTAGAGGAAAATATTTCCTCCTAACAGTTATGCAAACCAGGAACAACACAAGTCTCTCTGTAGCAACATTAATATTGTTTCTTTTTTATTTTAACGCCAGTGTAATTAACATAAAGAGTTACATTCATTTCAGGTATACAGTAGTGACCAAACAATTCCATATATTACTCAGTGGTCATCAGGATAAGTGCACTATTAATCCCCTTCACCTATTTCACCCAACCACCCACTCAGTTCATCCTCTATAGTTAAGTGTCTGTTTTTTGGTTTGTCTCTCATTTTTTTTTCCTTTCTTTGCTTTCTTTCTTAAATTCTGTATATGAGTGAAATCATATAATATTTATCTTTCTCCGACTGGCTTACTTCACTTAACATTACACTCACAAGACCTGTCCAGGTTGTTGCAAATGGCAAGATTTCATTCTTTTTAATGGCTGAATAATATTCAGTTGTGTGTGTGTGTGTGTGTATGTATTTATATAGATAGATACTACATTCTGTATCCTAATCATTCAATTATCTATCAATGGACACATAAGTTTACTTCCATATTTCGGCTATTATAAATAACACTGCTATAAACATATAGGTGCATATATCCCTTTCAATTAGTGTTTTCATATTCTTCGGGTAAATACCCAGTAGTGTGATACTGGATCACAGGGTAGTTCTATTTTTAATCTTTTGAGGAAACTCCAATTGGTTCTTTTTTATCTCTGTATTAAGGGTCTCACTGATGTCCTCCATTCTTCTCCCAAGCCCACTAAGTATCTTAATGATCATCAGTTTAAATTCTGTTTCACTTATGTCTCTTGCTGTGATTTTGTCTTGTGCTTTCATTTGGGACCTATTCCTCTGTTTCCTTATTTTGCCTAACTCTGAGCCTACATCTGTGTTTTAGGAAGGTCAGCTACCTCTCTTGCTCTTGAAAGTAGTGGGCAGAGCACACTTTTAACAAGGTGGCGCTGGTCCCCTTCCATTGGGGACATGCCACAACTGCCATGACCAGGCCAGTTGGGGTGACTCTGCAAAGCATGCACAGGCAGGGAATCAGTGCCCACAAGCTGTTCATGTAGGTCATCTTCCTAAGGGTATGTGCAGCCACATGGAGAATGGGGCCACTCTGAAAGTGCATTCAGGTGGCCATGCAGTTTTAACAAAGTGCACAGATCCTCCACAGGAGGTGACCAGCCACTGCCCTCAGGACCTAGAACCTGCAAAGCATGCAGTCAGGAAACTCAGTGTTGGCAAGGTTTGCACTGGTGGTCTGGGGGAGGTGACCCGAACCATGGGAGTCAGGCAGTCTTTGCTGGAGGGAGCAGGGCATGGTGTAAGCAAATTAGGTAGTGAATGTGGGTGTGGTGCTGGTTCCAGCAGGTGGCCAAGTGTTTATGCTGAGGGGGAAGGAGGGAAATGGCCCAGGTCCACTCCTTTGTTCTTAGAGAAGTCCCTCAGTGAACTGAGCTGAGATTAGTAAATAACTATTACTCCCATATGCCCCAGATGTTTTTCAAACTGCTGTTTCTATATTATTTCTTGTGCTGTCTATTTTAAGGGCTGGGACTCAGCTTCCTACTACCTTCTGAGCTCCCCCAGAACAGAGAGGGCTCACTGTTAAAGTTCCAGGATTTAAATCCCGCTGGTTGTGAGAAATTATGAAATCCAGCCCCTCCGATTTTCAAAGCCAAATGCAATGGAGATTCAGCTTCCCCATGCAGGCTCCCTGGTGTGACAGTCTGCTTCTCATCCAAGGCCACGGCTCCCTCCCTCCAGTGGCCAGACCCATGGTGTTTAGCTTCCCACTGCATGTCCATCTTCACCCTTCCTACCCTCTTCAATGTGGCCTCTTCTCTACATTTAGTTGTGGGGGTTTTCTGCCAGTGTTCAGGTCATCTTCTGGATTATTTGCACTGATTTGAGTGTTATCTAGTGGTGTCTGTGAGATGAGGAGAGTTTAGAGTCCTACACCACCATCTTCCCCACAAGTCTCAGATCTCATGAAATTTGAAAACCTGAGAGTCAGAAGGGGTGAAAGATATAGTTAAAAGCTGTGATAATCACTAGCTGAACTGAATTCTCTCAGTCAGTTCCTAAGCTATAATGTGATAGTAAGTTAATTTTAAAAGCTACATAACTCCTTGGAACTATGACCTCTACTCAGTTATAAGTCTTTGTAGGGCAGAGACTATTGTCTTTTATTTCCGTGTCTGATACTAGGCAGAGTTGAATGAATATGAAAATGGTGCAGAAATTTACAACATAAGGTACTGTATTATTTAATCATAATAATTGATAAAAGTTTTAAGCACTTTATGTTTTAAATACTTTACATGTATCATGTCACTCAGTCTTCATAATAACTCCATAAGGTAAGTAATATTGTCTCCATTTTATAGAGAGAGAAACCAAGGCCCACAGAAGTCAACTGCATATCTCAAGATCACCTGGGTATTAAGTGGCAGAACCAAGCCGTGAAAGAAAGACACAATCTGGGAGTGGCGTACAATGCTGCTGCCAGCCCATTAGGTACCTTTGTATGAATTAGAAAGAGCAGTTTCTTTGGGTAGAGAGAGCTCTTTGCCAGGGTGCACAGCTTGGTAAGCCAAAGGCTAGACTTTAAACTCCACTCCCCCCTTGCTGTGAATACTCATAAAGTAAATCACCTGCACAACTCTAAATAGCAGCCCTGATGTAACAGTCCAGCAAATGAACTGTTCATTTGGTTCATCCAGTCATTTAGAGCTCTGTTGTCCAATATGGTAGCCACTAGCCACATATGGCTATTTAAATTTAGTATTCAGTTCCTCAGTCTCACTGGTTCACTAGCTACATGTAGGTAGCAGCTACCAGTGCAGATATTACAGAACATTTCCATCATTATAGAAAATTACTCTGGACAGCACAAATTTAGAATATACATGCAGGGGTATTAGAATGTTTATAGATACTAGGCTTGAATTTTTTATTATATATATACATATACATATATATATGATCTATCCCAATCATCTCCATTTATTTCTTGCATTCCTAAGATTATTGCAAAAAGTATGTGCATAAGACAAGAATTTTTTAATGACACTTCAACCTTATTTTACTGAATTTTCAGTATAGTGTGGATCTGAAGGAACTGGGAGAAGGGAGCAAGAGATATAAAAAATTCTTCATAGTACAGAAATAATGATTATTTATGGGAAGACTGAAAAAAGTGAGTGGAATAAAACTATGCATAGAAGAAAGACAATTTTCTTATAAGTATTGTTACAGCATCAAAACTTTTTGACTTCTTTGTATTACTTGCAAGAAAATGTCTTATGAAGGCATCTTAGGCAGACTCTTCAAAACACATTTGGGACATTTTCCTGGACTCTTAAAAGAATATTAGAAAGGAGAACTATGATACATAAAAAAACTTTCACTGCTTTTAATTTAGTGCTCCATAGCACCAGAAACATGTAGACAAGTTAGAAGAAACTCAATGAGGAGCAATAGAATTATTAGAAAAAGGGGCGCCTGGGTGGCACAGCGGTTAAGCGTCTGCCTTCGGCTCAGGGCGTGATCCCGGTGTTCTGGGATTGAGCCCCACATCAGGCTCCTCCGCTGGGAGCCTGCTTCTTCTTCTCCCACTCCCCCTGCTTGTGTTCCCTCTCTCGCTGGCTGTCTCTATCTCTGTCAAATAAATAAATAAAATCTTTAAAAAAAAAAAAAAGAATTATTAGAAAAAGATACTGATTTATGAGAAAATATTAATATATAAATATATTTGGTGAAACCAAGTGATTTTTAAAAGATCATAATAACTAAATACAAATAAATGAGGAATATAAACTTTATTTTTTTAAGTTTATTTTATTTTATTTATTTATTTGACAGAGAGAGAGAACGAGCAGTAGGGGGGGCAGAGGGAAAGAGAGAGAAGCAGACTCTCTGCTGGGCAGGGAGCCCAATGATGCAGAGCTCCAGCCCAGGACCCAGAGATCATGACCTGAGTTGAAGGCAAAGGCTTAACCAACTGAGCCACCCAGGCACCCCAGAATATAAACTTTAAAGAAAATATTTAGCAATGATGTAAGGGTATAACTTGGACAAATCCAATAATAAAAATGAGGCCAAATTTAAGAGAACTTGAAAGAATAGATTTCAGAAAGCACTATTTATTTTCAAGCATGGAAATAGCCTTTCTTCAGCTGATAAGTGGCAAGAACAGTGCACATTACTTAGCACTGAACTTTTTTTAATTTAAAGTACTAAAAAAAAAAACTTGGAACAGGAATTTGGTACTGATGATCTAGCATTCTATTTTCTCTTAATTTTGGTTCTCATAATGCCATAATATATCATCAGCTTTTTCTAGAAATGGTTTTTATGACCCTAATAGGATATATCCAAAGAGATAAACTAACAGGTTTCCTCCTAGAAGGAAGTAACATGTGTGCTGATGGAGTTCATTCAGAAAGGAGTTCACACTTACTCCTACTATCCTCTCCAATATCCACCTCCTCATTGAATTCTTTTGACATATTTTTAAATACATATGGTTTAAATTTTTAAAGGAAAAAAATATCAAAGTAAAAGAAAAAAAAGAATAAACTTGGTAAAAACTAAGAAAAATATATATACAAGAAATACTTTTCTTAAACATTTAAACCTATACAGAAGCCTACATGGTAAACTGGGTACATTTGTTTTTTAATAAGTGTTTCATATCTTAGAGATTCCAAAGATATCAAATGATGTGGTAGTTGCTATAGAAACCATTCTTTTTTAATGAAACTCAGATTAAATAACCTACATAAAACAAATTCAAATTTGAAATGCAATTACTATTCTAAAGCATATTTACATATTTGATTTTATAATGGTTACAGAAAATAAGATAAAATATTAAGAATATCTTTTATGGGTGCAAAACCAATGGCAGTTACAAACTTAATTGTGACTCTGCCCTTAAATACAATAGTGTTGGAAATAATGAAATTCTACTTTGTAATAAAAACTCATACAAACTCTGTACCATTCTACTGCTACTTGAAAAAGTGCTCATTTGCATGCAGTGAAACATTTCTGAAATTTATCATTTTGCATAAATGGTATAAATTCAGGGTAAGTATAAAAGATTCTCAAAAGCTTTGTCTATGAGATCAATATTAAGAAAATGGTCAGCAAGTAACCACTGAAATTCCTCAGCAGATGAGATAATGTAACAGAATGTGCAAGAAAGGGTCTACCTATCTAGTACTTTCTCCTAAGTACTAGAGGGCTGCACACTCCTGTCTTACCACTTGCCATACTGGAAATTTCATAGACTTCAGAATCAAACAAAGCAAGCTTCAAATCCCAGCTCTAACATTTATAAACTATGCTTATTTTGTGAAAAACTTAACCTCTCTAATCCTATAAAACAAAAATGATACCTGTCTTACAGGATCAACACAAAGATTAATAACATATTGTGTACAATGTCTAACATGGTTTCTGCACATATTTAGTGTTCACTGCCTGACAGCTTATATTATTATTACTATTACTACTAAAATAATTACTGTTACTACTGCTGCTGTTGCAAGTGCTATAACAACAAAGCAAAGCCTATAGTAACCTTTTCAACTTGTTTCTTTTTTTTTAAACACGTCTGTACAATCTTCCCAGTGGATGCATTGAAAGGCAGGGTAAGGGATGCCAACTGTGGCTATTTAATAGAAGTGACTAGAATCTGGCTGTAGAACTAACCTGCAAGAGTTCATCTGAATACCCTGGTTATCTCACCAACTCCTTCTGTCAGATATATTAGAGGAGACAGGCTTCACTCTGTAAGAGCTCCCCAAAATAGAGACAACTAACAACTAGAATTTCTCATTATTTAATTAATCTTTTCAGTTCAAATTGGAATTTTTGTTTATTCATTCTTTCCTCAGACACACGTTCCCTGACCACTTGAGAGTAGTATGCAACCTAGAACATAAGAGCTGCCCAAAGATTTTTTTTAAATAACTAAAAAGAAACCTATTACTACATGAAAGGTATGGTATCTTTTGAAGACATGACAATATATAAACATAATACGACAAGGACAACCTTCCTTTTATGTAATAGTCTAGTCTAGGAGGTAACTAGGGAGTTAAAATGTTATCTACATGATACCTGTATTAGAGAGATATTAACTTTCCTAGTGGAGATGCAGATAAAGTACCATAATAGTTCAAAGGAGGGAAACTACCTCTAACAAGGACAATCACTAAGAAGCTCATTTTACTCATCTTTGTAATTCAAGCAAAACTATCCTCAATTTTGGAATCCCTTAGCCATTTTCTGATTAGGTACCAATGACACTTTCTCATGTAAAATAGCTGTTTAAAAACTCAAAATAGTGCCCTCCCAGATTCACTTAAGCTTATGCTACAAAATGGCATCAGTATCATAGAGCTTTACAGTGACTTCAAATAGTCCTTCAACAATAGATGATTCCTATAATACTTTTTTCTTTTAACCATACACATAGTTTAAAAATATGATATTCAGCTCCATGCTTCTTCATCCTTGATCCCAGTCCTCTTTTAACCACTTCGGACAAATCTACACTAGATATTCCATATCTCTTAAATAGTATGTATACTTTTCAATATCTTAACATCAATTTAGGAGCTGTATTGTAATATCCTTCTGTAAAAGACTAGGCTTTGATTCACTTAATAGATACATACACCTCTCTTTGCCAATATTTTTGTAATTATAGGTTACCTTTATAAAATTGTATAATAAACTCGTATAATAAACTCACATTTCAAATTTCTTGTTTTCTTAAGACTAGTTTCCTTCTCAACTCTCTTCACTGTCAGATGAAGATATTGTCCCTACTCTTCCCTCATTCTGTCATCTACTTCACTACCTCCTATCTTCCATAAGCTATATTTTCAAACTGTCAGAGTTTTACATTCTTTAACTTTTATCTTATTTTCTGTAAACATAATGACAATTTCTATGTTCTCTCTAAAAGTTGACTATCCATCAACACCATTTGAAACAGCAAAACAGTTTACTACAGGACCACAGAATATATTAGGATAGCATTTCTTTTTTTATGGGCGCAATGCCATAAGCCATAGACCATTTGAAGAACAGCATTTTTGACATTATGATAAAACATGTTCTCTTTTCTCACACTCCATCAATTGCTTTAAACTGCATCACATTTTCTTTTACTTCATTTTAAAAAATTATTTGTGATGTGTTTTATTTCTTCCTACTTTTTTTTTAATAGACTTTCTGTTTTTTCTTACTGACAAATGAGTAAGTATCTTCAGCAACCTATTGCATAGGAACCCCTTATTCTTCCAAGAATCCTCTCTTTCCACTCTAATCTGGACTGATCCATTCTCTAAGCTTGCTGCTTAGCTATCAATTTCTGATTTTCCTTCACTATGTTCTGGGATTGGATCTACTTTTCTCTTTCATCACATTCTCCTTAATTTTGCTGATTTATATATATATTACACTTGCTGAGATCGAGATTCAAATTCTGACTTCCTACAGGTCTGAACGTAACCTTAATTTAACCTTACATTTACTGAAAATTTTAATTTCTTTCAGAATTTCAAAGGCATTATTCCACTACTTTCTGGTTGAAGATAGAATTTCACTGCAGAGTTGTTTACATTAGGCAAAACTAGAAAAACTAAATGCCCATCAATAGCAAAAAATGAAATAAATTATAGTATACCTAAACTATAAACTATTCAGTCATAAAACATGATTAACAGTGTGAAAATACGAGAGGAGAGAGTTAAGACGGCAGACGACTAGGGGGACCCTCATTCAAGGCCTCATACCTTGAATACAGCTAGATAAATATAAAATCATTTTGAACAACAAAAATATCAATCTGAGCACTAAGAGAGCACAACTGCAAAAGTGGAGGAGGCAAAATGCTACATAATGGAAGGTAGGAGCTCCAGAGAGTGGATTTGGTGGGGAAGAGAACTGCAGGTGCTGCAAAGGGAAGAGAGCCCTGATGATGGAGAGAGGAGCCAGAGAGAGACGGAAAAAAAGAATGAAAGAATGCACATGGGACTGCACAAGAAAAACGCTTCCCCGAAACTACTGGCTGGGAAAAGGAGAGGGGCTGACCACCGGAAATTCTTATAAGCAGCATAGTGCAGACTATAGCTTTGCAGGTCCATGCCATTGCCAAGGCCATGACTGGCAGGCTTGGCAGTCCTCCAGTGAGTAAGAAGGGTGGAGATCTGGGAGCAGGCAGTATGGTCTGAGGATCCTCTGGGTCACCAGGAGAGAAACAGTTTCCCTCCTTGGAGTGATTTTGGGAGTGGTACCACAGCCTCTCCAGGGACAAAAGACCTGGCAGGTGCCATTGAGCTGCCACATTCACTAGCATAGAAACAGAGAGACCAGTTGAAGACCACAAACCTTGGTGCCAGGTTTTGGCTGTGCTTTACCACAAACTCTGAACCATGGCACAATCATGCAACCAAATACCAAGACAAACCAGCAAACTGCAGAAGCACAGCAAACCACCACCTCTTGCCCCCCATTCCCCAACCAGAGGATCAACGTGGGTCCACACTGCATGGATCTGTTTATTCGGAGTTTTGAAACCCAGCTGCATGCCTGAGATAAAACATGGGAGTACTGTGGCGTCTGGTAGGCGGACATCTCAGATGCAGGCAGGGTAAAAGCAGGGATCTGGCAGAAGCCAGGGACTCAAGAAGGGTGATTGTTTGCTCTTCTATTAGGGCTTGCTGAAGAGTGGCGACTACAAACTTCCCATTCCAGGGATGAGACAGCTAGCCAATGCCATCTTCTCTGCCCCCCGCCCCATCAACACTGGCTAACCTCAGTGAGCAAAACACCACCACCCAGTGCAGGGTGGAGCCACTTACACCAAGTCCTGCCCCCCTGCGCCCTGCAGGAGCATCTCCAGTACGGCAAATCCACCAGGCTCCACCCTGAGAAAACCAGCACAGACCCTTCAGACATACCAACTCTATTGATCATAGAGTGTTGCAAAGCTTCAGCTTTAGGAGAAATATGATCTAGCTTCCTTTTTTTTCCAGATCTACTTTCTTTTTTTTTTTTTTTTAGGATTTTATTTATTCATTTGAGAGAGAGAGAGAGACAGAGAGAGCACAAGCAGGGGGAGCAGCAGGCAGAGGGAGAAGCAGACTCCCTGCTAAGCAGGGAGCCCAACGTGAGGCTTGATCCCACCCAAAAAACAAATAATCCAGTTAACAAATGGGCAAGAGAGGGGTGTCTGGGTGTCTCAGTCATTTAAGTGTCCCACTCTTGATTTCAGCTCAGTTCATAATCTCAGGGTCATGAGATCGAGCTCCGCATGGGCTCCATACTCAGCATGGAGTCTCCTTGGGATTCTCTCCCTCTCCTAATGCCCCTACCCCCACTCATACTCTCTTTCTCTAAATAAATAAGTAAAATCTTAAGGAAAAAAAAAATTAGACATTTTTCCAAAGAAGACATCCAGATGGCTAACAGACACATGAAAAGATGCTCAACATCCCTCATCATCAGGGAAATACAAATCAAAACCACAATGAGATACCACCTCAAACCTGTCAGAATGGCTAAAATCAACAACACAACAAACAACATATGTTGGCAAGGATGCTGAGAAAGGGGAACCCTCTTGTACTGTTGGTGGGAATGCAAACTGTTGCAGCTACTCAGGAAACAGTTTGAAGGTTCCTCAAAGAGTTAAAAATAGAACTACCCTATGGTCCAGCAATTGCACTAGTAAGTATTTACCCAAAGGATAGAAACATAACAGATTTGAAAGGATACATGCATCCCAATGTTTATGACAACATTGTCAACAATAGCTAAATTATGGAAAGAGCCCAAATGTCCATTGACTGATTGATGGATAAAGAAGATGTAGAATGTATATATAATAGAATATTACTCAGCCATCAAAAAGGATAGAAATCTTACCATCTGCATCGATGTGGATGGAGCTAGAGAGTATTTTGTTAAGTGAAACAAGTCAGACACAGAAAGACAAATACCATAAAATTTCACTCATGTGGAATTTAAGAAACAAAACAAATGAGCAAGGTGGGGGAGAGGGGAGAGAGAGAGGCAAACCAAGGTAACCACAGAGAACAAACTGAGTTACCAGAGGGGAGGTAGGGACAGATGAATTAAATAGGTGATGGAGATTAAGGAGCATAATTGTTGTGATGAGCACTGTGTGTCGTATGGAAGTACTGAATCACTATGTTGTACACCTAAAACAATAGTATACTATATGTCAACTAACTGGAATTTGAATAAAAACTTTAAAAAAAAAAAAGAATAGACAACTGTATAAAGACTTTTATTTTTTGTTGTTGTTTTTTAAGTAGGTTCCACATAGCACGGAGCCCAGTGCAGGGCTTGAACTCACAACCTTGAGATCAAGACCTGAGCTGAGATCAAGGGTTAGACACTTAACCAACTGACCTGAGTGCCCTGTAAAAAGACTTAAAATAAAATCTAGAGTTCTTTATAGTTTGCTTACAGGTGCCTTTAATTCTCGCTCAGCTTTGAAGAAAGCAAACTTAGAAAGTGTAGACAATGCTTTATGTGAATACATATTCATATATTTCAAAGTGTGTATATGTCACTTTTATCATTTATTGCTTTAACTGACTTTTCCAATTAACTGACCAACTATTGATTCTGATTGTGCCAATAGAGGGATTTTACTCTATTTCCATTTTAAATATTTTATTTATTATATATGTTATATAATATATACATATTTATATTTGTATGACAATTTGTATGCCTGAGTTCAAATCATAGTTCTACTAATGACAAGCTACACGACAATATACTTAACATCTCTGTACCTCAGTGTCCCCATAAAGATAACAATAGCATTTACTTTATAGAGTTGTGCCAGACAGATAAATGTATGCTCTTGTAATTAGGTAAGCCTCTAGAACAGTTTCCTAATTCAGCCTATGAACAACCTAATGCCATAATTATAAATAAATCCAGGAAATGGATTCTATCCCTTCCCTCTTCTATTTTATAGGCTTTACCAGGAAGTTTCCTCCTAATGCCTTCCTTAAATTTTCCCTTTCATAATTTAAAGTCATTTGCTCAATCTATTTTAAACACACAAAGCTCACCGGATTTGACAAGGACTTGAGAGACAAACTTTTGATGTCAAAGGTAGTGATTAAATGTTTAGTGAACTTCATCGTTAAAGTAGTATTTTGTGTTTACTTGAATATTCCTTGACAGTGTTTGTTTGGGTTTTTTTTCCGAGAAGGAGAGGGAGAGAGCAAGAGAGAGAGAAAGAGAGCGGAAGCGGGGGATGGAGGGGTGGCAAAGGGATAGAGAGACACTGAGGTCATGACCTGAGCCAAAATCAAGAGTTAGAAGCTTAACTGAATGAGCCACTCAGGTGCCCCTATGATAACTTTTCAAAGAGAAAAGAAAATTAAAATTGTAAATGGTAACAGGCTGTGTACAAAATTAAATAGGATCTCAAAATGTTTTCAAACATAAAAAAAGATTAAATAGTATCTCAACACTACATAAAACTCAGTAAATTTATAATTTACTAACACTTGAACACCTACTTTGATCATCAGTATTTTTTCAATTTTTTCGTATTTATAAAAATTCATATAGAAAAGATTTTAAAGTGATGTAATATAGCCATAGATCAGTTATGTGTATTTGGCCTTGCAGTATGTACCTCACCTTCACTCCCACTCCTTGAATCACAAGGGTTATTCCAAAGCAAAAGAACAGATGAAGTTCAAATACTTCTAAAATCTTAAAAAATATATATTCTGAATAGATTGACCGTGCTTTTACCTTTAAATGTAAGTAGATATCAAATTTTGAATGAGCATTATTATGATCTCAGAAAGTCATTTTTTAAGAATTGATGAGGCTATAAATCTCATTGCAAATAAATACTAGCACTGTATCAACAAGACTCCAGGGCCATCTTTACTGAAATGTGAAAGTCATATATAAATGATCAAAATATTAGGCAGAAAATTCCTAAATCAGATAATGTCACTCTATCACCAAGCACTTATTTAATATAAGAGAACACAGGTAAGAAGCAAATACTACTGTATAAATGAATAATGTAAAAATCACATTCCATACTTTCAAGGGATTTGTAATCTATCATAAACAACCCATGTATTTGTCATTAATGATGGAAGTTTATTTGTAATAATGCATAAAATGTTTTTGGTGCTGAAAATATTAAATGACAAAAATTTTTGTTTTGTTTTGTTCCGTATTGCCCAAAGAATAAGAACATTGCAAACTTTCTACCACACTCTACCAAAGAATGAGAATAAAATCATTGCAAACTTTCAAGCTAAAGAGACTCTGATGATTATCCAAATAATTTATCAATTACAGATAAAGAAACTAAAGACCATAGATATGAAATAACTTGACCAAGTTAGTAATATAAATAAGTCCTTTGGTTAAACATGGTGTGTTGAATACTGATATTTAACACAACTCCCTTCTAAAAACTTCACTAAAATGACAGGAATGAGAGAAATTAAAAACTATATAAACCCAAAGGGAGAGAAGAAAAGGAAGTGATGGCAACAACATTTTGGAAATTTAAAAGCTAACAGAAAAATGGCAACTAAAAAGAACAAATGAAGTGCAAACCTATGGTGGCAATAGAGCAAAGCCCAGAGGCAGGCTGATTCTGACTGTAGAAGCCTAGAATCCCTCTGAAAATGGAAGTACAGATAAAGCTAAAAGCAGGAGGACTGGTTGAGACTGTATAAGAAAAATGTACTCATCAGAACATCTCCCCCAGCCCAAAAAAACACGGAAACTGCCCTTTCTCCCATCCTGGGAAACAAACAGAGATTTACTTTCTAGAAGTTTTAAAACATTTGCCAGGTTATATCCCACAACCCCAAAACCTCAGTAGTTTGGTACAGTGATAGTTTATTTTATGATTGATGATGATGATGATGATGATGATGTTATGTTAGTCACCATACAGTACAACAATGATACTTTATTCTTCTTCAGATGGACAACACTTTAGGGCAGCTATCCCCCACATGCTGGTCATATCGACACGTGGTTCACATGACTGAATTGGCAGGAATGAGTCTCACACCACCAATTAAATGCTTCTGCTCAGGACCATCACCTCTACTTCCTTTTCATGGACAAAAAGATATCACATAGACCTATCTAACCTCAAAGAAGAGAACTAAAAATATTTGTGGGAAGCATTCATGTTTACTACATTGGACTCTGGACCCAAAATTACCAGGGAGAGCTAAAAGCAGGAAAACCTTACTAAAATTAAGAAGATTAATTGAAAGTCTATGTACTAAGTCATAAATTTTCAAGCCCCCTTCCCTCATTTACCAATAAGAATTCTTGTAACCTGGTTTTTTCCCTACTAGGCAGGAAATTAAAGGATCTCTTACTGGGAAAAATTGCTAGCCAAAGAGAAACAATCTAAGGATACTTACAGTAGGGCATCCCCCAGAGAATGACCCAGCCTAACCACTCTCTCTTCACTCAACAAGCTTTACAAACACAAAAGTTCTAATCGGTTTTTTAGTGCCTCACTTTTAAATAAGGGAGAATAGCCGGAGACCACAAATGGACATTTTTATAAAGTCTCTAACAGGAAAACGAAGATAAAAATAAATAAAAAGGAGAAAAAGGAATTTGGAGAAATAAAAACAATACAGTAAATGAGAAGAACCTTTTTTATACATGTAAGCATACATACACACACACACACATACACATATATACATTGGTTTGAGGAATGGATTTGCTATTCTGTGAATGAGAGATATAAAAATGCTTACATATCATGAGAAAAGAGCCAATAGGTAGGGGCCTTTCAGCACATCCTATGGCAACTCACATGTCTGCAGCTCAGCTTTTCATAAATGATTGCTTGGTTAAATACAGTATTCTATTCTTACCTACAGATGTTCAGCTCTTTGAATGTAATGACCCTTGATCTTTGATACTTCCTTGATTCATTTAATAAGAACAGTTCTGATTATACATATTTTAGAATATTTTAAAATCAACCATGCTGTTGATCCTTACAAATACTATTTTCTCTATTTACAGATTAATATCTGAGGTTTAAAGAAGAGAATTAATTTGCCTCAAACTAGTAGATAGCAAGGTACTTATGGAGGAAAAAAGGAGAGGAAGAAAGGGAGGGAGGCAGAGAGGGCGGAAGGAAGGGAAAGAGAGATAGGGTGACAGAGCAGGGTAGAAGGGGGAAGGGGGAGAGGGAGAGAAAGAGAAAGAGAGAGAAGCCAAATTTCTTCTATTCTAATGTCTTTTAAAGTATATCCTACTGTCCTACTGTCCCTCTATTAAGGGTATTCCAGATACTATAACAAATCATGGAGATCCTATAACAGATTAATTTTATTAATTCTTTTTATCTAGATATACCTACAAAAAAGTACACAAATCCTAAGTATGAAGACCACTGAATAATCACAATAGTCACATTTGAAAGACAATTATCCACATGAAGAAACAGAACATTTCCAGAACCCCAAAGTCATCATCTTGCCCCTTCCCAATCACTATCTCCTATTCATCCCCCAAAGATAAATCCAGTTCCGACTTCTAACACTACACAGTAGTTTTTACTGTTCCAGGACTTTAAGTTAATAAAACCATATGACATATATTATTTTGTATTTCTTCCAACATTATGCTGACTACAGTTTTTTCATTCAAATTGCTGTATTCCATTGTAGTAATAGGCAAGAATTTATCCATGCGTTCTACTATCATGGACATTTAGATTTTCCTCTAATTTTTAGCTATCATAAATAATACTGCTATCAACATTTTTGTGCACATACATACATATCTAGGGAAAGGGCATATAACTAGCATTGTGGTATGCACATGTGCAGTTTAAACAGATGCTGCCAAACTGTTATCTAAGAGGTTGTACCAGTTTATACTTCCAACAACAATGTATGAAAGTTTTGACAGCTCCACATCTTGCGTGGTAGGTTCAGTTTTAAAAATATTTTGCACCAACTTATCATACATGTTTATTCAATGATACATTCTTCTAAAAAAATTTTTTTTGCAGGGCACCTGGGTGGCTCATTCAATTAAATGTCTGATTCTTGATTTAGGTTCAGGTCATGATCTCAGGGTTGTGAGACTGAGCCCCATGTCGGGCTCCACCCTGAGCACAGAGCCTGTTTAAGATTCTCTCTCTGCCCCTCTGCCCCTCTGCCCCTCCTGCCCCCTCCCTCTCTGAAAACAAACAAAACAAAACAAATATTTTGCTATTTTCCTTTCCTGAGTCTCAAAGTCCCAGAAATTTCTTACTAAACTTAGGGAGTTAACTTAGTTATGTGATACAACTACCCACAGTAAACAAGAAAATATACCTATATTCATCTATGTATTCTGAATATATCTTATACAACCAGCTATCTCCTATTCCAAATTGTTATCTCCTATTCCAAATTATACTCTTTCTTTTCTCTTCTCATATCTCTGTGTGAGAAAATGTTTGTATGATACCTGTAGTGCCTATCTAACACCATCTATCCCCAAAAGTCTACAGAAGATTTGATGGGTTAGTCACTTATTCCTCTAGGAAACCACTTCCCTGCTGCTAAAGGAAATGATCTATGTACAATACAACCACTTTAGGGAAAAAAACAGATCTATAAAACTCATCAGCATACACTAGCATGATTGCCAAATGTATTTAGTACTTTAAAATGCTTTGAAAAAAATTAAAAAATAAAATGCTTTGTTTATGCCAAATCATTAGAGTAACTCTCATTTTATCCGCAAACATCAAGAAGAGTCAGAAAGAGTCTCAACCATAAGAGTTTTGAAATTATTTATTCTACTTTCTAAGAAACAAGCCTTTTAGCCAAGGAGCTTTGGTGTATTGTTAACACTTCTACATTATCACTAGGATAACAAGAGCTGAACTATGTATCTAAAATACTTCTTCCTAAAGGCAAACCAATTCTGCAGTTTTTAACAACTAAGTGGCCAGTCTAACATATCTTTACAGACATACAAATAATCTATTATCAGTATTCAGGAAAAAATCAAATACATTTTTCAGTGCTTCTAAAAATATAAGAAGATATGTAAAATAGCAATGTAACAACAAATAATGGTGAGCATTTTGTGTTTGGTGTCATCCATCTAAAATTTGCCAAGGACATACAATGTATAAGGTAACCAAAAATCCAGAAATTTCCACTGAGCTCATACTTTGTTCAATACTATATGGGTTCTGTGAACTGTAAAGTCATCAGATTTCTCACAATGTAACTTTTTAAATTTGCTTAACAAATATTTAATTGTGTTTTACTATGTTCTTAGCACTATACTAAATACTTACAAATATTAATTCAATTAATTCCTAAAATAATTGTAGGTTAATACGCAAAGTTGGAACTCAGTTCTAACTTGACCACACAAATTCTCTTAACCACACAAATAACTGAAAATATATGTATAAATAGAACCAAAATAATTAACCCTTCTTTTCTTTTTAATAATAAATCTGGGCTATACTTGGTCTTTTGACCATTTACCTCAGGGAAGTAATTTTGATTATTTATCAAAGAAAGAAAAGTATATGCTGAGACTCAAAGGCAAGAAATATAGTTCTTTGCTATATGTATATTTAGTTTGCTTAAAACAATATCATCAATTTTATAAATATATTAAGAGAAAATAAGAAAATACATCTATCTTTGGACAATAAGAAATTCTTTTAAACAATTTAGAACTACAAAACCCAGAGAGAATAAAAATAGCTTGAACTTATTCTCTAAGTTCTCTAATTATTCTTGAATCAAGGATGCATTTTGAATCAAGTTTTTATCTGCCCATTTATCTAGTCTTTTCTAAGCATACTAAGAGTACCAACAGACAGTTTCAATGTATTTCTCAGGAGAGAAGGAGGAAATAAGAGAACTGAAAGGTCACTTAGTCAATTTCCTGCTCAAGCACTTTTTTTTCCCCTGTATTTCCCAGGGCTTTGCAGAGCTACGATAGAGACAGGTCCTCACCAGAATGAACCCTTTCCTTTAGATGATACAGAGCACTTCTGGCAAAATAAAAATATATTTACTTTATTTTGTTTTGATTTCTTAATTGAGATATAATTGACATATAACATTTTACTCATTTTAGGTGTATAACATAATGATTTGATACATGTCTATATTGCGAAATGATTACAAGCTTAGTTAATATCCATCATAACCCCTAGTTATAAATTTTCTTTTTGTGATGAGAATTTTAAGATATATTCTCTTAGCAACTTTAAAATATACAACGCAGCATTGTTTTTTCTGTTTTTTTTATTTAATGATTTTTTATTATATTATGTTAGTCAGCATACAGTACATCCCCGGTTTCTGACGTAAAGTTCGATGATTCATTAGCTGCGTATAACACCCAGTGCACCATGCAATACGTGCCCTCCTTACTACCCATCACCGGTCTATCCCATTCCCCCACCCCCCTCCCCTCTGAGGCCCTCAGTTTGTTTCTCATAGTCCATAGTCTCTCATGGTTCATTCCCCCTTCTGATTACCCCCCCTTTCTTTATCCCTTTCTTCCCCTACAAATCATCCTAGTTCTTACGTTCCATAGATGAGAAAAATCATATGATAGTTGTCTTTCTCTGCTTGACTTATTTCACTTAGCATTATCTCCTCCAGTGCCATCCATGTTGCAGCAAATGTTGAGAATTCGTTCTTTCTGATAGCTGAGTAATATTCCTATTGTATATATGGACCACAACTTCTTAATCCAGTGATCTGTTGAAGGGCATCTCGGCTCCTTCCACGATTTAGCTATTGTGGACATTGCTGCTATGAACATTGGGGTGCATATGGCCCTTCTCTTCACTACGTCTGTATCTTTGGGGTAAACACCCAGTAGTGCAATGGCTGGATCATAGGGTAGCTCTATTTTTAACTTTTTAAGGGACCTCCACACTGTTTTCCAGAGTGGCTGTACCAACTTGCATTCCCACCAACAATGTAGGAGGGATCCCCTTTCTCCACATCCTCTCCAACAATTGTTGTTTCTTGCCTTGTCTATTTTTGCCATTCTAACTGGCGTAAGGTGGTATCTCAGTGTGGTTTTGATCTGAATTTCCCTGATGGCTAGTGATTTTGAACATTTTTTCATGTGTCTGTTAGCCATTTGCGTGTCTTCATTGGAAAAGGATCTGTTCATATCTTCTGCCCATTTTTTGATTTGTTTATTTGTTTCTCGTGTATTGAGTTTGAGAAGTTCTTTGTAGATCTTGGATACCAGTCCTTTATCTGTAGTGTCATTTGCAAATATATTCTCCCATTCCGTGGGCTGCCTCTTAGTTTTTCTGACTGTTTCCTTGGCTGTGCAGAAACTTTTAATCTTGATGAAGTCCCATAAATTCATTTTATCTTTTGTTTCTCTTGCCTTTGGGGATGTATCATGAAAAAGGTTGCTTTGGCCGATGTCGTAGAGGTTGCTGCCTATGTTCTCCTCTAGAATTTTGATGGATTCCTGTCTCACATCGAGGTCTTTCATCCATTTGGAGTTTATTTTTGTGTATGGTGTGAGAGAGTGGTCAAGTTTCATTCTTTTGCATGTAGCTGTCCAGTTTTCCCAGCACCATTTATTAAAGAGACTGTCTTTTTCCCACCGGATGTTTTTTCCTGCTTTATCAAAGATTAGTTGCCCAAAGAGCCGAGGGTCCATTTCTGGGCTCTCTATTCTGTTCCATTGGTCTATGTGTCTGTTTTTGTGCCAGTACCATGCTGTCTTTGTGATCACAGCTTTGTAGTACAGCTCGAAATCCGGCATTGTGATGCCCCCAGCTTTGTTTTTCCTTTTCAACAGTTCCTTGGAGATTCGGGGCCTTTTCTGTTTCCATACAAATTTAAGGACTATTTGTTCCAGTTCTTTGAAAAATGTCCTCAGTATTTTGATCGGGATAGCATTGAAAGTGTAGATTGCTCTGGGTAGCATGGACATTTTAACTATGTTAATTCTTCCGATCCATGAGCATGGAATATCTTTCCATCTTTTTATGTCTTCCTCAATGTCTTTCAAGAGTGATTTATAGTTTCTAGAATATAGGTCCTTTACATCTCTGGTTAAGTTAATTCCAAGGTAACGTATGGTTTTTGGTGCTATTGTAAATGGGATGGATTCCCTAATTTCTCTTTCTTCAGTCTCGTTATTCGTGTATAGAAATGCAACTGATTTCTGAGCATTGATTTTGTATCCCGCCACATTACTGAATTGCTCTATAACTTCTAATAGTTTGGGAGTGGATTCTTTTGGGTTTTCCATATAGAGTATCATGTCATCTGTGAAGAGAGACATTTTGACTTCTTCTCTGCCGATTTGGATACCTTTGATCCCTTTTTGTTGTCTGATTGCTGTTGCAAGGACTTCTAGTACTATGTTGAATAATAGTGGCGAGAGTGGGCATCCTTGTCATGTTCCTGATCTTAAGGGATAGGCTTCCAGCTTTTCCCCATTGAGAATAATATTTGCTGTAGGCTTTTCATAGATGGCTTTTATGAGATACAACGCAGCATTGTTAACTATACACATGATGATGTAAATTACATTCCTGAAGTTAATTTTTTAAAAAGGCCTGTCTGCATGAAGCAAAAGAAAGAATGATCCAAATCTTTGCTTTCCTTATCTAATCAGATTTCCACTCATAATGGCCCTGCTTCCTCTGACTGGTTTCACTATTAACATAAGTATTTCTAAATCAAATACATCTAGGATGATCACACATTACCAGAACAACCCAAGAAACATCTGGAAAAAACTCTGGTTCTACAGTTGTAAAAATCTTTCCAATCCCAATTCTCTGTAAACCCTATCCTAGTTTCTTAAAAGTACTAGAAGTAGAAACTACAAAAGAATTACATATTAATACCAGACTATATTTTGTGATATGTACTCAAAAATGCTTCTTTCTCCAGCAAGCCACAACATCTGAAATTTCCATTAGAGGAAGTTCTTGAGTATCTAGATAATGCCACAAAAGTGCCTTAATGATAATATCTTATATATACAGAACTACACAATTAAACCTAGAAATAAACCTACACTTGTGTTGTTTATCAAAAGAGAAAAGACTCAGAAGTTACCATGCATGCCTAAGATTACAGAGCTTGACTGTGCTACCACACAAATTCTCAACTAAGTCTAATGTAAATACATCGCCTTAGTTCCCAAGTAGGCTGAAAGGAACAACAGATGATCGTCCATCAACATAAAATAATGGATTAATTTCCAAGAAAAGAGCACAAGACAGACCTGTGAGGGAAGAGGAGATGAGACACGTGCACTTTAAGTGGAAAGAAGGTTGATCTTTGGGAGATCTGCTGCTTGATGCCCTGGCCAGGGAGAAGAGGCTCTGATGGGCTGTCACTAATGAGGTAAAGTCAGGACAGTCAGGAACAGTAAGGAACCAGGTGGAGGAGGGGCAAGTTATATAAATAAGTAGCTTTCACTTGGGGCACCTGGATGGCTCAGTTAGTCAAGCATCGGCCTTCGGCTCAGGTCATGATCCCAGAGTCCTGGGATAATGCCCCTGTATCAGGCTTTCAGGAGGGAGCCTGCTTCTCCCTCTCCTGCTCCCCCTGCTAGGGTACTCCCTCCCTCCCTCTCTCTCTTTCTCTGTCAAATAAATAAATAAAATCTTTTTAAAAATAGTAAGTAGCTTTCACAGATTAATCTAGGCCTGTAATGCTAATCATACCATTTCTAGTACAGTCTTAGCTGGTATTTTTATTTCTTTCGGCTAAAGACCTGTTTCTTTTCCTCAAAACATACAAAAGAAAGGGCAGGTATCTTCTTGCAACTTCAGTACTTGCTCAAACACATCCAAACATGACATCAATTAACTCCCTCTATGTAGACCATTTGGAGGATTATCAGATTTCCCAACGCCATTTGTTGAAAAAACTATCTTTTTTTCCATTGGATATTCTTTCCTGTTTTTTCAAAGATCAGTTGACCTTATAATTGTGGATACATTCCTATGTTTTTTATTCTGTTCCATTGATCTAGGTGTCTGTTTTTGGGCCAGTACCATACTGTATTGATGATTACAGCTTTGTAATATAGCTTGAAGTCCAGAATTGTGATGCCACCACCGTTTTCTTTTTCAGGATTGCTTTGGCTATTCCGGGTCTCACTAAATTATACTCCTCAAACCAATATTACACTTTATGTTAACTAACTAGAATTTAAATAAAAATTTGAAAAGAAACCAGAGTTAAATAGGTAGATTTACTGAGGTCACATAATAAAGCCTTTAATAGGTGAAAAAAAATAGAGGAGTATCAGAAATCCTCCTTTGTTTTAAATGATGAAATGTTTCTTGAGTTGATTCATGGATGGAACTGGAGGGGATTATGCTAAGTGAAATAAGTCAAGCAGAGAAAGACAATCATCATATGGTTTCACTCATATGTGGAACATAAGGAACAGCATGGAGGATATTAGGGGAAGGAAGAGAACACTTAAGGGAGGCAATCAGAGAGGGAAATGAACCATGAGAGACTATGGACTCTGGGAAACAATCTGAGGGTTTCAGAGCGGAAAGGGGGGGGTAGCCCAGTGATGGGTATTAAGGAGGGCACATGTTGTAATGAGCACTGGGTGTTTCACACAAATAATGAATCATGGAACACTACATCAAAAACTAATTATGTACTATATGGTGACTAACATACATACATACATACATACATACATAATAAAAAATTTAAAAGTCAAAATTAAAATGTAAAAAAAATCAACAAGCTATATGTCTACCTCTTTACTCTTTAAAAATAAGTTCAAATATAAAATGTCATTCCAATCAGTTCTATCACGCTGAAATGCTTCAGAAATTTCCAAAGTACTACCTCTGTGTCACAGTATTAGCTCTTCACAGAAACTATAGATCTTACATTAGTTGAGTAATATAAAAATACAAGACAGCATCTGAAAAACCAAGGCACCTTTTAATTCTTTTCTGGTGGGTATACCTTCTTATCTATTTTTCTATTTCTTTCTTTCCAGAAGAATAATTTCATGATATACGTAAGGAGTGAGGAGTTGGAGGAAAGCTAGAGATCAATCTGTTAAATCTCCTGCCTCTAGAAATAACTGTATTTTTTTAATTTAAATTTTAGTTAGTTAACATACAATGCAGTATTGGTTTACGGAGTAGAATTCAGTGATTCATCACTTACATACAATACCCAGTGTTCAACACAAGTGCCCTCTTTACTCCCCATCACCCATCTAGCCCAACCTCCACCCACCTCCCTCCATCAACCTTCAGTTTGTTCTCTATCGTTCAGAGTCACATATGGCTTGTTTCCCTCTCTCCTTTTTTCTTTTCTCCTTCCCATAGGCTCATATGTTTTCTTACTTAAATTCCACATGTGAGTGAGATCATATGCTATTTTTCTTTCTCTGACTTATTTCACTTAGTATAATACACTCTAGCTCCAAGCACATTCTTGCAAATGGCCAGATTTCATTCTTTTTGATGGCTGAATAATATTCCATTTTATAGATATGGATATAGATACATAGATATAGATATCACACCTTCTTTATCCATTCAACAGTCAAAGGACATTTGCACTCTCACCATAGTTTGACCATTGCTGATATATATATGTATATGTATACGTGTGTGTGTGTGTGTGTATTGCTGGTATAATGGGTGCATGTACTCCTTCGAATCTGTATGTTTCTATCCTTTGGATAAATATCTACTAGTGCAATTGCCAGATCATAGGGTAGTTCTATTTTTAACTTTTTGAGGAACCCACAAACTGTTCTCCAGAGTAGCTGCATCAGTTTGTATTGCCACCAACAGTACATAGGGCTTCCCTTCCTCAGCAACATATGTTGTCTCCTGTGTTGTTAGTCATTCCGACAGGTGTGAGGTGGTATCTCATTGTGGTTTTGATTTGTATTTCCTGATGATGAGTAACAATTTCATGTGTCTGTAAGCCATCTGGATGTCTTCTTTGAAAAAGTGTCTATTCATATCTTCTGCCCATTTCTTAACTGGATTATTTGGGTTGGGGGTCAGATAAGTTCTTTATAGATTTTGGATACTAACCCTTCATCAGATATGTCATTGGCAAATATCTTCTCTCATTTAGAAGTTTGCCTTTTAGTTCTGTTGTTTCCCTTGCTCGGCAGAAGTTTTTAATCTTGACGAAGTCCCAATAGCTCATTTTTGCTTTTGTTTCCCTTGCCTCCAGTGACGCATTCTAGTAAGTTGCTACAGCCAAAGTCAAAGAGGTTTTTGCTTGTGCTCTCCTCCTGGATTTTGATGGTTTCCTGTCTCACATTTATATCTTTCATCCATTTTGAACTTATTTCTGTGTATGGTGTAAGAAAGTGGTCCAGCTTCATTCTTCTGCATATTGCTGTTCAGTTTTCCCAACACCATTTGTTGAAGAGACTTTTTTTTCCCCATTGGATATTCTTTACTGCTTTTTCAAAGATTAGTTGACTATACAGTTGTGGGTCCATTTCTGGGTTCTCTGTTCTGTTCCACTGATCTATGTGTGTGTTTTTATGCCAGTACCATACTGTCTGGATGACTACAGCTTTCACCATTACTATTTAACATAGTACTGAAAGTCTTAGCCACACCAATCAGAAATAAGAAATAAGGCATCCAAATAGGCAAGGAAGAAGTCAAACTGTTTGCTATTTATAGACAACATGACAATCTATGTAGAAAACCCAAAAGACTGCACCAAAAAATTGCTAGAATACATGAAATAAGCCAAGTCGCAGGATATAAAATCAATGTACAGAAATCTGTTGCATTTCTATACACTAATAATGAAGCAGCAGAAAAAGAAATCAAGGAACCGATCCCATTCACAATTGCACCAAAAACTGTAAGATATCTAGGAATAAACTTAATAGAAATGGGAAAACATTCCATCCTCATGGACTGGAAGAAAAAACATTGTTAAAATGTCTATACTACCCAAAGCAATCTACACATTTAATGCACTCTCTATCAAAATACCACCAGCATTTTTCACAGAGCTAGAAAAAAACAATCTTAAATTTGTATGGAATCACAAGACCCCAAATAGCAAAAGCAATCCTGAAAAAGAAAAAACAAAACTGGAGGCATCACACAAAATAAGTCAGTCAGAGAAAGACAAATACCATATGATTTCACTCATATGTGGAATTTAAGAAACAAAACAGATGAACAGAGAGTAAGGGAAGGAAAAATAAAATAAGATAAAAACAGAGAGGGAGGCAAACCATAAGAGACTCTTAACTATGGGAAACAAACTGAGGGTTGTGTGAGGGAAGGTGGGTGGGGGTATGGGGTAATTGGGTGACAGGCATTAGGGAGGGCACTTGATGTAATGAGCACTGGGAGTTATATGCACTAAATTCTACCCATGAAACTAATAATACACTATATTTTAACTAAATTGAATTTAAATTTAAAAAAGTTTTAGGGGCGCCTGAGTGGCTCAGTCATTAGGCATCTGCCTTCAGTTCAGGGCATTATCCTGGCTTTCCTTGGGAGCCTGCATCTTCCTCTCCCACTCCCCCTGCTTGTGTTCCCTCTCTCACTGCCTGTCTCTCTCTCTGTGTCAAATAAATAAATAAAATCTTTAAAAAAAAAGTTTTTTAAATAAAATAAAATAAAATAGTACTTGACTAGTAAACACACAATAAAAAAAACTGGAGGCATCATAATTCCAGATTTCAAGCTACAGACATAACTGTATTTTTTTTTAAGATTTTATTTATTTATTTGAATGAAAGAGAGTGCATGTGAGCCGGAAGGAGAGAAAGAGGGAGGGAGAATCTGAAGCGGACTCCACACCAAGCACAGAGCCAGACACAGGGCTCAATCCCAAGAACCTGAGATCATGACCCCAGCCAAAACCAAGAGTCAGCCACTTAACCAACTGAGCTACCCAGGCACCCCCATAACTGTATTTTTAAAATGGTTTGTAAAACGATCCAAATTAAAAATAAACATCATCAAATATTAGTATGATTTCTATAATGGCACAAAGCAATAAAAAGAAGTGCAATACCAACATGAGGATGATATTTGCTCCTCACATTTTATTTTCTTTTAGCTACTGTAACAATTTCTTGTCAATCCAAGGCTGATAGTGGTGCTAACTGTAATGCCTTAAACTGTAATGTTCTTAAAAATCATCTGTGATCTGTTAGTTACTAGGCATGTAGCCTTGGCCAAGCTATTTAACTACATAAGTCTCACACTCCTCATTATAAATATAATGATAATAATACCCTCCTCACAATAGGTCTATATTAAATAAGTTGCAGAATTCTGGAACATACAGCATATGTTCAGCACAATGATTCTTGTACTAATATGATTATGCATATGAAATTGCTGTGTATGTTCTATACTGCTATAAAATGGTAATATTATCATCACTGACATATATTAATATTGTATCCTCTTCACTATACAAAAAATCTCAAATCTAGCAGGGTCATTTGAGAACTAAATGAAATAGCACATGTAAAAAATGGTTAGCACAGAGCAAGCTTTCAATAATTGTTTGTTTAAAAATCTGCAAGTGAAAACTCCGGAAGCAGCCAGGGAGATTTAGTGTACTACCTAATCTAAACTATTATATGACTACAATATTTACATATAATAACCTTTCATTTATAGGACAACATTATGTAGTATATTAAAATCATCAATTATTAATTATTAATGTTTTGAATCCAATGACCACTCATGCAATGTTATTAGAACCAATATAATGTGAATTTCCCTTGCAGGACATTAGTCTTAGCATGTACTAAAAAATACATATGTATATAATTGTATATATATGTTATTGCTTTCAATATATCTATACAAATAATTTTATATGTCTACATATGATATACAATCTATTCTAAAAATGAATATTTTGCAATCTTTATAATAATCAGAAGTTTTATATACCCCAATTTTTCAAAATCTTTATATAAATGATTCATTTTTATTTCCAGATTACTATTTACACAATATATATCTATACTTACATTTAACCACATACACTTTCATTGGTATTACCTCCTCTCCTGGTTCTCTCAAAGTCAAGTCTCAAATATCTAACTGCATCCTCATCATGTCCACAAGGATATCCCATTACTACCTCAAATTCAACATTCCTGAAATAAACCTATCCTTCCCACAATACCATTTTCCCCATTTCCTTCCATTTATGTCAATGAATCACCAAGTTTAAAAACTCAACCCTTTTTTGATCTCTTTTTCTCTCCTCTCTGGAAACAGAGCATATAGAAGAAAGAGCAAAGGATTTTGGAGTCAACTGGATCTGAGATAGTAGTGTTTTTATTTCTTAGTAGTTGTGTGAACTTAAGCAAGTTATTACGCCATTTCTGAACTTAAGTTTCCATGTCTATAAAAATTGAACTTCATCTCGGTTACCTTGTAGGATTTTTATAAGGTTTAAACATAATGTATTTAAGGTGCTTACTAAATAGTGAGCATTCATAAATATCGATAAAGCAACTTCTCTAGCCATCAGGGAAATACAAATCAAAACCACAATGAGATACCACCTTACACGAGATAGAATGGCCAAAATTAACAAGACAGGAAACAACAAGTGTTGCGAGGATGTGGAGAAAGGGGGACCCTCTTGGTGGGAATGCAAGCTGGTGAAGCCACTCTGGAAAACAGTATGGAGGTTCCTCAAGATGTTAAAAATAGAGCTACCCTACAACCCAGCAATTGCACTACTAGGTATTTACCCCAAAGATACAGATGTAGTGAAAAGAAGGGGCACATGCACCCCAATGTTCATAGCAGCAATGTGCACAATAGACAAACTGTGGAAGGAGCTGAGATGTCCTTCAACAGATGAATGGATAAAGAAGATGTGGTACATATATGCAGTGGAATATTATTCAGCCATCAGAAAGGATGACTACCCACCATTTGCATGGATATGGATGGAACTGGAGGGGATTATGCTAAGTAAAATAAGTCAAGCAGAGAAAGACAATTATCATATGGTTTTACTCATATGTGGAACATAAGGAATAGAGCAGAGGACCACAGAGAAAGGGAGGGAAAACTGAATGGGAAGAAATCAGAGAGGGAGACAAACCATGAGAGACTCTGGACTCCGGGAAACAAACTGAGGGTTATAGAAGGGAATGGGATGAGGGATGGGGTAATCCAGTGATGGGTATTAAGGAGGGCACATTTTGTGATGAGCTGTGTCTTATACGCAACTAACGAATCATTGAACATTGATCAAAAACTTATGATGTACTATATGCTGGCTAACTGAACATAATAAAAAAAAAAAGCAACTTCTCTTCCTTCATCATATCCAGTCATCAAGAACGACAGATCCTTACTTTGAAGCATCCCCATTGTCACAACTGTTCTGGGTCCTTCTCATTTAAATTCTCAAGTTCCAGATCTCATCTACTTCCCTTATCCATGTTTGGCAATGGCCACAAAAAAAGCCAGTCTGTCCAGAGGCCTCTTCTAACCTGGCATACTAGCTCCCAATAGCACCTAAATTATTTTCCATCAATTTGGAATCCTATAATGGTTCACTCCATCCAAATTCCTTCTGCCCACTCTCCTTCATCCCTGTGATCCTTTATGATTCCCTTGTAAGTTCCCTCTGAGAGTAACTTTGATACAAATCCTCCACTGTCTCATCACTTCCCTTTCTTACACCCTTCTAATTACTCTGCTACCCAGTCTAGCTCCCCATGTCACCCTATCTTGTAACATTAATATAATCTCTAGGACTGGACCTCTTAAAGACTCTCTCCAATGTTCCTATACTCTTCATTAACTGTTCCCACCATCTCCTTACTCTAAAATCTGGCTCTCCCCAGATGGCACTATTACGCTTGCAGTCCTCTTAAGAGGCTGCTCATTTTTTCTTACTCTAGAAACTCTAGGGTGAGAGGAGGAACAGTTTCTCAGCTCCATGTTTGTTTACAGATCATTACTATTCCATCCTCATTCAAAAATGCATTCTCTTTGGTAGGCCAACTCATTAGACCAAAAATCCCCTTCTCTAAGACAGTAAGCTGCTATAGGATTTCTTGTCAGTTCTTTACTGAGTGCTGAGAATACAATGATGAATAAGGTAAATATAACAGAATGATGAGTGGGACACATTAAGTTAAATAAAATATATTAAAATTAATTTCACCTAACTTTAAATTTGCAAGTTTAAAAATAGCAAATTTCAAATTACACATGTAGATTGCTGAGCTATGACTTTCCATTCCAATGTCAAGCCTTCAATGGAAGAGGCGGTTAGCTGAATATGAATTTGGAATTTACACTCTGTGGTACCTCCCCTCTCTAGTTTTGATACTCTCTACTCTTCTACCAAGACCTAGTCTACCTTCTACCTATATGTATTCTACTCCTACTTACTAACTCCAAAAAATTCTGCATGTATTGTGTCTCTTCCTACCCAGAACAGTCTTTCCGTTCTCACCCAGAGTAGTCTGTCCTGTCATAGAATATAGTATTCTTTAAAATATTTGCTGTGTTGCCCAATGACAGGATTATAAACCCACTCAATATATATCAGGCTTGCTATAAGACTTGAACAGAAATGTGAGCAAAAGTGACATATGACATTTCTCAAGCAAAAGCTTTAATACGAACAATTGCTTGGTTCCAGTATAGTCTCACTTCCTATTGCATGAGATCAGAAATGTCCCAGATAGAAGCAACTCTATCAGCTTGGATCCTGACATGAAGATGTGTAACAAAACTACAGCTGACCCTCACAGTGGACAAATACTGGAAGCAAAAAATAAACCTTTCTTGAATGAGATCTTGCAGTTTGCAACACAGATGGACCTAGAGGGTATTATGTTAAGTGAAATAAGTCAGAGAAAGGCATGTACCATATGATTTCACTTATGTATGGAATCTAAAAAACAAAACAAACAAAAGCAGAAACAAACTCATGAACATGGAGAACAGACGGACGGATGCAGGGGAACCGGGGCAAAATGGGTAAAGGGGAGTGAGAGGTACAGGTTTCCAGTTATGGAATGAATAAGGGCTAAAAGTCACAGGGATAAAAGATACTGCATGGGGAATATAGTTAATGGTATTATAATAGTATTATACATTGACAGATGGTAGAGACCCTTGTGGTGAGCACAGCATAAGGTATAGAGTTGTCTGATCACTATATTGTACAACTGAAACTAATATAACATTGTGTCTTAACTATACTTCAATAAAATAAAGAAAGAAACCTTTGTTATTGTAAATGCCTGGAATTTTTTAGTCATTTATTATCATTGTATAACTTAGCCTAACCTGGCACTACTGTTTCCATGAAATTTTCCCAGATCAGTTTAATCCCAAGTTATTTTCCTCCTCTAAATACCTAGAGTTCAGCTGTACAACGTTTTTGGCAATTCTATTCCTGTTCTGAATTATTATTATTTAAATCTGAATAATGCATAATTGCTTAGTGGCTGCTAACATCATAAAAGCAGACAATCAAATATTATATGCCTCTTAATAGGAACACATAAAACCACTTTTGAAATAGTCTTTTAAAAAAAAGGAGCCCAAATATAGTCAGACTTCTACATATAATCAGTTGTTTACAAGAAATATAGAAGACAAAAGAATGCTGAACTATAATATAGGAAAGCAATCAGCAAAATCCAAGAAAATAACATGCTTTCTTCAAACAAACAAACAAAAAAACAAAAAGAGAAAGCTGGAGAAGGAAACCCATATATTAAATAATTCAATTCAAAACTAACTGGATATTTGATATTAAGGAATTATTATTATTTGGGATGATTTTACATATATATCAAATCATATTGGTGTGATTACAGATACACGTGTTATGTATTTATATATAGAAAGTATGTGTCCTGAAACTAATTTAACATTGTTATATTCAAATTTAAAAAAAAATTTTTAAAGAGCACATGTCTTTTAGAGATACTTACTGAAATATTTATAGATTAAATTATATATCTGTGATATACTTCATAACAGTCCTAGGAAAAGGATACTGAGTAGGAAAAATGAGTACAATTATTAATTGCTAAAGTTGGATGATGAGTGTTCTTATATTAATTATATTGTACTTTCTATTTCTGCATACATTTGAAATTTTCCATAATACAAAAGCTATTTTAAATGGAGTTAAGAACTTGCCACATAATACAGATTACTTAATAATACAATGAAACTAAGTAGTAGATAGATATGCTGATCCTATAAGGTTGTACAACCAAGTGAAATCCTGATGTCTAGAAGACTGCCTTCAATGAGGATATGGGGGAGAACATGCACTTACCTCTCTGGTGGGTTTTTTCAACATACCCTATCAGAAAGTGTGTATATATATATATATATATATGTGTGTGTGTGTGTGTGTGTGTGTGTGTGTATAATATGTGAATATATTATATATGTGAATATATTATATATGTGAATATATATATAACATATATGTGAATATATTATTACACATATATATGTGTAATATATATGTATGTATACACACAAACACATTCACAAAGATTATCTAAAATGGGGGGATCAATATTTTCTTTAAAGATTTTATTTATTTATTTATTTATTTATTTATTTGAGAGAGAGAGAGCACAAGCCAAGAGGAAAGGCGGAGGGAGAAGCAGACTCCCCACCGAGCCGGGAGCCCGATGTGGGACTTGATCCCAGGACCCTGGGATCATGACCTGAGCTGGAGGCAGACGCTTAACCAACTGAGCCACCCAGGCACCCCAGTTGCAACATTTATAAACTATGCAGGTAATATGAAATGAGTGAAGTAGACAGAGAATAAGGAATTAAAGAGAAAATGGTGAGGGGTGCAGACTGTGTATTAACAGAAAGCCTTTGTTCCCTTCTAAGGGTGGCACCAGCTACTCAGCTCCAGCCAACAGTGAAAATGCATCAATATAGGCCCAGTTTTCCCAAGTCTCCTGAATTTTCAAAAGAAGCCAGAAATTCATAGTTTTATGTGAAACTTCCCAATTTTTAAATAATTAACAACCAATCAAGTCTAATTAATTCCTTGTTTATACGCTTCATGAGCCCAACAAAATATTTCTGATAGGTTGATCCACCCCATGTGCTATCAGTATGCAACTACTAGTCTAAGCAAAACGTAATATGGCATGATGAAATGAAGGGAGATGTATTCTAGCTCTTTCCTGATAGCAAGAATGTATTTTGTTCATAGCCACTAAAATGAGAGAAAACTTCATGTAATTCACTACTACCTTTGTTGTTCCTGTTGTGTTAATAAATTATTGAAGGTAAATTGTGGGCAGTTGTCATTTATTCCTCTCTCTCATATCAAAACAATGCTTCACTAAACAAGTCTTTGGTACATTTATTTAAAAGAATGGTCATAAGCTTCAGTGTGAGTAGGTAAGTCAAATAAACCAAAAATAAATGCTTTTACCTTTGGCTTATATAGCCAATCTATGAAAAGATACAATACCCCTGGGACTTCAGGGTGGCTCAGTCAGTTAAGTGTCTGCCTTCAGCTCAGGTCATGATCCCAGGGTCCTGGGATCAAGTCCCGCATTGGGCCCCTTGCTCAGCAGGGAGCCTGCTTCTCCCTCTGCCTTCTGTTCCCCCTGCTTCTGTTCTCAATCTCTCTCTCTGACAAATAAAATAAAATCTTTAAAATATATATATATATGTATGTGTGTGTGTGTGTATATATATATATATATATATATATATATATATAATACCCCTAGACAGTCTAGGAACTATACTAGTTTCCTCACATTTATCTGAGCCCTTAAGTTTGTACTAGTTTTCTGACACATGCCCATAGAGATTGTCCACAGAGGAATTAACTGTGGAGGATTGGTAAGAGACAGAAAAGACCACCAGAGGTCTTTCACCTTAAATGCTAACACCTTTTGATTAATAAAGTATGCATTACAGAAGGTAAGAGCCTCAAGTTTCTTATGCTCCTACTTTTGGTATAGAAGGCAAATTTAAATTTAAAAAACTTATTATAATAAAAAATTATAATTAAAGTTACATTCTCAAGACCCAAGAAAGTCAATGTGGAGGAATTTGGGAACTTCCGCTCACAAATCCCGTCAAACATTCCACACACCCAAGAGTCTCTTGTGCCTGAAATGAATTTGCTTATAATCTTCTACAGGAAAATGTGCAAAATCAGGAAAGCAGGAAAGTATACACAAAAATCCTTGAATGCAAGTAATAATGTGATAACTATGGTTTAAATAAAGCTATATATACTTTTAAAATGTGAAATAATTAAGTTTATTTAAATTCCACATAACTATTTAAACTTTTTCAAAATGAATAATTTAAACTTGCAAAGCAGAGAGAAGCATAGATTCAGAATTAAGAAACGTGGAGATGAGGGCCGCCTGGGTGGCTTAATCACATGGACATCTGACTCTTTTTTTCTTTTTCCAAAGATTTTATTTATTTATTTATTTAACAGAGAGAGAGACAGCCAGCGAGAGAGGGAACACAAATAAGAGTAGTGGGAGAGGAAGAAGCAGGCTCCCAGTAGAGCAGGGAGCCCGACGCAGGGCTCGATCCCAGCACTCTGGGATCATGCCCTGAGCCGAAGGCAGACGCTTAACAACTGAGCCACCCAGGCGCCCCACGGACATTTGACTCTTGATCTCAGCTCAGGTTGTGATCTCATGGGTTGTGGGATCAGGTCTGCTACCGGCTCCCTGCTCACCAGGGAGTCTGCTTGAGGTTCTCTCTCTCCCTCTCCTGCTGCCCCTTCCCCCTCCTCTGGAATGAATAAATAAATCTTAAAACAACAAAAAAAGAAATGTGGAGATTCCCTAATGTACCCAAAGATTCCTTTACATTTTATCAAAAGCAGTTTTCTCAGATTCAGAAAACTAATATGAATAGAAAATGGATTTTAAGCCCTGATTTATCATGTTTACAGATTTGCAGTAGTCAAGAGTCAACTTTGATTTTAAGGAATCCTATACACATAAGGTTTTTTTCCTCTCAAATTGTTATTTAAATTCTAGTTAACATACAGTGTAATACTGGTTTCAAGAGTAGAATTTAGTGATTCACCACTTACATATAACACCTAGTGCTCACCGTAACAAGTGGCCTCCTTAATACCAATCACCCATTTAACCCATCACAGACCTACCTCCCTTTATCAATTCTCAGTTTGTTCTCTATCATTAAGAGTCTCTTATGATTTGCTTCCTTCTCTTTCTACCTTCCTATATGTTCATCTTTTTTGTTTCCTAAATTCCACATGACTGAAATCATATAGTATTCGTCTTTTTCTGACTGACTGATTTTGCTTAGCATAAGACATTCTACATCAATCCATATAGTTGCAAATGGTAAGATTTCATTTTTGTGATGGCTGAGTAATATTCCATTATAAATATATACCACTTCTCCTTTATCCATTCATCAGTCGATGGACACCTGGGCTTCTTCCATAGCTTGGCTAATGGTGATAATGTTGGTATAAACATGGGGTTCATATACCCCTTCAAATCTGTATGTTTCTATCTTTGGGGTAAATGCATAGTAGGGAAATTGATGGATCATAGTGCAGTTCTGTTTTTAATGTTTTGAGGGTCCTCCAAACTGTTCTCCAGAGTAGCTGCAACAGTTTTTGTTGATTTTATTGATTGTTTCCTTTGCTGTGCAGAAGCTTTTTATCTTGATGAAGTCCCAATAGCTCATTTTTGCTTTTGCTTCCTTTGCCTCTGGTGATGTGTCTAGTAAGAAATTGCTACTGCCAAAGCCAAAGAGGTTGCTGCCTGTGTTCTCCTCTAGGATTTTGATGGTTTCCTATCTCACATTTAGATCTTTCTTCCATTTTGAATTTATTTTTGTGTGTGGTGTAAGAAAGTGGTCCAGCTTCATTCTTCTGCATGTTGCTGTCCAGTTTTCCCACTACTATTGGTTGAAGAGACTGTCTTTTTTCCAAGAAATATTCTTTCCCGCTTGCTGACAATTAGTTGACCATATAGTTGTGGGTCCATTCTGGGTTTTCTATTTTGTTCCACTGATCTTTGTGTCTGTTTTTGTGCCAGTTCCATACTGTCTTGATCACTATAGCTTTGTAATATAGCTTGAAGTCTGGAATCTCGCTGCCTCCAGCTTTGTTTTTTTTTTTCTGGATTACTTTGGCTATTCAGGGGTTTTGTGGTTCCATATAAATCTTAAGGTTGTTTGTTCTAGTTCTGTGAAAAATGCTGGTGGTATTTTGATAGAGAGATTGCATTAAACGTGTAGATTGCTTTGGGTAGTATAGACATTTTAACAATGTTTGTTCTTCCAATCCATGAGGATGGAATGTTTTCCCATTTCTTTGTGTCCTCTTAACTTCTTTCATAAAGTGTTCTATAGTTTTCAGAGTTCAGATCTTTTACCTCTTTGGTTAGGTTTATTCCTAGGTATCTTATGGGTTTTGGTGCAATTATAAATGGGATCAATTCCTTGATTTCTTTTTCTGCTGCTTTATTATTGGTGTATAGAAGTGCAACAGATTTCTGTACATTGATTTTATATCCTGCGACTTGGCTGAATTCACATATTAGTTCTAGCAATTTTTTAGTGGAGTCTTTTGGGTTTTCTACATAGAGTGTCATGTTGTCTACAAATAGTGAACAGTTTAACTTCTTCCTTGCCAATTTGGATGCCTTTTATTTCTTTCTGTTGTCTGATTGGTGTGGCTAAGACTTCCAGTACTATGTTAAATAGTAATGGTAAGAGTTGACATCCCTGTCTTGTTTCTGACCATAGAGGAAAAGCACTCAATTTTTCCCACTGAGGATGATATTACCTGTGGGTCTTTCATATATGGCTTTTATGATGTTGAGGTATGTTTCTTCTATCCCTACTGTGTTGAGGGTTTTTATCAAGAATGGATGATCCTATTTCCCATAGAGCTGAAGCTCTGTAGCACTCTGTGATCAGTAGACTTGGTGCAAATAAGGGGTTTGTGCTGGTTTTCTCAGAGTGTGGCCTCCTGCACTGAATTTCAGGTGAACTTGCCTAGTAGAGATGCACCTGCAGGTTGGGGGGGGGGGGGCAGGGGGCTACGGGGCTTGGTGTAAGCAGCTCCAGCC
>NW_024423564.1:64338003-64357595 GCF_017311325.1 Ursus maritimus | reverse complement strand
GGGGCAGGGGGCTACGGGGCTTGGTGTAAGCAGCTCCAGCCTCCATTGGGTGGAGATATTTTGCTCACTGAAGTCAGTCAGTGTTGATGGGGGGAGAGGGAGGGCAAAGAAAATGGCATCAACAAGCTCTCTCATCCCTGGAGTAGGAAATTTGCAGCCACCACTCTTCAACAAGCCCTCATAGAAGAGCAAACAATCACCCCTCTTGAGTCCCTGGCTTCTGGCAGATCCCTGCCTTCACCCTGCCTGCGCCTGAGCTGTCCACCTGCCAGGTAGCACAATACTCCTGTGTTTTATCTCAGGCTCATGTCTAGATTTCAAAACTCCCAATTTTAGAGATCTCATGGCATGAACCCATGGTGGTTTTCTGGGGGAGTGTCTCACTGAGCTTTCACCATTTGCCAACTTGTCCCAGAAACTGGTCACCCAACCATTCAGTGGTTTGGAGTTTTAAGCACAGCACAGCCAAAACCCAGTACCAAGGTTTGCTGCCCTCAGCTGGTCTCTCTGTTTCTATGCTAGTGAATAGGGCAGCTCAATGGCACCTGCTGGGTCTTTTGTCCCTAAAAAGGCCAAGCCACCACTCCCAAATGCATTCCAAGGAGGGGAACTGTTTCTCCCTGGCAACCCAGGGGATCCTCAGACCATACTGCCTGCTCCTGGGTCTCTGCCTTCCTTCCCCACTGGAGCACCACGAAACCTACCAGGCATAACCCTGGTGATGGCACAGACCTCCAAAGCTGCAGACTTTGTGCTCCGCAGCTTATAAAAACTTGCAGTAGTCAGCCCCTCTCCTTTTCCCAGTCAGTGGTTTCAGGGACGAGTTTTCCTTGTGCGATCCCCTGTGCATACTTTCACTTTCTCTCTGTCTCTCCTTTTCTCTCTCACTCCTCTCTCCATGATCAGGGCTCCTTCCCATCTGGAGCACTGACAGTTCTCTTCTCCCCCAATTCAATTCTCCCCAGCTCCTACCTTCCACAAGGTGTCCATTTTGGTACCTTCAGTTCTACAGTTTTGTTCTCTCAGTTCTCAGATCAATTTATTGGGTATTCAAGATGATTTTATATTTAGCTGTGTTCAAGGGATGAAGCAAGTTTGGGGTCCCCCTATTCCTGTGCCATCTTAACTCTTTTCCCACATGTAAGTTATTTTTTTAATTAAATTTCCTAGCCTATTGGGGCACCTGGGTGGCTCAGTCAGTTCAGCATCTGCCTTCAGCTCAGGTCATGATCCCAGAATCCTGGGATTAAGCCCTGCATGGGGCTCCCTGCTCCACAGGGAGCCTGCTTCTCCCTCTCCCTCTGCCTGCTGCTCCCCCTGCCTGTGCTCTCTCTCTCCCTCTCTCTGTCAAATAAATAAATAAAATTTTAAATAAATAAATAAGTAAATAAATAAATTTCCTAGCCTATTTCTTTTCTTTAGCACCAAATATTCATAGCAGTCAGAGTAGTTGGCAAGAGTATGCAGCACATCCTTTTTAGACCTGAAATACCTAAGAACCAGACTTCTATTGCCCTTCCAGACAGTTCATTACCAAAAACCAATTAATGAAAAAAGAGAGAATGATAAAAAATGGAAGAAAGGAACAAACCAATGATCTAGGATTTATTCAGTAGGACAATCTCTTCTACTTAACTGAAGCAAGACAGGGGTAGACAAAGACTGTAGCAGGAAAATCAGAAAAGCTAAAGATGGAAAGATTACAGATTTTACTGTTTTAGGTTCTTTTAAAAAGAGAATGGATTAGTACACAAAAAGATAAAAAGCTTGAAAAAATCATAATCAGCAATATGAGAACATTTAGCTCGCTAGCACAGAAACAAAAGGAATTCATCTATTCCCCTGACAGTACTTTACCCTGTTTTTGAAAACCAATTTGACTGAAAATTCTAAACTTTCAAAGTATGCATTGCTCTGAGCAGACAGGAACAGAATAATGATTCTTTTGTTACTCTAGTAACAAGAAAACCCATTCTTAGTTTCAAGCGTGTAGTGTGTTTTCAAGAGTGGTTGGCAACTTTTGATAACCTAAGTGAGAAACAGCATTAAAATTAGATATGTGAAAAAAATTTTACTTACTTCATTTTGTCAGGATGACATGCACTTCAATGTAAACTTTGCTGACAACTCTTTGTCAAATTCAAACCATTTTGAAAGTAAGGATGTACAGATGAAAAGGCAAAATTTCTCCTTCTCCTTCCCCACCAAAAACAACTTGACCCCTGGGATAATCTGGTTCACTAATTAGGTACAGCACCCATTGTCTCAGAAGATACCACTTTCATACCAGATTTCAATTAAAAATATATAAAACACCTCAATTATCTATCGATATCCTTAACTGAAGTAATTCAATCAATTAAAAAATACTAATCTACTCACAATATAAAAATCTCACAGTAAAGAAATGATATAATCAGTACAACACAACTTAAAACTAGTCCCAACTCTGGCAAATACTGATACAAAGGAAGGAAAATTCCTCTTTCTTAGGACCTTATTAAATCAGCTTCTAGGAATTAATAAAAAGATCATGATTCCCTCCTCGGAATATAGGGAAAAGCTGCTCTCATGAAGTTGAATCACTGACTACATATAATTTATACTAAATTGAAATAAAAGATCCAGGCTCCTCAGGGAAAATAATAAATATATCCAACCCCTTTATAAAATCATTTCATTCTTCATCCAGTTCCATAATATGAATGATGTTGATCTTTAAGTCAAAGGCTCCAAAATACTAATAAACCTAAACTTAGATGAGCCCTTTCAAGTCTTTTATAAGAAAATTCAAAACAATTACAATTTTTATCAGGTTCCAAAAATGTTACTAGCATTTCTCATAAGCATTGCTATTCCTGAGGTGCTACACTGGTAATGATATTAGTAAAATGAAAAATTAGAGTATGATTGCTTTGGAAGATATTTCCAATTTTAGCTAAAATTATTTAAAGTTTCATAATATATTTATGACATGAGGACTCATGTCCCATCAATTGACTGTACTCTTCCAAAAGATCAGAAAGGCTCTTTAAACATATATGAAACTGCTTATCTCATGAAAATGGAAAGCATCAATTAATCCAGTGAGTGGGTTAAGAGGATTTCTACTGTATCAGAGGTATTATCACATATACCCTCACAACACTACTGAGTAAAGGATTAGTATCACCATTTTAAAGATGAATAAAACTGAGGCTCAAAGAAGCAGTAGTTAGAATTCTAAATTTTATCTGCTTAATTCCAAAACCTATACTTTATTTACTATGTCATGTTGCATGGACAGACACCTCCAAATGAGGTTTTAGGGGTTTTCTTTAATTTTAACTTTAGTATAGTTAACATACAGTGTTATATTAGTTTTAGATGTACAATATAGTGATTCAACAATTCTACAGGGCGCCTGGGTGACTCAGTTGGTTAAGTGTCTGCCTTTGCCTCTGGTCATGATCCCAGGTCCTGGGATCAAGCCCCACAATCAGGCTCTCTGCTATGAGGAGAGTCTGCTTCTCCCTCTTCCCCTCCCCCTTCTCATCCTCTCTCTCTCTCTCTCAAATAAATAAAATCTTTAAAAACAATTCTATACATTATTCAGTGCTCATCACAGTAAGTATAATCTTAATCCCCTTCACTTATTTCACCCTTCACCCCACCTACCTCCCCATCAGTTTGTTCTCTATAATTAAGAGCCCACTTTTTGGTTTGTCTTTTTTTTCCCTGCTCAATTGTTTGTTTCATAAATTCCACATATGGTGAAATCATATGATATTTGTCTTTCATAGACTGACTTATTTCACTTAGCAGTATACTCTCTAGATCCATCCATGTTGTTGCAAATGGCAAGATTTCATTTTTAATAGCTGAGTAATGTTCCATTGTGTATATATACCACATCTTCTTTATGTGCTCATCTATTGATGGACACTTAGGTTGCTTCCATATCTTGGCTATTACAAATAATTTATTTGTAAATAAATTGCATGTATCTTTTTTTTTAAAGGTTTTATTTATTCATTTGACAGAGAGAGGGACAGCCAGCGAGAGAGGGAACACAAGCAGGGGAAGTGGGAGAGGAAGAAGCAGGCTCCCAGCAGAGTAGCCCAATGCAGGGCTCAATCCCAGGACTCTGGGATCACACCCTGAGCTGAAGGCAGACGCTTAACGACTGAGCCACCCAGGCGCTGCTGCATATATCTTTTAAATTAGTGTTTTTGTATTCTTTGAAAAAATACCTGGCAGTGAAATTACTGGTTCATATGGTAGTTCTATTTTTAATTTTTTGAGGAAATTCCATGGTGTTTTTCACAGTAGCTGCACCAGTTTGCATTCCCACCAACAATGCACAAGAGTTCCTTTTTCTCCACATCCTTGCGATCACTTGTTGTTTCCTGTGTTTTTTATTTTAGCCATTCTGACAGGTGTGACATGATATCTCCCTGTAGTTTTCATTTGTATTTCCCTGATGATGAGTGATATTGAGCATCTTTTCATGTGTCTGTGGCCATCTTTATGTCTTCTTTGGAAAAATTTCTGTCCATGTCATCTGCCCATTATTTAATTGGATGTTTTGGTTTTTTGGTGTTGAGTTGTATCAGTTCTTTATATATTTTTGATACTAACCTTTTATTGGAACAATGCAAATATCTTCCCCTATTCAGTAGGTTGTCTTTTAGTTTTGTTATTGTTTACTGTGCTGTAGAGAAGCTTTTTATTTTGATGTAGTCCCAATAGTTTGTTTTGGATTTTGCTTCCCTTGCCTGAAGAGACATATCTAGAAAGATGTTGCTACAGCCAATGTCAAAGAAAGTACTGCCTATGCTCTCTTCTACGATTTCTATGATTTCACGTCTCACATTTAGGACTTCCATCCATTTTCAGTTTATTTATTGTGTATGGTATGAGAAAGTGGTCCAGTTTCATTCTTTTGCATGTTGCTGTCAAGTTTTCCCAACACCATTTGTTAAAGAGACTGTCTTTTTCCCATTGCATATTCTTGCCTCTTCTGTCAAAACTTAATTGACCATATAATCGTGGGTTTATACCTGGGCTCTCTATTCTGTTCCATTAATCTATCTGTCTATTTTTGTGCCAGTACCATACTGTTTTGATGACTACAGCTTTGTATTATATCTTATATCTCAGATTGTGTTACCTCCAGTTTTGTGTTCCTTTTTCAAAACTGCTTTGGCTATTCAGGGTCTTATGTGGTTCCATACAAATTTTAGGATTGTTGGTTCTAGTTCTGTGAAAAATGCTGTTGCTCTTTTCATGGGGATTGCATTAAATCTGTAGATTGCCTTGGGTAGTACAGACATTTTAACAGTATTTGTTCTTCCAATCCATGAGCATGGGATATCTTTCCATACGTGTCATTTTCAATTTCTTTCATCAATGTTCTATACTTTTCAGAGAACAGGTCTTTCCCCTCTTTGGTTAAGTTTATTCCTAGGTATTTTATTATTTTTAGTGCAATTATAAATGGGACTTTTTTCTTAATTTCTCTTTCTGCTACTTGATTATTAGTGTATATTAATGAAAAACATTACATTGATTTTGTATCCTGTGACCTTAGTGAATCCATTTATCAGTTCTTGACTTTTTTTGGTGGAGACTTTGAGGTTCTATATTTGTTATATCATGTCATCTGCAAATAGGAAAAGTTTTACTTCTTTCTTACCAATTTGGATGATTTTTATTCCTTCGTCTTATGTGACTGTATGGGTAGAAATCCCAGCACTATGTTGAATAAAATTGATGAGAGTGGACATCCTTCTCTTGTTCCTCACCTTAGAGGGAAAAGCTCTCAGTTTTTCCCCACGGAGTATGATGTTAACTGAATTTTTCATATAAGGCCTTTATGTTGGGTCATAGTCCCTTTAAACCTACTTGTTGGGGGTTTTTATCATAAATGGATGTTGTACTTTGTCCAGTGTTTTTTCTACATATATTCAAATAATCATATGGTTTTCATCCTTTCTCTTGTTGATGTGATGTATCACATTGATTGATTTGTGAATAAAGAATCACCCTTGCATCCCAGGAATAAATGCCTCTTGATAGTGGTGAATGAGTTTTTAATATATTGTTGGATTCAGTTTGCTAATATTTTGTTCAGGATTTTTGCATCTATGTTCGTAAGAGACATATTGGCCTGTAGTTCTCTTTTTTGTAGTCTTTATCTGGTTTGGGATCAGGGTATTGTTGACCTCACAAAATGAATTTGGAAGCTTTTCTTCCTCTTCTACTTTTTGGAATAGTTTGAGAAGAATAGGTATTAACTCTTCTTTAAATGTTTGGTAGAATGTTCATAGCAGCAATGTCCACAATAGCTAAATCGTGGAAGGAGCCGAGATGCCCTTCAACAGATCACTGGATTAAGAAGTTGTGGTCCATATATACAATGGAATATTACTCAGCTATCAGAAAGAACAAGTTTGGGGGAATGGGATAGACCAGTGATGGGTAGTAAGGAGGGCACGTATTGCATGGTGCACTGGGTGTTATACACAACTGATGAATCATCGAGCCTTACATCGGAAACCGGGGAGGTACTGTATGGTGACTAACATAATATAATAAAAAATCATTAAAAAAAAAAAAATGTTTGGTAGAATTTGCCTGTAAAGACTTCTGGTCCTGGACTTTTGTTTGCTGAGAGATTTTTTATTACTGATTCCATTTCATAGCTGGTAATCAGTCTGTTCAAATGTTCTATTTCTTTCTCTTTTGGTTTTGGGAGGTTATACATTTCTAGGATTTTATCCATTTCTTCTAGGCTGCCCAACTTGTTGGCATATAATTTTCCATAATATTCTCTTATAATCCTTCGTATTTCTGCAATGTCAGTTGTTATTTCTCCTCTTTCATTTCCTGTTTTGAGTACTCCTTTTTTTTTGGACAAATCCAGCTAAAGGCTTATCAATTTTGTTGATCTTTTCAAAGAACCAGTTCCTGGTTTCATTGATCTGTTCTATTGTTTTTCAGTTTCATTTATTTCTCCTCTAATCTTTATTCTTTCCTTCCTTCTGTTAAATTTCAGTTTTGTTTGATCTTCTTCTTCTAAACCTTTAGGTGTAAGGTTAGGTTGTTTATTTGAGACTTTTCTAGCTTCATGAGGTAGGCTTGTATTGCTATAAACTTCCCTCTTAGAACCAATTTTGCTGTATCCCAAAGATTTTGGACCATTGTGTTTGCATTTTCATTTGTCTCCATGTATTTTTTTTTTCTCTTCTTTGATTTCTTGGTTGACCCATTTACTGTTTGGTAGCAATGTTATTTAACCTCCAAGTATTTGTTTTCTTTCCAGATTTGTTTTCTTGTGATTGATTTCTAGTTTCATAGTGTTGAGGTCAGAAAAGATGCATGGTATGACTTCAATCTTTTTTAATTCCTTGAGACTTGTTTTGTGGCCTAATATATGATCTATTCTGGAGAATATTCCATGTGCACTTGAAAAGAATGTATATTCTGCTGTTTTTGGATGGAATGTTCTGAATATATCTGTTAGATCCATCTGGTCCAATGTGTCCTTCAAAGCCACGGTTTCCTTTTTTATTTTCTGTTTGGATAATCTATCCATTGATGTAAGTAGTATATTAAAGTCCCCTACTATTATTGTATTACTACCAATTACTTCTTTTATGTTTATTATTACCTGCCTATGTATTTGTGTGCTTCCATTTTGGGTGCATATATACTCAAAATTGTTCTAGCTTCTTATCAGGTTGTTCCCTTTATGATTATACAGCGTCCTTATTTGTCTCTTGTTACAGTCTTGGATTTAAAGTATTTTTTTTATATATATAAGTATTGCTACTTCAGCTTTCTTTTCACTTTCATTTGCATGATAAATGCTTTTCCATTCCTTCACTTTCAATCTGCATGTGTCTTTAGATCTGAAGTGAGTCTTGTAGGCAGCATATGATGGGTCTAGCTTTTTTCTCCATTTTGTCACCCTGTCATTTGATTGGAGCACTTAGTCCATTTACATTCAAAATAATTGTTGATAGGAATGTACTTATTGCCATTTTGTTTTGTGTTTGTTTTTGTACTTCTTTGCTTCTTTGTTCTCTTGCTCTCTTATCTCACAATTTGGTGGCTTTCTTTAATGACACACTCAGATTCCTTTCTCTTTATTTTTTCATACCTATTATTGGTTTTTTATTTGTGTTTACCATTACATTTGTATATAACATCTTCTGCAAATAGCAGTCTAATATTAAGTTGATAGTTACTTACATTTGGACACTCTTTACTCCTTTCCCCCTCACATTTTTGGTATACGGTGTCATATACTTTATATCCTTTTATATTCTGAATCCCTTGACTGATTTTTAGAGATATACTTAATTTTATTGCTTTTTGCTTCCTGCTTTTCTTACTCCTACTTTTCATTCTTTTCCTTTCCTTAGCCCTGGTCTTTCTTTCCTTTCCACTCAAAGAGTCCCCTTTAACATTTCTTCTATAGCCGTTTTAGTGGTGATAAATTCCTTTAACTTTTGTCTGGGAAACTCTATCTCTCCTATCCTGAATGATAGTGTCCTGGATAGGGTATTCTTGGCCGCAGATTTTTTTCTTTCAGCACTTTCAATATATCATGCCACTACCTTCTGGCCTGCAAAGTTTCTGACAAAAAACAGCTGATAGCCTTATGTGGTTTTCCTTGTATGTAAGTTTTGTCTTGCTGCTTTTAAAATTCTCTCTTTATCACTACTTTTTGCTATTTTAATTACTATGTGTCTTGGTGTGGACCTCCTTTGCCTGCTTTTGTTGGTGGCTCTCTGTGCCTCCTGGATCTGAATTTCTCTTTCCTTCCCCAGATTTGGGAAATTTTCAACTATTATTTCTTCAAATAAATTTTCTGCCCCTTTACTCTCTTCTCTTTTAGGGATCCCTATAATGCAGGTGTTTTTATGCTTCATGGCATTGCTCAGTTCCCTGACTCTATTTTCACTTTTGTTATTTTTCTCTCTCTCCTATAGAGCTTGACTGCTTTCCAATACCCTCTCCTCCAAGTCACTGACCCATTCTTTTGCTTCTTCTAGTCTACTACTGATTCCATCTAGTGTCATTTTTAATTTCAGTTATTGAGTTCTTCATCTCTGATTGGTTCTTTTTTATGCTTTCTATCTCTGTTAAGGGCCTCACTGAACTCCTCCACACTTTTCTCAAATCCAGTAAGTATTTTTATGACCATTAGTTTAAATTCTCTATTGGGCATATTACTTATCTCCATTTGGTTTAGGTCTCTTGCTGTGATTTGACCTGTTCTTTCATTTGGGATATATTGCTCTGTCTCTTCACTTTGTCTAACTCTCTGTGTCTGTTTTTATGTGTTAGGAAAGTCAGCTGTGTCTCCTGCTTGAAAGTAGTGGCCTTATAAAGAAGAGGTCCTGTACTGCCCTGCAATGCAATATCCCCTGTTCACGAGAACTTGGTGCTCACAGTTGTCTCCTATGTCTACTGCATGCACCCTGCTATTGTGGCTGAGCTATGTTTGCCTTTGGTCCAGTCATATGCAATGGCTCTCTTTGCCTTTTGTGGGCAGGGTTTGGTCCCTCTGTTTTTAGTGGGTCCCTGTGTTATTTAGAGGGGCCACCTTAGACTTGAGTTGAATCAAACCAGGCATTTGCAAGATGCAGCAGCACTGAACTATACGTCACTTTCCCTCTGCTGTTCCCTGAGAAGCTTTCACTAGTAGACCAAATGTCTTCCCCCAGCCCACTGCACGGGCCACACTTAGACTGGTGTGTGTGGTTATGTTCCCCTCTTCCCAGGGCAAGAGTCACTTTGCAGTGGTGCTAGCCCCTGTTGGGGCTCTTGCACATTGCCAGACTTGTGGCACCACTCTGGATGGGCTCCAGCCAAAGGCATATTGGAGGGAGAAGATCGACCGGAGAATACAGTAGTCAGGCACACTGTACCAGCAAGGTCTGTACCACCAGTCAACTATGGGAGGGGACCTGCAGCCACTGGGGACCAAGGTAGGCAAGGTTGGAGGTAGTGACGCACATGGTATTTGCAAGGTTTGTGTGGGTCTTCTACGGAGACCTAGGCCTAGAACCAAGGCCTGGCTGGAGAGGGTGTGTCTGAAGGTGAACTCAGGAGCAGGGCATGCCATTAGCAAGTTAGATAGTGAATGATGGTGCCATGCTGGTTCCCTCAGGTGTCTGTGTCTATTCTGGAAGGTGGAGAGGGAAATGGCACCCACCAGCTCCTTTGTTCCTATAGAAGTCTCCTAGTGATTCCTGCCCCTCCAGCGCATGCTCTGAGATTATTAAATGAATCTCTCTCCCATATACCCCATGCATTTTTTCAAATTGCTGCTTCTATGCTGTATGTATCTCTAAGGGGCTGTATGTTCTGCTATCTTTTTAAGGGTGGGGACTCAGTTTCCTCTAGCCCTCCTGGCTCTCCCAAAGCTGAGCCCACTGACTTCTAAAGTTCCAGGTGTTAAGCCCCACCGATTGTAAGAATTCATGAAATTTGGCCCCTCTGGTTTTTGAAGCCAGATGTTATGGGGATTCATCTTCCCCATGCAGGTTCTCCATCCCTGGGGTATGGTGTGAGGATCTGTTTCTTTCCCCTCCCTGCATCTGCAGCATCCTTTCCTTCTTTCCTCCTTTAGCTCCCAACCACATCTCTACCGTTCCAACTTTCTTTCATTTGGACTCTTCTCTGCACTTAGCTCTGGGGATTCTGTTCTGCCAGGCTTCAGGTTGTTTCCTGGGTTATTTACACTCGTATGCGTGTTATCTAGTTGTGTCTGTGGGATGAAGTGAGCTTAGGGTCCTCCTACTCTGCCATCTTCCCCAGAAGTCTTCTAAATGAGGTTTTAAATGAGCTTGCACCATTCCCAATATATTAATTGTGTTTAAGTCCTATTCAACTGGGACACTTTATTTGTGAAATGTCAAAAGTTTCTCCATTTTGCCCTTCATTTCTGTTAACATCCTCAGCTTCCAATAGCCTAAGTTGAAATATGTAAACCTAAAATTTATGGATTAAAAATGTTTCCACTCATTTAGTCCACAAATATTTATTGAATGCTTACTATAGCAAGCATATGCTAATTGCTATTTTAGTCCCTACTATTCAGCACTAATTTACTCAATGAGTGCATAGAGATGCCTAAGATGAGAAACTTCATTAACCCCATATTTCTCATTACTGGATTACAGTAATCAGAAATAAATGTGCATTTTTTTGTTTCAGACATTTGTCTGAAAATTAAGATATGCATTACCTCTTTCTCAATAACTCAATTATAAAAGAAAATTTTGAGCTATTTTATGTTCTACTATGTGCCATCCCTTCCCATCAGCAAAGGCATTCATTTTATATCCAGGTTAATTAAAGCCAGGAGGCAGAGTGGAGTAGTCTCACCAGTATGGACATACAACCAGGCAAACATGGGTTGTAGTTCCAGTTCTACTACTTAAGGGTTGTGTAGCCTTAGCTTCACCACTGAATATTTCTGAACCCCAATTTTCTCATATGTAAAACTGAGAAAATTATACCCCCTTGCAGGAATTCTGTGAGAATTAAAACAAGATATATGTAAAGTACCTAAAAGAAGGGAGGAACTCTGTAAGTGACAAAAGACTGGCTTACTGAAATAACTAACTTTGCTTTCCTTTCTTAAGATGTTATTTATTTATTTGAGAGACAGAGAGAGAGCATAAGCAGGGAGGGGGAGAGGGAGAGGGAGAAAGAATTTGAAGCAGACTCCACACTGAGCGCAGAGCCCAATGCGGGGCCCGATTCCATGATTGTGAGATCATAACCTGTGCCAATACCAAGAGTCAGATGCTCAACTGACTGAGCCACCCAAGAGCCCCACTAACTTTGCTTTTAAAGGACATTACTATAGTACCTGGTTATTTATCTCTCTCCATTTTAGGGCAGTATATTATTTATTGAATGGGAATCAGGAAATTTAGGTTACAGTTCTGGCTCTTCTTTTCCCTAGTTGTGCGACCCTGGTTAAGTCACTTAACTTCTAGCATTCAACATAAAGATAAAAATTCACACTTCCCTTACCATATGCTCTAATCTTACACATGTCTTTTCTATGGAAAGAATCTGGGCTTTGGAATCAGAAATACCTCCTTTCTAGCCACATAAGCCTGAACTAATCACTTAATCTCTCTTGAATACATCTATGTAACCCTGGAGTCTTTTTTTAGGTCTACTGTGAGGCAAAATGAGAAAGTAAACTACAAAGTAGCTAAAAGTATAAGATAAACTGATGATCAAGTAATTTAGGAACCAGCATTTGTTTTGGACCTGCTCTAGCATAGATGTTATTAGATCAACCCCTCCCACCAAAGTATTCCTACTTTGAGATTTCAGATTCTTAAATTACTAACTGAAATGTAATCCTCCATTACTAACAAATAGAATATTTCTTAACCTAGGTTTCTGGGATGGACGTTACCTCATAAAATTATTTTCAAATTTTCATGTGACTGCACACAGCATGCATTTTCATGAGAAAGAATTCATTGTCTTTTCATAACATACCCAAAGAGATCACCCCAGAAATGTTTAAGAACCAATAGAAGGAAAAAAATAAAAGGAAATACAGTCTTTAGCTCTGTTAATAGATGAGCAATACTAGCAATGTTCTGAATAAGCTTCATTCTCTCACCACACAACTTTCCTGAGTGTATGTTGCTCTCTCTGCCCTCCATTCCTGCTCTCTATTCCCAGTTCCTCTGCCTACAACCTTCACTGGGTTAATTTCTTCTTATCATTCAAGACTCAATTCATGTGTCCTTCCTCCAAACAGCTTTACAGAACTACTATTACCACCACCCCCAGGCTGTCATGAGAACTATTCTCTAGCCTCAGAATTCTGTGTACAACTCTTTTCATTGACTGGATGGTAATTTTCTAACTCTATTCTTCCTCCACTATGATGGGAGCTCTTAAAGGCAGGGACTTTGTCTAACACACCACTGAATTTCCAAGGTTGGGCACAATGCCTGGCACATAATAAATATTCAATACACATTTTTAAAGGGTTTTTTGTGGGCTTTTTGTGTGTGTGTGAGAGAGAGAGAGAGAGCACCTGTGTTAATGGGGCGGGGCAGTGGGAGAGGGAGAAAGAATCTAAGCAGGCTCACACCCAGCGCAAAACCCGATGCAGGGCTCAATTTCACAACCCAAGATCATGATCTGAGCCAAGATCAAGAGTCGGGTGCTTAACTGACTGAGCCACCCAGGCACCTCTCAATACATACTTTTAAATGAATAATTCTGAAAATGAATAACACAGTCCACAATATAGTGATTTCTTTCACAAAGCCATGACACAGAGATTAATATATTTCCATTAGTGACTTTTAAAATTCCTGAAAAAGTGCAGCTAACTATAATTGACGGCAGATTATTTTTCCCATTTCTTCCACCAAAACTCAGAGATTTTTTCCATAACATTGTTATAAGTCTTTATTTAGGAATTTCCAATTCTATATAAAAGTTTTTAATCCTAGGGGCACCTGGGTGGCTCAATCCGTTAAGCATCTGCCTTCAACTCAGGTCATGATGCCAGGGTCCTGGGATCAAGACCCACATCGGGCTTTCTGCTGAGTGGGGAGCCTGCTTCTCCCGCTTCCTCTGCCTACCACTCTGCCTACTTGTGCTCTCTCTCTCTCTGTCGACTAAATAAATAAAATCTTTTTTTAAAAAAGTTTTTAATACTATATAAAATTCTAGGAGCCTTTTTGTGTTTTGTTATCCTTCAGTTGACATTATTCTGAAAACCTGTTTAGAGACTCAAGTGTTCACAATCAATAGTTCTCAAAAATATATGAAAAATACACTGGGTGTTATACACAAACAATGAATCATGGAACACGACATCAAAAACTAATGAAGTACTGTATGGTGACTAACATAATAAAAACAATTATGAAAAATAAAAACATCTTTCTTTAGAGTTTAAAAAAAAGGAATTTCTTTTATGAGTCCCATTAAATAAATGCAAAATACAAAAAGTAAAAATTATCATATTCCCATATGGTGAGTAACATCAATGAATTATTGCAAGCTTTCACACTTAAAATAATATCTTATAATCAGAAAAATCAAATTCAGCTAAGGATGAAAACTTCTCTTAAATCAATACTAAAACTAAAATTAACACCTATTCCATTGCTGAAATTTAACAATTAATAAAAAATATTCTGAAACTCTTATATAAGACTCTGCTGTTCTTAAATGACCCAAAGACAAAGCTGTGACTTTGTTAAAAATATGTATGCAAAATACTGACATCCTTCTGACCTTCTTAATAAATACAGTTCTCTAGTATCTCTCATTGAAAGTGACACTGAGACATAATACTGAAACTGAAGCCAAATGCAACATTCAGAGCTCCTTAGAAGAAACAAGTATATAAGCATCATGAAAATAAAAGGTGTTTTCTGTCCCAAACAAAAGGTATTTTCTGTCCAATACTGTACTTTTTGGATCTTTAATAAAGCTATACTTACTGATGTTACAGAAAATATATAGGTGACAAAAAAATTTAAAGTTTTAAAAATATTTCTAAAAAGGGAAAAAATTATGTAAGTCCACATTCCCTTTACCATGATTCCAAAACCCATCAATCACTAAAAACCAAATATTTTTTCATAAGTTTGGTGCCAAAACTAATTTGTTGGCGAAACTTAACCTAAATTGACATGAAGCTATTTATAACTTTTATGCATTTAGTGTAAATGTGATATTAATGTTGTCTGATTACAGGGTACTTTCCCATACCCCATGGAGATATTATGTAATCAACAGTTTCATATGCTGTATTACTTTGCCATAATCCAAAAAAAAAATCTGAATTCTGAAATACATTCGCATCCAAGGCTGCAAATAAGGGACTGTAGACCTGGATTTCCTCTCCTCTAAAGGGTGATTTTATTAGTAAGCCTTTAGGGAAAGACAAAGACACAAACACACACACACACACACACACACACACACACGCATATACCAATTAAGCTACCATTTCTTTGGGGATTGGAGGGTGTAAGACATTATGCACTTTCCAAACCTATCTCTAATTCTTACCTGAAAAGTAGATGTTACTATCCCCAATTCACAAATAGACTTAACTATTTTGCCCAACTACTAACAGAAGGTAGAAAATATTATTCTTATTTCTAAGGCTTCTTAAAATTTCAAGATTCTGTCTATAGATGATTTCAGAAACCATAAAATTATTTTTTAAAAAAAGACTCATCAATTTTACAGAGAAAGTAATTAAGGCACAGGCCATTTTAAGAGACTGCATCATTCTAAAATTTCTGGTCAGTATGGGCCTCCACAAAAGTAATAAACTTGGCAATACAGGAAAGCAATTTTACCAGGTAATTCAAACAAAAGCTTTCTTTTATGATAGTTGGAAAGGAAGGAGAAGAATCGGAGAAAATGAAACAGGTTCAATCTAGCCTGAGACTAATACTCCTACATTTAATTAACTATAAGGTTTCTTTTTTATTGTTATTCATAGTCAAATTGTTGGAGAAGAAGAAAAATTCTAAAATTCTTGTCCTCATTTTTTTTCTTGCCCTCATTTTAAAGTACATTATTTAAAAGAAACTTCCTTTTGCAAACCTGGCCTTCTTACACAGCTATCTACATGCTTGAAAAAAAAAAAAAGTTTAACTGTCACTTCACACCTTTAAGAAATTTCTCAAAATCCACCTCATATAGAAACATACCCCATGACACTTAGTTCAGGTAACAATTCCCCATTCTCCTAAACTTGGTATCTGCCTTTCTTCTGATAGCAAATAAATTAAACCAATGGGGGAAAAATGTCTTAAATTCATCACCATATGTTTAAAGCTTGCTTTTATATGTAAAGTATAGGTAATACATCTTAATTTTTTATATTCAAGCTTCAGGGAAACTAAGGAAATAGCATTTATTGGGCACTTCAGATATATTAGCTCTAGTATTCACAACTACCCTGTAAATACCATCCCCATTTTAGAGATGAGGGAACTTTAGAACAGAAAATTTGAGTCCAAGGTCCTCATCTAATAAAGTATAGAAAAAGGCTTTTTTTTTTAGAAACAGGCTTTAAACAAAGATCTGAATCCCAGTTCCTTCCACATCACCTTGCTAAGATATGTTTATCTTAGAATAACATTCCCTGTGAGGGAGGAATTTTCATCATGGCTATTATTTCTTCAATATGTAGTATGTTGCAATACAAACAGAAAGCCAAATAATGAATCTGGATAATGTTAAAATAGGCCCCAAAATCCTACAATCTTACACTTATTTGCAGTTATTGAGCAAGTTGCTTAACTTCTCTGTGCCAAAACTTCTTCAAATATTAGGGATAATACTTTAGAATGCAGTTATGATGCTGAAGTAGATTAAAACACATAAAACACTTAGCTCAATATCTGGCACATAATAAACACTCCATAAACGTTAGCTATTGCTACTGAGATGAGAAATCACCAGATGGACATGTTTTGTACCAGGTGACTCCAGCCAGCAATAGCTGGACATCTAATCCAGAAACAGTCAATCCTACACTGACTTCCAATCTATGACATGATCTGGTGGGAAATGTCAATCAGTTTCTCTCTCTTGGGAATCTGAATTAAGAAACAAAAACTGCACCCATTAATAGTGATTCGGAAGTTAAATGGTTTGGCTTCTACCTTCATCAATTTTCTCTCATCAATGTTACCAATGATGCTAAATCTGTTGCTAAATCTAGTTTTTCAGTCATCCTTTTTATATCATTTGGCAGCATTTAATCTGTTCAAGACCATTCTTCTCATTCTCTTTGGAAAGCACTGAAATAGTCAACACTTAATCCCAAGCTTCTGCTCCCCACACTCTACTCTCCCTCTAAGCAATTTGATCCACACTTATGACTTCAGTAACTATCTCCATGTTAGCTCACACTTTTCTTATGTATTCAAGTGATTGACAAGGCAGTTGAATGGATGGCTAAAAGATACGTCAGACTCCATATGTCCAAAACCAAACTCTGGATCTTCCCTTTCAAACATAACCAAGATCCCTTCCAGTGCTCCTTATCTCCATAAGTGTACCACCATCTATCCAGATGCACAAATTAGAAAATTAGAAGTATGCCTTGATATCTCCTTTTCCTTCATCCCCATCTTTCACTAAATCCTATTAATTTTACCTCTTGAATATTTTTCAATTCCTTCTCTCCATCTCCATTGCCACCTTCTAACAGGTCCACCTATGTCCACTCTTGTATCTTTTGTACTTTCCACACTGTAGCTAGTTACATTTTTCATTATTCTAATCATGCCATGCTCCTTAAAAGCCCTCAATGGCTTCCTATTGTTCCTAAAATTCTTGACCAAAATCGTATCATAGTATACAAGGCCTGCAAGATCTGTTTCAGTTTCTTTTCTCCTCCTATTGCCCTACATGCAGCCATATTTGTCTCCTTTCAGTTCCTTAAATACATCATGTGTCCTCCTACCTTAGGGTCTTTGCACATGGTTTTCCCCTACCTTGACCACTCTTTGTCCTTCTCTTCATTTATTCAATATATCTCAGTGAAAATATTACTTCCTCAGAGAAAGTTTCTTGAACCATAGACTTTATCAGGTCATTCAGTTATTCATTTAATAAATATTTAATACTAACCTACTGTATACCACGTATGGTTCTAGACATGTGGGATTGTTAAACACAACAAAGACCCTTGCCTTCATGGAGCCTATATTCTAATGGAAGAAAACAGGCAATAAACAATAAAAATAATAAGTAAATTGTATAATATGTGTAAAAGCAGTAAATCTATGGGGGATGGGGGAGGGGAGGGGAAAAAAAAAAGAACAAGGTAGGAGAAGAAACAGAGATACCATGAAAGAAAAAGAAATCATGCAGGTCTTGAGAGGTAACAGTCTCTCAAACCATTCTTAATAGCTTTATTCAGCTTCCAGTTCCAGTCACTATATGGTCTTAGCATAACCACTATCCCTCTTCCCCACCTCCAAGGGCTGGATAATTCAAGTGAGTCACTCTTGTAACCAAAATACCTAATCAGGACATGTATACAAGTCTGTGTATATCACTTCCATCACTCACCACCACACATATCCCCAAAGCCACTGCTTTGCTATACACACAGATACCACTTGTCTTGAAGCTTCAGTTCTTCAGTCCCCAGCCCCTTTCAGGTACAAACCCCCTCCCACATACACAAGACTGTGAAAATCCTAGCTCTCTTCTCTGACCCTGTAACTCACTTAGGTCACTACTCTCCAAGCCCAGTCAAACCCACAACGGGGTCCCCTCAGGAATAGGACCCTGGGACCCCCTTTCCGTCAGTCTCCCTGCACCTTAAAGACCATCTTCCACCCACAGATATGTGGCTATGCACTCCTTTGTGATTCTGAATGACCTTCAAGATCACTGATCCCATATACACTCAAACTCAGGTTCCAGCATCCTTTGGTAAGGTTCCGAAGGACTGAGGCTCTGGGTGTCCCCTCAAGTCTCTTGTCTTTATAAGAACCCACAGGAGGATTTGTATACTTTCTCAGTGGCCAGGGGTGACCCTAAGGCACTATATTCCCCCAAAACACAAATACTCGGTGCATACCCCCCTTCCGTGGCACGGCCTGATATTAAAGTAACACTCCCCCCACACACACCTGCCTCCTTAGAGTATGAGACCCTCTCCACCAAACCATGACCCTTTAGGGAACCCTCTTATGTTTCCACAGGACTGTGTACCCCTCTCCATGACTCAGCCTACTCCTTCGATCAGCCCCATCACAGGTGCCCCTCAGGATTGGAGTCCTGGGTTTTCCCTGGAGTCCCAGCCCTTTCTGGGCCCATGCTCACTCAGGAGTGTGCACACTCCCGCATACACCTCTGCGCCGCCGCCGGGACTCCGAGGTCCATGCCCGCCACTCAGAGCGGTATGCACCTCCTCTGACCCCTGACCCCGAGGTCACAGCCCCACCGCGCAAACACACCGGGGCACCTCCTCCGGAGTAAGGCCATGCCCAAGTCGCCTCTCCCCTCAGACCCAGGACAGCCGTGCTGCCTCAGCGCTTCCCCCCCGGTCGACTGCCCCCACAGACCTGCCTCAGGCGCCGTCTGGCTCCGCTCCGCCATTTTTTGTTGTCCCTCCGCCTCTAAGCCCACGCGAAAATCGCGGGGCAGTGGGGAGCGGGCGACGGGATCCGCGGGCTGACAGAGCTCCCTCAGGCAGACGCGGCGCGACGGTTGCCAAGGCAACGGGCGGCCCGCGTGCCGGCAGGCGGCACGAGGCGGGAAGTGGGGGCTGGGAGGCGGGCTGGGAGGGAGCGTGCGTCCGAGGCCCCGCCCCCGCGGCTCTCCAGCGCTCTTGGGTCTAGGCGCCTGCGGGGCTGGGACTCCGCCGCGCCTCTCGCCGCCACCGAACCACCGCGTCCTGGCAACTGAGCATGCTCAGCCACCTCTCGGTAGCTGGGACCAGGTTGGCTGGGATGACGCTCGCCTGCTGCCGAGGGGGTCCTTCAGCTGACCGCAGACCTGGATGGGCTGGCTTTCCTGTGGTTGGCGCTTAGTTGGGGGGGGGGGGG